>NC_140992.1:21912356-22141695 GCF_052327205.1 Somniosus microcephalus
TCTATAGAAGGGCTATTGACACCTGGGAATGGGGTTGAATCCAGTCTATAGAAGGGGTATTGACACCTGGGAATGGGGCTGAATCCAGTCTATAGAAGGGCTATTGACACCTGGGAATGGGGCTGAATCCAGTCTATAGAAGGGGTATTGACACCTGGGAATGGGGCTGAATCCAGTCTATAGAAGGGCTATTGACACCAGGGAATGGGACTGAATCCAGTCTATAGAAGGGCTATTGACACCAGGGAATGGGGCTGAATCCAGTCTATAGAAGGGCTATTGACACCTGGGAATGGGGCTGAATCCAGTCTATAGAAGGGCTATTGACACCTGGGAATGGGGCTGAATCCAGTCTATATAAGGGGTATTGACACCAGGGAATGGGACTGAATCCAGTCTATAGAAGGGCTATTGACACCTGGGAATGGGGCTGAATCCAGTCTATAGAAGGGGTATTGACACCACGGAATGGGGCTGAATCCAGTCTATAGAAGGGCTATTGACACCTGGGAATGGGGCTGAATCCAGTCTATAGAAGGGGTATTGACACCACGGAATGGGGCTGAATCCAGTCTATAGAAGGGGTATTGACACCACGGAATGGGGCTGAATCCAGTCTATAGAAGGGCTATTGACACCAGGGAATGGGGCTGAATCCAGTCTATAGAAGGGCTAGTGACACCTGGGAATGGGGCTGAATCCAGTCTATAGAAGGGCTATTGACACCTGGGAATGGGGCTGAATCCAGTCTATAGAAGGGCTATTGACACCAGGGAATGGGGCTGAATCCAGTCTACAGAAGGGGTATTGACACCAGGGAATGGGGCTGAATCCAGTCTATAGAAGGGGTATTGACACCAGGGAATGGGGCTGAATCCAGTCTATAGAAGGGCTATTGACACCTGGGAATGGGGCTGAATCCAGTCTATAGAAGGGGTATTGACACCAGGGAATGGGGCTGAATCCAGTCTATAGAAGGGGTATTGACACCTGGGAATGGGGCTGAATCCAGTCTATAGAAGGGCTATTGACACCTGGGAATGGGGCTGAATCCAGTCTATAGAAGGGCTATTGACACCTGGGAATGGGGCTGAATCCAGTCTATAGAAGGGCTATTGACACCTGGGAATGGGGCTGAATCCAGTCTATAGAAGGGGTATTGACACCAGGGAATGGGGCTGAATCCAGTCTATAGAAGGGGTATTGACACCTGGGAATGGGGCTGAATCCAGTCTATAGAAGGGCTATTGACACCTGGGAATGGGGCTGAATCCAGTCTATAGAAGGGGTATTGACACCAGGGAATGGGGCTGAATCCAGTCTATAGAAGGGCTATTGACACCTGGGAATGAGGCTGAATCCAGTCTATAGAAGGGCTATTGACACCAGGGAATGGGGCTGAATCCAGTCTATAGAAGGGGTATTGACACCTGGGAATGGGGCTGAATCCAGTCTATAGAAGGGCTATTGACACCAGGGAATGGGGCTGAATCCAGTCTATAGAAGGGCAACTGACACCTGGGAATGGGGCTGAATCCAGTCTATAGAAGGGGTATTGACACCACGGAATGGGGCTGAATCCAGTCTATAGAAGGGGTATTGACACCACGGAATGGGGCTGAATCCAGTCTATAGAAGGGCTATTGACACCTGGGAATGGGACTGAATCCAGTCTATAGAAGGGCTATTGACACCACGGAATGGGGCTGAATCCAGTCTATAGAAGGGCTATTGACACCTGGGAATGGGGCTGAATCCAGTCTATAGAAGGGCTATTGACACCTGGGAATGGGGCTGAATCCAGTCTATAGAAGGGCTATTGACACCAGGGAATGGGGCTGAATCCAGTCTATAGAAGGGCTATTGACACCTGGGAATGGGGCTGAATCCAGTCTATAGAAGGGGTATTGACACCTGGGAATGGAGCCCAATCCAGTCTATAGAAGGGCTATTGACACCTGGGAATGGGGCTGAATCCAGTCTATAGAAGGGCTATTGACACCTGGGAATGGGGCTGAATCCAGTCTATAGAAGGGCTATTGACACCACGGAATGGGGCTGAATCCAGTCTATAGAAGGGCTATTGACACCTGGGAATGGGGCTGAATCCAGTCTATAGAAGGGGTATTGACACCACGGAATGGGGCTGAATCCAGTCTATAGAAGGGGTATTGACACCACGGAATGGGGCTGAATCCAGTCTATAGAAGGGCTATTGACACCTGGGAATGGGGCTGAATCCAGTCTATAGAAGGGCTAGTGACACCTGGGAATGGGGCTGAATCCAGTCTATAGAAGGGCTATTGACACCTGGGAATGGGGCTGAATCCAGTCTATAGAAGGGCTAGTGACACCTGGGAATGGGGCTGAATCCAGTCTATAGAAGGGGTATTGACACCTGGGAATGGGGCTGAAAACAGTCTATAGAAGGGGTATTGACACCTGGGAATGGGGCTGAATCCAGTCTATAGAAGGGGTATTGACACCTGGGAATGGGGCTGAATCCAGTCTATAGAAGGGCAATTGACACATGGGAATGGGACTGAATCCAGTCTATAGAAGGGCTATTGACACCTGGGAATGGGGCTGAATCCAGTCTATAGAAGGGGTATTGACACCTGGGAATGGGGCTGAATCCAGTCTATAGAAGGGCTAGTGACACCTGGGAATGGGGCTGAATCCAGTCTATAGAAGGGCTATTGACACCAGGGAGTGAGGCTGAATCCAGTCTATAGAAGGGCTATTGACACCTGGGAATGGGGCTGAATCCAGTCTATAGAAGGGCTAGTGACACCTGGGAATGGGGCTGAATCCAGTCTATAGAAGGGCTATTGACACCTGGGAATGGGGCTGAATCCAGTCTATAGAAGGGCTATTGACACCTGGGAATGGGGCTGAATCCAGTCTATAGAAGGGGTATTGACACCTGGGAATGGGGCTGAATCCAGTCTATAGAAGGGGTATTGACACCTGGGAATGGGGCTGAATCCAGTCTATAGAAGGGGTATTGACACCTGGGAATGGGGCTGAATCCAGTCTATAGAAGGGGTATTGACACCTGGGAATGGGGCTGAATCCAGTCTATAGAAGGGGTATTGACACCTGGGAATGGGGCTGAATCCAGTCTATAGAAGGGGTATTGACACCTGGGAATGGGGCTGAATCCAGTCTATAGAAGGGGTATTGACACCTGGGAATGGGGCTGAATCCAGTCTATAGAAGGGCTATTGACACCTGGGAATGGGGCTGAATCCAGTCTATAGAAGGGGTATTGACACCTGGGAATGGGGCTGAATCCAGTCTATAGAAGGGCTATTGACACCTGGGAATGGGGCTGAATCCAGTCTATAGAAGGGCTATTGACACCAGGGAATGGGGCTGAATCCAGTCTATAGAAGGGCTATTGACACCTGGGAATGGGGCTGAATCCAGTCTATAGAAGGGCTATTGACACATGGGAATGGGACTGAATCCAGTCTATAGAAGGGCTATTGACACCTGGGAATGGGGCTGAATCCAGTCTATAGAAGGGCTATTGACACCTGGGAATGGGGCTGAATCCAGTCTATAGAAGGACTATTGACACCTGGGAATGGGGCTGAATCCAGTCTATAGAAGGGGTATTGACACCTGGGAATGGGGCTGAATCCAGTCTATAGAAGGGCTATTGACACCAGGGAATGGGGCTGAATCCAGTCTATAGAAGGGCTATTGACACCTGGGAGTGAGGCTGAATCCAGTCTATAGAAGGGCTATTGACACCTGGGAATGGGGCTGAATCCAGTCTATAGAAGGGCTATTGACACCTGGGAATGGGGCTGAATCCAGTCTATAGAAGGGCTATTGACACCAGGGAATGGGGCTGAATCCAGTCTATAGAAGGGCTATTGACACCTGGGAATGGGGCTGAATCCAGTCTATAGAAGGGCTATTGACACCTGGGAATGGGGCTGAATCCAGTCTATAGAAGGGCTATTGACACCTGGGAATGGGGCTGAATCCAGTCTATAGAAGGGGTATTGACACCTGGGAATGGGGCTGAATCCAGTCAAGGGCTATTGACACCAGGGAATGGGACTGAATCCAGTCTATAGAAGGGCTATTGACACCAGGGAATGGGGCTGAATCCAGTCTATAGAAGGGCTATTGACACCTGGAATGGGGCTGAATCCAGTCTATAGAAGGGCTATTGACACCTGGGAATGGGGCTGAATCCAGTCTATAGAAGGGGTATTGACACCTGGGAATGGGGCTGAATCCAGTCTATAGAAGGGGTATTGACACCACGGAATGGGGCTGAATCCAGTCTATAGAAGGGCTATTGACACCTGGGAATGGGGCTGAATCCAGTCTATAGAAGGGGTATTGACACCACGGAATGGGGCTGAATCCAGTCTATAGAAGGGGTATTGACACCTGGGAATGGGGCTGAATCCAGTCTATAGAAGGGGTATTGACACCACGGAATGGGGCTGAATCCAGTCTATAGAAGGGGTATTGACACCACGGAATGGGACTGAATCCAGTCTATAGAAGGGCTATTGACACCTGGGAATGGGGCTGAATCCAGTCTATAGAAGGGGTATTGACACCACGGAATGGGGCTGAATCCAGTCTATAGAAGGGCTATTGACACCTGGGAATGGGGCTGAATCCAGTCTATAGAAGGGGTATTGACACCACGGAATGGGGCTGAATCCAGTCTATAGAAGGGCTATTGACACCAGGGAATGGGGCTGAATCCAGTCTATAGAAGGGCTAGTGACACCTGGGAATGGGGCTGAATCCAGTCTATAGAAGGGCTATTGACACCTGGGAATGGGGCTGAATCCAGTCTATAGAAGGGCTAGTGACACCTGGGAATGGGGCTGAATCCAGTCTATAGAAGGGCTATTGACACCAGGGAATGGGGCTGAATCCAGTCTACAGAAGGGGTATTGACACCAGGGAATGGGGCTGAATCCAGTCTATAGAAGGGGTATTGACACCAGGGAATGGGGCTGAATCCAGTCTATAGAAGGGCTATTGACACCTGGGAATGGGGCTGAATCCAGTCTATAGAAGGGGTATTGACACCTGGGAATGGGGCTGAATCCAGTCTATAGAAGGGCTGTTGACACCTGGGAATGGGGCTGAATCCAGTCTATAGAAGGGCTATTGACACCAGGGAATGGGGCTGAATCCAGTCTATAGAAGGGGTATTGACACCTGGGAATGGGGCTGAATCCAGTCTATAGAAGGGCTATTGACACCAGGGAATGGGGCTGAATCCAGTCTATAGAAGGGCAACTGACACCTGGGAATGGGGCTGAATCCAGTCTATAGAAGGGCTATTGACACCTGGGAATGGGGCTGAATCCAGTCTATAGAAGGGCTAGTGACACCTGGGAATGGGGCTGAATCCAGTCTATAGAAGGGCTATTGACACCAGGGAATGGGGCTGAATCCAGTCTACAGAAGGGGTATTGACACCAGGGAATGGGGCTGAATCCAGTCTATAGAAGGGGTATTGACACCAGGGAATGGGGCTGAATCCAGTCTATAGAAGGGCTATTGACACCTGGGAATGGGGCTGAATCCAGTCTATAGAAGGGGTATTGACACCAGGGAATGGGGCTGAATCCAGTCTATAGAAGGGCTATTGACACCTGGGAATGGGGCTGAATCCAGTCTATAGAAGGGCTATTGACACCTGGGAATGGGGCTGAATCCAGTCTATAGAAGGGCTATTGACACCAGGGAATGGGGCTGAATCCAGTCTATAGAAGGGGTATTGACACCTGGGAATGGGGCTGAATCCAGTCTATAGAAGGGCTATTGACACCAGGGAATGGGGCTGAATCCAGTCTATAGAAGGGCAACTGACACCTGGGAATGGGGCTGAATCCAGTCTATAGAAGGGCTATTGACACCTGGGAATGGGGCTGAATCCAGTCTATAGAAGGGCTATTGACACCTGGGAATGGGGCTGAATCCAGTCTATAGAAGGGGTATTGACACCACGGAATGGGGCTGAATCCAGTCTATAGAAGGGGTATTGACACCACGGAATGGGGCTGAATCCAGTCTATAGAAGGGCTATTGACACCTGGGAATGGGGCTGAATCCAGTCTATAGAAGGGGTATTGACACCACGGAATGGGGCTGAATCCAGTCTATAGAAGGGGTATTGACACCACGGAATGGGGCTGAATCCAGTCTATAGAAGGGCTATTGACACCACGGAATGGGGCTGAATCCAGTCTATAGAAGGGCTATTGACACCTGGGAATGGGGCTGAATCCAGTCTATAGAAGGGGTATTGACACCTGGGAATGGGGCTGAATCAAGTCTATAGAAGGGCTATTGACACCAGGGAATGGGGCTGAATCCAGTCTATAGAAGGGCTATTGACACCTGGGAATGGGGCTGAATCCAGTCTATAGAAGGGGTATTGACACCTGGGAATGGGGCTGAATCCAGTCTATAGAAGGGCTATTGACACCAGGGAATGGGGCTGAATCCAGTCTATAGAAGGGCTATTGACACCTGGGAATGGGGCTGAATCCAGTCTATAGAAGGGGTATTGACACCTGGGAATGGAGCCCAATCCAGTCTATAGAAGGGCTATTGACACCTGGGAATGGGGCTGAATCCAGTCTATAGAAGGGCTATTGACACCTGGGAATGGGGCTGAATCCAGTCTATAGAAGGGGTATTGACATCTGGGAATGGGGCTGAATCCAGTCTATAGAAGGGCTATTGACACCACGGAATGGGGCTGAATCCAGTCTATAGAAGGGCTATTGACACCTGGGAATGGGGCTGAATCCAGTCTATAGAAGGGCTAGTGACACCTGGGAATGGGGCTGAATCCAGTCTATAGAAGGGCTATTGACACCTGGGAATGGGGCTGAATCCAGTCTATAGAAGGGCTAGTGACACCTGGGAATGGGGCTGAATCCAGTCTATAGAAGGGGTATTGACACCTGGGAATGGGGCTGAATCCAGTCTATAGAAGGGGTATTGACACCAGGGAATGGGGCTGAATCCAGTCTATAGAAGGGCTATTGACACCTGGGAATGGGGCTGAATCCAGTCTATAGAAGGGCTATTGACACCTGGGAATGGGGCTGAATCCAGTCTATAGAAGGGCTATTGACACCTGGGAATGGGGCTGAATCCAGTCTATAGAAGGGCTATTGACACCTGGGAATGGGGCTGAATCCAGTCTATAGAAGGGCTATTGACACCTGGGAATGGGGCTGAATCCAGTCTATAGAAGGGCTATTGACACCAGGGAATGGGGCTGAATCCAGTCTATAGAAGGGCTATTGACACCTGGGAATGGGGCTGAATCCAGTCTATAGAAGGGCTATTGACACCAGGGAATGGGGCTGAATCCAGTCTATAGAAGGGCTATTGACACCTGGGAATGGGGCTGAATCCAGTCTATAGAAGGGGTATTGACACCAGGGAATGGGGCTGAATCCAGTCTATAGAAGGGCTATTGACACCTGGGAATGGGTCTGAATCCAGTCTATAGAAGGGCTATTGACACCTGGGAATGGGGCTGAATCCAGTCTATAGAAGGGCTATTGACACCTGGGAATGGGGCTGAATCCAGTCTATAGAAGGGGTATTGACACCTGGGAATGGGGCTGAATCCAGTCTATAGAAGGGCTATTGACACCTGGGAATGGGACTGAATCCAGTCTATAGAAGGGCTATTGACACCTGGGAATGGGACTGAATCCAGTCTATAGAAGGGCTATTGACACCTGGGAATGGGGCTGAATCCAGTCTATAGAAGGGGTATTGACACCTGGGAATGGGGCTGAATCCAGTCTATAGAAGGGGTATTGACACCTGGGAATGGGGCTGAATCCAGTCTATAGAAGGGGTATTGACACATGGGAATGGGGCTGAATCCAGTCTATAGAAGGGGTATTGACACATGGGAATGGGGCTGAATCCAGTCTATAGAAGGGCTATTGACACCAGGGAATGGGGCTGAATCCAGTCTATAGAAGGGCTATTGACACATGGGAATGGGGCTGAATCCAGTCTATAGAAGGGCTATTGACACCTGGGAATGGGGCTGAATCCAGTCTATAGAAGGGGTACTGACACCTGGGAATGGGGCTGAATCCAGTCTATATATAGAAGGGGTATTGACATGTGGGAATGGGGCTGAATCCAGTCTATGGAAACTGTCTCTCAGAAGGGAACCCAGCAGTCCTCCACCGAGATGGAAGAAAAGGGAAAGAACGTACATGGGCCAGCCACCCTGTGCCAGTCCTGTGCAATGATTAGCAGCTGGCTTTATACGTAGACAGACTTTGGTAGAGGCCTTGGGAGGAAGTCTCCAGCATACTCTCTCACCAGGGGAGGGAGGGAAATAAAAAATGAAGTCCAGCAATTCCACAGGGAATGGGAAGAGGATCAAATGCGTTACAATCTGCAAGAGAAATCTACCATTTTCTTCAACTTAATTATTTTAAGTTCAATTATTACAATATTGTCAGAATAAGTAAAATAATTTTCCTCTCAGAAAGAGGCATGCAGTCCAGTAACTTGTTCTATACGTCATTGTTTCTCAAACTGAAGTCATTCTTGGTTCCGAGGGACAACCTAAGAAAAAGGAGGGGTCCGCGGGCAGGGGGGGGGTCTGCGACCAGAGGCAATTTCGAGCCTCTTTATAAAACCAACACTGATTCAGTTGTTGCGAATTATTCTCAGCAGCTGGGCCCGCCTCCTCACAGAGGCCCGCAGCTCTTGCTCACTTTGCAACGAGCGCTCCCTGCCGGTCAAGCCGACTCCTCTCCCTGGCGCCGCAACCCTGCGTCTTCCTCCCGACACGTGATCAGAGCGCCTGCGGGACCCTTCAAACACGTGCCTGAACATGTTCACACAAACACATACAACCCTACAGTGCAGCTGTTACAGAACATGCCAGTGGGACAGTGTGGCGGTGAATCATGCTTCCAGCAGCATCCCAGCATGTGCATGGGCGCTCATGCCCTCACTCACCTTGGTCAGCCTTAAAAATTGTCCAGCACTAAGTGGCTAATAGCGGCCATCTGTTGCTGCGGAGTACCCAGAATTGATGCGAGGAGCAGGCCCACCCATTTACCTGTAAGTAAATACCTGTTTTCTTAAAAGCATTATTAAAACACTCTTTACATGGAGCACTTTCATATTTTGAGTATTATAATTTAGATGGGGGAGGGATCTGTGATTATTAATCCATTTAAAAAGGGGTTCTTCAACCAAAAGAGTTTGAGAACTACTGCTGTAGGCAATGTGGCAGTCATTCTGCACCTTCAATGCTCTACAGATAGCCATGAAATGAGTGACCAGTTAATCTAATTTTGGAGATATTGGCCCAGAAATTCGGCTCTCCCCGGGTGAGTACGCACGGGGTACTCACCCGTAGGCCGAATGGAATTGCCGGTTTCCTGCATGCACTGCACATGCGCGGGAAACCGGCACTTCCGGTCCTCTGAACGAAGAGGTTCAGAAGTTGAACGTGCGCGCAGGGGAGGCTGCGCGTGCGCTTTGAACTTAGTTTTTTTTTAAATACAGGTTTTCCCGGGAGGGTAAGCCTGCAGGATTTACACATTTAAAAAGCAGGCGTAAGGCCTGCTTTTTGCAAGGTAAGTGGTCAATTAATTAAAATTAAAACATTTTTTCCACAGGTTTATTATTTTTAAATACTTTAAAGCAAGGTAAGTTTATTTTTAGCCCCGTTATAATATAAAATTATTTTTTTCAAAAATTTAAATTATTGTTTAAAATAGTTATTTAATGTAATTTATAATTTATTTAAAAAGTGTGATTTTAAAAAAAATGTATTTGAAGGTTTACTACTATTTTGGGCCCGTAGTATTTATAAGTTTTGACAGGTCTACCTGTCAATCTTATGAATGGGCTTTTCCCTCCTCCGATTGGCTGCCCATGGCTCACGTGATCCCAGGGGACGCATCGCACTAACTTACGCCCCTGGGACACGCAAGCACAGCGCGCCGGCCTCTGGGCCAGGCCCCGGACCGGAATTCCACGGGGCCCTACAGCTCAACGGCCGGTGCGCAAAGTAAGTGCAGGTCGGGGGCTTACACCCGCAGGAAGCCCCCGACCCGAATTTCTGGGCCATTGTTGAAGGGATGAATGTTCTCAAAACCCCCTGGAGAACTCCCTCCTTTTCTTCAATTAGTGTCGTGGGATCTTTAATGTCCACCTCAACAGGAAGATGGGCCCTTGGTTCATTTGAAGGATGGCACAAGGGAACCCAAGTGCTAGATATCCTAGCTAACATGCTCAAATACCAGTGTGGGATTTGAACCAACGACCTTCTGACTCAGAGGCACGATTTCGACCAACTGAACCCAAGGTGGCACGTTCCAAGGCATCTTCCGTTTCCAAGACCAATACATTTATCACCCATGACATGGTAAAATAAAATTCATGCGCAAAAGGGATTCTTTGAGGCAAACCTGTTTTTCCTGCTGCATCTCACAATTGGCAAATGATAGAACAGCCTCAGGACATTGGTCAAGGAGCTGGTCAGTTACACGCTCACATTCACCCAGTCTGGCGTCACATAGCACATGGATACTTAGACCAGGGCTGTCATCTTCAGGGAGTTGATGCAGAAGAGGAAGAACAGATTGTACGTTGATTGAAGAACCGCACAAAATGGACTATGGATTAAATGAAAAGAAATGTTTGTAAGATTCCAATCTGTATGGAAAGACGTATTTGTATGTTCTAGTGGTCTTCATGAGCTCTTTGCACTTGTTGCTGAAGGTGAAGGGGGCAGGGGAGAGGGCTTTAAGGAGACGAATGACACTGGAGTAGTGGGCGTTTTTTGCAGAGGACAGCAAGGCCCAACAGTGCTTGATGCAGCTCAGCCAGATCTGGTGATGGATGGCTAAACCACTTGATCTGCCAGATATGCTCAAGTCTGCGCCTCTTGGATGCGAGAGTGCGAAAGTGTGTACCGTACCTGAGGGAACGATCAGGATGGGATGAGGGAGTTGTTGAGTAGATCGACAGGTGCAGAAGTATTGTGACAAATGAAGAGCTAAAGGCTTTTGGCAGCTTTAAAGTGTAGTTGTAAATGATTTGGGGAAGTGTTTTTTTTTCAGGACTACACACAAAAGGAAGCGATCAGAAATGGCCTTATTTATGACAGAGATCATGCAGTAGGGAAGTCACATGAGATGGCAAGGTCAAAGCGGGGTGGTAAACAATGAGGATTTTAATGGCAAGATGAGCAGGGTAGAATAAGGTGAGCTGCTTGAAGCAGAAGGTACCAGAGGAGTAGGGGTAGAGCCCAAGGTATGATTTGACGATAAGGGCCACACTGCCATCATTGCAGTTTGGGTGGGGCAGGTGGTGGAAAGTATAGCTGGGCAAGAGACTTCGGTTAAGGGCAAGGCGTCGCCACCCGTGAGCCAAGCTTCAGTCAAAGCCGGAATGTCGAAGCAATCATCCACAATAAGGTGGTGGATGACAAGGGCCTTATTGGAAAGTGAACGGACATCCTGGAGAGAAATGCAGAGAGGAGTGGCGCTTGTTAATCCATTGGGAGAGTCCACGCCGGCAGCGGTGGGCAGGTTGAGCAGAACGGGGAGGAGGTTATGGAGATTATCCGCCCCCCACCCCACCCCGGAGACACACTGGGCAGGAAGGTCACCGAGAGTAGAGAATGGAGCAGTCGGGGTTTGCAAGGAGGCAGAATGGGCGCCTTGATGGGCCCTTCGGAGAATGCCGAGTGTGATGAAATATTTCCATTCATCACTGCCTGTGACTGAGATCGGTTTCAGTGTCATTTCCCTTCCCCCAGACCTCATTGTATTGTGTACTGGAATGTGCTGTATTGTATACTGGAATGTGCTGGAATGTGCTGTGTGTAGGGCTCCGCCCATACCTGGCCCCGTTTGTAAGCTAGCTTCAGTGTAGCCCCAATCTCCAGAAGGACGACATCTCTCTCGCTTATGTGTTTCGTTCTAAGTTAATAAAAGCCTGGTTTTGTTCTGCTACCTTCGAGTCTCGGAATTATTGAGGCACATCACCGAGAGAAGAGGGTAGTTACGGGTTTTCGATGAGTGATTCAAGCCTCGGATGGTGGCAGGAGAGTAGGAAGGTAGAGGAATATTGAGGGGGGGAAAAGTACTCGAGATGGGAGAATTCTTCAACGTGTTTGTATCCTAATACTGTATAGTGTGATGACACAAGACTTCTTGCATGGTCTCCTACTCCAATTCAGATTCCCCCCCATGGAACTCAAAGCTGGGAATCCTTCACCTCCCTCAGGTCTACCTAACCTCCAATGATCTTCCGGCTTCAAAACTGAAGCTCGAGATCATTTAACCCTCGATTTACCTCGGCTTCCCTTTTACTCTTTTCAACCTTGGTTGGTGTCCTGCACTATGGCCTTTGACCCTTGACCTATGCTTCTCAAAAAAAGCCAGCACAAACCTGTAATTTTTGCAGATCCTCCGAAGGGCCTTGTGGATGGGAACTGGATGCATTGATGGTGTGGATCCACGGGAAAATCTTCCCGAAATGACCACATGAATTGATCTGTTTAAAAGAAAAAAAAGTGATAAAAATTAAAAAGCGGTGCTATCCAGCCCAATTACAAACTGTGGGACCCATTTTTTTTTCCTGCGTCGATCTAAAAATATATTTTATATAACACGTATACGATTGTGGCGTGGGCATCAAAAATTAAAGATTGCTGTCGGTGGTCATTAGCGGACATTCCTCCAACTGGGGTTTTAACACAGGAGTTAACCAGTTGATTTTAAATGGGTTAACACCTGCTGCTAAAATGGTGGACAGAGGATGCCACATAGAAAGAATGCAAGTCTTTCTTTTCATTTATACAGCGCCTTTCACAAAACTCAGGATGTCCCAAAGCGCTTTACAGCCAATGAAGTACTTTTTTTGAGGTGTAGCCACTGTTGTAATGTAGGAAACGCAGCAGTCAATTTGCTCACAGCAAGCTCCCACAAACAGCACTGAGATATAGGACCAGATGACCTGTTTTAGTGATGTTGGTTAAGGGTAGAGTGTACATGGGCTGTGGGAGGCAATTGAATGGATGAATATATTAAACCTTCATCAGCTAATAGAAACATAGAAGATAGGAGCAGGAGTAGGCCATTCGGCCCCTTGAGCCTGCTCCGCCATTCAATGAGATCATGGCTGATCATCCAAATTTAGTACCCTGTCCCTGCTTTCTCCCCATATCCCTTGATCCCTTTAGCCTTAAGAAATATATCTAACTCCTTCTTGAATATATTTAATGAATTGGCCTCAACTGCCTTCTGTGGTAGAGAATTCCACAGGTTCACCACTCTCTGGGTGAAGAAATTCCTCCTCATCTCTGTCCTAAATGGCTTACCCCTTATCTTTAGACTGTGACCCCTGGTTCTGGACTCCCCCGCCATCGGGAACATCCTTCCTGCATCTAGTCCTGTTAGAATTTTATAAGTTTCAATGAGATCCCCTCTCATTCTTCTAAACTCCAGCGCTTATAAGCCCAATCGACCCAATCTCTCCTCATACGTCATTCCTGCCATCCCAGGTATCAGTCTGGTGAATCTTCGCTGCACTCCCTCCATGGCAAGAACATCCTTCCTCAGATATGGCGACCAAAA
This sequence comes from Somniosus microcephalus, assembly GCF_052327205.1. Lineage (NCBI taxonomy): Eukaryota > Metazoa > Chordata > Chondrichthyes > Squaliformes > Somniosidae > Somniosus > Somniosus microcephalus. The sequence goes on from NC_140992.1 coordinate 21,926,009, forward strand.
CTGCACACAATACTCAAGGTGTGGTCTCACCAAGGCCCTGTACAACTGCAGCAAGACATCCTTGCTCCTGTATTCGAATCCTCTCGCTACGAAGGCCAACATACCATTTGCCTTCTTAACCACCTGCTGCACCTGCATGCTTACCTTCAGCGGCTGGTGCACAAGGACACCCAGGTCTCGTTGCACTTCCCCTTCTCCCAATCTTTTGCCATTCAGATAATAATCTGCCTTCCTGTTTTTGCCACCAAAGTGGATAACCTCGCATTTATCCACATTATACTGCATCTGCCATGCAACTGCCCAATCATCCAACCTGTCCAAATCATACTGGAGCTTCTCGGCATCCTCCTCACAGCACACACGCCCACCCAGCTTTGTGTCGTCTGCAAACTTGGAGATATTACATCATGTTCCCTCGTCTAGATCATTATTATATATTGTGAATAGCTGGGGTCCTAGCACCGATCCCTGCAGTACCCCACTAGTCACTGCCTGCCACTCGGAGAAAGACCTGTTTATTCCAACTCTTTGCTTCCTGTCTGCCAACCAGTTCTCTATCCAAGTCAGTACCTTACCCCCAATCCCATGTGCTTTAACTTTACACGCTAATCTCTTATGCGGGACCTTATCAAAAGCCTTCTGAAATTCCAAATACACAACTGGTTTTCCCTTATCTATTCTACCAGTTACATCCTCAAAAAATTCCAGTAGATTAGTCAAGTACTATTTACCTTTTGTAAATCCATGTTGACTTTGTCCGACCCTGTCACTGTTTTCCAAGTGCTCTGCTATTACATCTTTTATAATGGACTCTAGCATTTTCCCCACTACCGATGTCAGGCTTACCGGTCTAGAATTCCCCGTTTTCTCTCTACCACCTTTTTTGAATAGTGCGGTTACATTAGCTACCCTCCAATCCATGGGAACTGTTCCAGAGTCTATAGAATTTTGGAAGATGACCAGCAATGCATCTACTATTTCTAGGGCCATTTCCTTAAGTACCCTAGGATGTAGATTATCAGGCCCTGGGGATTTATCGGCCTTCATTAATATCAGTAATGTCTTGGCTAAACAATGTAATGGTCACTTCACTGTGTCGCATGGTGAACAGTGTGCTGTTAAGAGGCTGGGGAAATATTGATGTCGCGCTCATCGCACTGGCATGTAAATGGATCTGCATTATAGTGCTAAAAAGGAAAATTTCGAATCAATCATCACTCATGGAAATGGGTCTCCAATGCTGTCCTAAATTCCCAACAGACCGTGCACCGTTTCATGCACGTTTAAAGAATCTCCCCAAACCGGGTAAAAGTTGCCTACTCACTGTACCTTGAGGCCACTTTCCCTCTAGTCACAACGCAAATACACCCGAATTACTAGGTATTAATTCAACTACTGGATAGCACATTGGTGTTTGTTATCACAGGCCAGGGATTTACGCCTCTGCTCCTCCCCAGCCCACATTAAAGTGAATGGGGGGGCGGCCATCATCGACTGGTGAGCAGCGAGGTGGAAAATTCCAGCCACAGTATGACTACTGATCCGGCAAAAAGAATCAATTCCACTCTTCGTTTATTTAAAATAATGAAAACCTCGCTTTTTCCCCCCTCTTTATTTACAACTGTGTATACATTTTAAGCTCATCAAGTTGAGGAAGGTCAGTGCAGGCACCCAGTGCCCAGTGTCGGCATCAAGCACACAGCACAGCACCGTTCGATCTCTCTACCTAGAGAAGAGCACCCTCTACAGTACCACTGCGGTATTTTTTGATTTCCCACACCACTCATTTGTGGCCCGAGTGAGATTGTCAAATGTGCTGAATTAGGGCCAGCTTTGTAGAAACGGGAATGACCCTGACTAAATTCATTTCACATAGGGCTATTACGCTCAGAGGTGACTTTCATCTCGTCAGCCTGTGTTGTATTTGAACCCGGGTCCCCAGGGGTGAAAGGCCAGTGTCTGACCCACTGTGTGACCCAGTCCCTCCTGCATTCTTTTATAAAAAGGTAATGTTTTAGTGGAATTTCTCAGTCAAATGTCAGATGATTGCTAAAAGTGTTTTGGTGCTTTTGGTTACGGGATAAATGTTGGCCAGGACACCAGGAGAACTCCCTGGGACCTTTTACATCCACCTGAACAGACAGGTGGGGCTTCAATTTAACATCTCAACCAAAAATATGGCACCTCCGACAGTGCCTCGCTCCCTCAGTATCGCACCACAGTGTCAGTTTGGATTGTGTGCTCAAGTCCTGCGGGAAGCTTGAACTTTCTGACTCAGTGGTGGAGGCGCTTCCACTGAGCCAAGCTGAGACTAAGGACTGTACAAAGATTATATTGGTGTCAGGCGTGGCTCAGTGAGTAGCACTCTCAACTCCGAGCCAGAAGGTTGTGGGTTCAAGTCCCAGCTGAGCACAAAAATCTAGGCCGACACTCCAATTGAGCCACGGCTGACACTCCAGAGCAGTGCTGAGGGAGCGCTGCACTGTGTCGGAGGTGCCGTCTTTCGGATGTGACATTAAACCGAGGCCCCGTCTGCCCTCTCGGGTGGACGTCAAAGATTCCACGGCACTCTTTCGAAGAAGAGCAGGGCAGTTACCCCCAGTGTCCCGGCCAATATTTATCCCTCAATCAACATCACTAAAACAGATTATCTGGTCATTATCTGGCCACAGCGCAGACCTGAGCGGGAGCACAGGCTTAAAGGGAGCACCGGAGAAGGCCCAGGACACAGTGCGGACCAGAGCGGGAGCGGAGGCTTAAAGAGAGCGGAGCGGAGAAGGCCCAGGACACAGTGCAGACCAGAGCGGGAGCGGAGGCTTAAAGAGAGCGGAGCGGAGAAGGCCCAGGACACAGTGCAGACCAGAGCGGGAGCGGAGGCTTAAAGAGAGCGGAGCGGAGAAGGCCCAGGACACAGTGCGGACCAGAGCGGGAGCGGAGGCTTAAAGAGAGCGGCACTTAAAACCGGCGGATTCAGCAGAGGCGAGGTCAAAGAGCTTGGACCTGTGGGAGAGCAGCAGCGCGACCGGCGGCACTTAAAACCGGCGGATTCAGCAGAGGCGAGGTCAGAGAGCTTGGACCTGTGGGAGAGCAGCAGCGCGACCGGCGGCACTTAAAACCGGCGGATTCAGCAGAGGCGTACCAAATCAACAGCAGAGGAGAGAGGTAAAAAGTAATCAGAGTGTGACGTCACCAGGGAGCAGGTAAGTGATTGGTTGGTGAGTATTTCTCTTTTTTAAACTTTAACTCTGTAGTTTATAGTTACTAGGGTCTTTTCTGGTGTAGCAGGGACTGTTGGTAGACTATACAAGTGCCTTAGAGATATTTTTAATTGGTGATAGTAAATTAATTTAAATTAATTAAAGGGAAGGTCATGCCAGGTGAGCCCAGCCCCGTGATATGCTCCTCTTGCTCTATGTGGGAATTCAGGGACCCCGGTGCCCCTGATGACCACGTGTGCCAGAGATGCATCCATCTGCAGCTACTAGCAGACCGCATTGAGGCGCTGGAGCTGCGGGTGGATGGGTTGTTGAGCATTCACGTGCTGAGAGGGTCGTGGATAGCACATTTAGTGAGTTGGTCACACCGCAGGGAAGGGCTGCACAGGAAGACAGGAAATGGGTGACCACCAGGCGGAGCAATAGAAGCAGGCAGGTAGTGCAGGAGACCCCTGTGACCATTCCCCTTTCAAACAAGTATACCGCTTTGGATACTGTTGAGGGGGATGACTCACCAGGGGGAGGCAGCAGCAGCCAACTTCCTGGCACTGGGGGTGCTCCTGCTGCCCAGGAAGGGGGGAAAAAGAGTGGGAGAGCAATAGTGGTAGGGGATTCTATAGTAAGGGGAACAGATAGGCGTTTCTGTGGCCGTAGACGTGAATCCAGGATGGTTTGTTGCCTCCCTGGTGCCAGGGTCAAGGATATCACTGAGCGGCTGCAGGGCATTCTGGAGGGGGAGGGTGAACAGCCAGAGGTCGTGGTCCACATTGGTACCAACGACATAGGTAAAAAGAGGGATGAGGTCCTGCAGCAAGAATTTAGGGAGCTAGGTGAAGGATTAAAGAGCAGGACCTCAAAGGTTGTAATCTCTGGATTACTCCCGGTGCCACGTGCTAGTGGGTATAGGAATAGGAAGATAGAACAGATGAATGCGTGGCTAAAGGGATGGTGCAGGGGGGAGGGCTTTAGTTTCCTGGATCACTGGGTCTGCTTCTGGGAAAGGTGGGACTTGTACAAGTCGGACAGTTTACACCTGAACCAGAGGGGAACCAATATCCTTGCAGGGAGGTTTGCTAGCACTGCTGGGGGGGGTTTAAACTAACTTGGCAGGGGGATGGGGTACAGAGTGGAGCTATAGTAGGGGGTGATTTACAGCCAAATACAGAGGAAAAAACAAGTCAGCTGGGAAGGCAGAGCAAATATGTGAAGGCAAAAGGGAATATGGCAGGGCTGGAAGGCATTTATTTTAATGCAAGGAGTCTTGCAAATAAGGTGGATGAACTGAAGTTGTTGTTGAACACATGGGAGTACGATATTGTTGCTATCACGGAGACATGGTTGAGGGAGGGTCAGGACTGGCAGCTCAATATTCCGGGGTATAGAATCTTCAGGCGAGACAGAGGGGGGTGTAAAAGGGGAGGGGGTGTTGCAATATTAATTAAGGAGTCAATTACTGCTGTAAGGAGGGATGATATATTAGCGGGTTCCTCTAATGAGGCCATATGGGTAGAACTTAAAAACAAAAAGGGGGCAAGCACTTTGCTGGGAGTGTACTATAGGCCCCCAAACAGTCAGGGGGAGATGGAGGAACAGATATGTAGGCAAATCTCAGAAAAGTGCGAAAATAATAGGGTAATAATAGTGGGGGATTTCAACTTCCCCAATATTAATTGGGATAGTCAGAGTGTGAAAGGCTTAGAGGGTGCAGAATTCTTAAAGTGCATCCAGGAGAGCTTTTTGAGCCAACATGTAGAAAGTCCTACAAGAGAGGGGGCGGTACTGGACCTAATTCTGGGGAATGTAGCCGGGCAAGTGGTGGAAGTATCAGTAGGAGAGCATTTTGGCGACAGTGACCATAATTCGGTGAGATTTAAGGTGGTCATGGAAAAAGACCACCTTAAATTGTTGTTGAGCTGGAGTCCGAGCTGCAGACATTGCGATGCATCAGGGAAGGGGAGATTTACCTGGATACTTTGTTCCAGGAGGCAGTCACACCTTTTAGGTTAAGCAGTGCTTAAGAGTTAGTCAATGGTCAGGGACAGGAGGGTGTGACTGCGAGTCAGGAAGGTATGGGGACCCAGGATGTAGCGATGGAGGAGCCTCAGTCTGTGACCTTCTCCAACAGGTACAGGTAGACTATCCTTTATCCGAACTTCCGAAAACCGAAAACCTCTAAAAACCGAAAGTTTTTTCGTTCAGCGTAAGTCATGCGCACGACATGACCAGAGTGGCGCACGACTTACGCTGAGCAGGGCAGAGGGTCACAGAGTTCCCTCCTGGGTAGGAGATTGCAGGCCGAGCCGGGCAGTGTGAAGGAGGTACCGGAAGAGTGAACCTAACAATACAGCGGCCCGTCCGATAGCTGCAGCGGCCCGTCTGATATTCTTTTCTCCCCCCCCGTCCGATATTCTTTTCTCCCCCCGACCCGTCCGATATTCTTTTCTCCCCCGCCGACCCGTCCAATATTCTTTTCTCCCCGACCCGAACCCCGACCCGAACCGCGGCCCGTCCGATATTCTTTTCTCCCCCCGACCCCGAACGGCCCCCCCCGACCCCGACCCCCGACGACCCCCCCGACCCCGACCTGAACCGCGGCCCGTCCGATATTCTTTTCTCCCCCCCCCCACCCGACCCGATTTGCGGGCCAGCTTAGTAGGAGTCAGCCGATTTTCCAGTCTTATAATAATACCTTCTGAAATCTGAAAAATTCCAAAAACCGAAACTCAGCTGGTCCCAAGGCTTTCGGATAAGGGATAGTGTACCTATATGAGGTACTTGCTGCCTGTATGGATGAGAACAAGGACTGCCGGGAGGATGGGCAAACTGACCACGGCACCATGGCACAGGAGGCCATTCAAGTGAGGGGAGTGAAAAGGAATATGGTAATGGTAGGTGACAGTATAATCAGGGGGATAGATACTGTTCTCTGCAGCCACGACTGGGAGTTCCGAAGGTTGCATTGCCTGCCCGGTGCCAGGGTTAGGGATATCTACTCGCGGCTGGAGAAGAACTTGGAGTGGGAGGGGGAGGATCCAGTTGTCGTGGTCCACGTAGGAACCAACGACATAGAAAAATAGGAGCAGGAGTAGGCCATTCGGCCCTTCTAGCCTGCTCCGTCCACCATTCAATATGATCATGGCTGATCCTCTATCTCAATACCATATTCCCGCTCTCTCCCCATACCCCTTGATGCCTTTTGTGTCTAGAAATCTATCTATCTCCTTCTTAAATATATTCAGCGACTTGGCCTCCAGAGCCTTCTGTGGTAGAGAATTCCACAGGTTCACCACCCTCTGAGTGAAGAAATTTCTCCTCATCTCAGTCCTAAATGTCCTACCCCCGTTCTAGACCCCCCCAGCCAGGGGAAACATCCTCCCTGCATCCAGTCTGTCTAGCCCTGCCAGAATTTAATACGTTTCAATGAGATCCCCTCTCATTCTTCTAAACTCTAGTGAATACAGGCCTAGTCGACCCAATCTCGCCTCATACAACAGTCCTGCCATCCCAGAAATCAGTCTGGTGAACCTTCGCTGCACTCCCTCTATGGCAAGTATATCCTTCCTTAGGTAAGGAGACCAAAACTGCACACAGTACTCCAGGTGTGGTCTCACCAAGGCCCTGTATAACTGTAGTAAGACATCCTTGCTCCTGTACTCAAATCCTCTTGCAATGAAGGCCAACAGACCATTTGCCTTCCTAACTGCTTGCTGCACCTGCAGGTTTGATTTCAGTGACTGGTGTACAAGGACACCCAGGTCCCCTTGTACATCAGCATTTCCCAATCTATCACCATTTAAATAATACTCTGCCTTTCTGTTTTTCCTACCAAAGTGGATACTGTAATTTCACATTTATCCACGTTATACTGCATCTGTCATGTATTTGCCCACTCACTCAACTTGTCTAAATCGCCTTGAAGCCTCTTTGCATCCTGCTCACAACTCACAATCCCACCTAGTTTCGTGTCATCAGCAAACTTGGAAGTATTACATTTGGTTCCCTCATCCAAATCATTGATATATATTGTGAATAGCTGGGGCCCAAGCACTGATCCCTGCGGTACCCCACAAGTCACCGCCTGCCACCCCGAAAAAGACCCATTTATTCCTACTGTTTCCTGTCTGTTAACCAATTTTCAATCCATGCCAGTATATTACCCCCAATCCCATGTGCTTTAATTTTGCACACTAACCTCTTATGTGGGACTTTATCAAAGGCCTTCTGAAAATCCAAATACACCACATCCACTGGTTCTCCCTTATCTATTCTACCAGTTACATCCTCAAAAAACTCCAATAGGTTTGTCAAACACGATTTCCCTTTCATATTCCATGTTGACTTTGTCTAATCCCGTTGATATTTTCTAAGTGTCCTGTTATCACATCCTTTATAATAGACTCTAGCATTTTCCCTACTACTGATGTTAGGCTAACCAGTCTGTAGTTCCCTGTTTTCTCTCTCCCTCCTTTTTTAAATAGTGGGGTGTCTGCTATTTAGGAATGATCCGCTGGGAACCCATTTCCTGCAATAATTTCCTGTGGATTGTAGAAGGTGTATGGACTTCCACTGAGGAGGCCTTCTGAAAATCCAAATACACCACATCCACTGGTTCGCCCTTGTCTATTCTACCAGTTACATCCTCAAAAAACTCCAATAGGTTTGTCAAACACGATTTCCCTTTCATATTCCATGTTGACTTTGTCTAATCCCGTTGATATTTTCTAAGTGTCCTGTTATCACATCCTTTATAATAGACTCTAGCATTTTCCCTACTACTGATGTTAGGCTAACCTGTTCCCTCTCTCTCTCCCTCCTTTTTTAAATAGTGGGGTTACATTTGCCACCCTCCAATCTGCAGGAACTGTTCCATAATCTATAGAATTTTAGAAGATGACAACCAATGCATCCACTATTTCCATGGCTACCTCTTAGTACACTGGAATGCAGATTATCAGGCCCTGGGGATTTATCAGCTTTCAGTCCCACTAATTTCTCCAGCGCGATTATTTTTACTAATACTAATTTCCTTTAAATCCTCCTTCTCACTAGACCCTTGGTTCCCTAACATTTCTGAGAAGTTATTTGTGTCCTCTTCCGTGAAGACAGAACAAAAGCATTTGTTTAATTGCTCTGCAATTACCTTGTTCCCCATTATAAATTCTCCCTTTTCTGACTGTAAGGGACCTACATTTGTCTTCACTACTCTTTCTTTTTACATACTTGTAGAAGCTTGAATGTAGGAATGAGGTTCTGCTGAGGAAGTTTGAGGAGTTCGGATCCAAATTAAAAAGCAGAACCTCAAAGGTAATAATCTCTGGATTGTTACCTGAGCCATGTGCAAATTGGCATAGGGACAAACAGATTAGAGGTTTAAATGTGTGGCTTAGAGAGTGGTGTGGGAGGAAGGGGTTTCAGTTCATGGGGCACTGGCACCAGTACTGGGGAAAGAGAGCTGTTCCATTGGGACGGGCTCCACTTAAAATGGGCTGGGACCAGTGTCCTGCCGAACTGAATAACTAGGGGCTTTAAACTAATGAAGTGGGGTGTGGGAGGATTCAGGAAAGAGTAAATTTAAAAGCAGCGAGAGAACTGTCAAGGCTCTAGAGCAGAGTACATTTTGGGGTAAAAATAAGCAGAGTGGGTCAGGAAGGGACAGAGAGAGTAACAAAGGTAATAGGGCATCAGTGACTAAGGTGACATCAGGGAAAAATAGAAATAAGTCAGAGCTAAAGGCACTATATCTGAATGCGCGAAGCATTCGCAACAAAATAGATTAATTAATAGCGCAGATAGAAATTAATTGGTGTGATCTAATAGCCATTACGGAGACGTGGTTGCAAAGTGGCCAAGGTTGGGAACTAAATATTCTAGGATACTTAACTTTTAGAAGAGATAGGCAAAATGAAAAAGGAGGAGGGGTAGCCCTGATAATAAAGGATGGGATAAAGACAGTAGAGAGAAAGGATCTTAGCTCCGAAAATCAAGAAGTAGAATCAGTTTCGGTGGAGCTAAGAAACATCAAGGGGCAGAAAACATTGGTGGGAGTTGTTTATAGGCCCCCAAACAGTAGTTGTAATGTAGGGCAGAGTATAAATCAGGAAATTAGAGGCGCATGGAGCAAGGGTAATGCAGTGATCATGGGGGACTTTAATTTACATATAGACTGGGCAAACCAAATTTGCAGTAATAGTGTGGAGAACGAAATCATGGAATGTATACAAGATAGTTTTCTAGATCAGTATGTTGAGGAACCAACTAGATCTTGTATTGTGCATTAAGGGTTCATTAATAACCTCATAGTAAAGGGGCTTTTAGGGAAGAGTGACCATAATATGATAGAATTTTATATTGAGTTTGAAAGTGATTTAGTTAAATCAGAAACTAGAGTCTTAAATCTAAACAAAGCAAACTATTTAGGTATGAGGGGCGAGTTGGCGAAGGTAGATTGGGAAACTACATTAAAAGGTATGACAGTAGACAAGCAATGGCTAGCATTTGAAGAATTAATAAATATTTACAACAAATATACATTCCTTTAAGGCACAAAAACCCCACAGGAAAAGTGGTTCAACCGTGGCTAACAAGAGAAGTTAAAGATAGTATTAGATCAAAGGAAGAGGCTTATAATGTTGCCAAAAAGAGTAGCAAGCCTAAGGATTGGGAAGATTTTAGAATTCAGCAAAGGAGGACCAAGAAATTGATAAAGAAAGGGAAAATAGAATATGAGAGTAAACTAGGAGAGACAAAAACAGACTGTAAAACCTTCTATAGATTTGTAAAAAGGAAAAGATTAGCAAAAGTAAAAGTAAATGTGGGTCCCTTAGAGGCTGAGACAGGAGAAATTATAATGGGGAATAAGGAAATGGCAGAGAAATTAAACAAATACTTTGGGCTGGATTTTGATTCTGGCGGCGTGTAGGAGGCGGGACTATAACTTTCAGGGTTGTAGTCCCGCCTCCATCGAGTTGTGGCCAACCCACGCGATTTTCACTTGATTGACCTTGTTGAGCCCGCCCAGCGGGCTCAGCAGGCCAATTAAGGGCCACCCGGCAGCAGGTGACGTCACAGATTGACATTTCATCTGTTAAGAGCTTTTGACAGATGAAATATCAGTGTTTGACAGCTCTTTGAAGCTGGCAAACACTGAGAATCTGTATTCTAAGTTAATTCCTTCCTCTCAGGCTGATTTAGAAATCTCTCCGGAACAGAAAGCTGAATGCTGCAACTTTTGACAGCTCGCGGCCATTCTGCTTTCTGTGCCGAGGAGATGAGGGACTCCCGAGACCTGAAGGAAGGAAGGCTGTAAAGGTATGTAAAGGTAAGTAAAACTTCTTTAAACACTTTACACACACCAAACACACTTACCTCTTCACTCATGCACCCATCACTCACCTGAACACTGGACATCTCGCTACCTCCAAGTCCTTCAGCCCGACGGCACGCCTCGCTAACTTGGTGTGGTTTGGAGCCATTGGGAATCCCACACTTCAGGAATAAAAATAGGGATTAGGCTAAAAACTGCCTGTTAACTACTTATTAACAGGCAGCTTTTTGGCTCTAATCCCCTTCCTGCCTCGGGGAGGCGGGTCCCAGCACAGGTCGGGTATCCGCCTCCTTTGAAACTGGCATGGAGGTGGGTTGGGGGCAGGATGGGTTCGTGCCCCCCGATTTTGAGATTTTAACCCCCCACACGCCTCCAATCCCGCCTCCACGGCCCAATGAAAATCCTGCTGTTTGTGTCTGTCTTCACAGAAGAAGACGCAAAAAACTTCCCGGAAACAGTGGAGAACCAAGGGTCTAGCGAGAATGAAGAACTGAAAGAAATTATTAGTAAAAAAAAAAAACAAAAACAAATAGTACTGGAGAAATTAATGGGACTGAAAGCTGATAAATCCCCTGGACCTGATGGCCCACATCCTAGGGTTTTGAAAGAGGGAGCTATAGAGAGAGTGGATGCATTGGTTGTTATCTTCCAAGATTCCACAGATTCTAGAACGGTTCCCACGGATTGGAAGATAGCAAATGTAACCCCACTATTTAAGAAAGGAGGGAGATAGAAAACAGGGAACTACAGACCAGTTAGCCTGATGTCAGTAGTATGGAAAATGCTAGAATATATTATTAAGGACGTGGTAACAGGGCACTTAAAAAACAATAATAGGATTGGGCAGAGTCAACACGGATTTATGAAAGGGAAATCATGATTGACAAATCTGTTAAGAGTTTTTTGAGGTTGTAACTAGCCGAATAGATAAGGGGGAACCAGTGAATGTGGTGGATTTGGATTTTCAGAAGGCATTCGATAAGATGCCACACAAGAGGTTATTAAACAAAATTAGGGCTCATGGGATTGGGGGTAATATACTAGCATGGATTGAGGATTGGTTAACGGACAGAAAACAGAGAATAGGAATAAACAGGTCATTTTCGGGTTGGCAGGCTGTAACTAGTGGGGTACCGCAAGGATCAGTGCTTGGGCCTCAGCTATTCACAATCTATATCAATTATTTGGATGAGGGGACCAAATGTAATATATCCAAGTTTGCTGCTGATACAAAGCTAGGTGGGAATGTAAATTGTGACGAGGATGCAAAGAGGCTTCAAGGGGATATAGACAGGCTAAGTGAGTGGGCAAGAACATGGCAAATGGAATATAATGTGGAGAAATGTGAAGTTATCCACTTTGGTAGGAAAAATAGAAAAGCAGAGTATTTTTTAAATGGTGAGAGATTGGGAAATGCTGGTGTTCAGAGAGACCTGGGTGTCTTTGTACATGAATCACTGAAAGTTAACATGCAGGTACAGTAAGCAATTAGGAAAGCAAATGGTATGTTGGCCTTTATTACAGAAGGATTTGAGTATAAGAGTAAAGATGTCTTACAGCAATTATATAGGGCCTTGGTGAGACTACACCTGAAGTATTGTGTACAGTTTTGCTCTCCTTACCTAAGGAAGGATATACTTGCCATAGAGGGAGTGCAACGAAGGTTCACCAGACTGATTTCTGGGATTGCAGGACTGTCGTAAGAGGAGAGATTGGGTCGACTAGGCCTTTATTCACCAGAGTTTAGAAAAATGAGAGGTGATCTCATTGAAACTTCACATTTCTCCACATTATCTTCCATTTTCCATGTTCTTGCCCACTCACTCAAATTCTTACAGGGCTCAAACAGGGTAAATGTTTCCCCTGGCTGGGAAATCTAGAACCAGGGGTCACAGTCTCAGAATAAGGGGTCGGCCATTTAGGGCTGAGATGAGGAGAAATTTCTTCACTCAGAGGGTGGTGAATCTTTGGAATTCTCTACCCCAGAGGGCTATGGAGGCTCAGTCGTTGAGTATATTCAAGACAGAGATCGATAGATTTTTGGATATTACGGGAATCAAGGGATATGGGGATAGTGCAGGAAAGTGGAGATGAGGTAGAAGATCAGCCATGATCTTATTGAATGGCAGAGCAGGCTCGAGGGGCCAAATGGCCAACCCCTGTTCCTATTTCTTATGTTCTTATTATCTTCTTCTTCTTAGGCAGTCCCTCGGAACCGAGGATGACTTGATTCCACATTAAAAATGAGTTTGCAGGTGGCTGATTAGTCCAATGAGGGACCTACAGTCTCTGTCACAGGTGGGGCAGACGGTGGTTGAAGGGGCGGGTGGGTGGGGTGCTTGGGTTGACGTGCGCTCCTTGCACTGCCTGCGCTTGGCTTCCGCTTGCTCCCAGCGAAGAGACTCGAGGTGTTCGGCGCCTTCCTGGATGCTTCTCCTCCACTTTGTGCACTCTTGGGCCAGGGATTCCCGGGCGTCAGTGGGGATGTTACACTTTTTCCAAGGAGGCTTCGAGGGTGTCCTTGAAGCATTTCCTCTGCCCACCTGGGGCTCTCTTGCCTTGCCGGAGCTCTGAGTAGAGCGCTTGTTTTGGGAGTCTCGTATCGGGCATGCGGACAATGTGACCCGTCCATCGGAGCTGATTGAGCGTGGTCAAAGCTTCAATGCTGGGGATGTTGGCCTGAGCAAGAACACTGACGTTGGTATGCCTATCCTGCCAATGGATTTGCAGGGTCTTGCGGAGGCAGCATTGGTGGTACCTCTCCAGTGCTTTGAGGTGCCTGCTGTACATGGTCCATGTCTCTGAGGCATACAGCAGGGCGGGTATCACTGCTGCTCTGTAGACCATGAGCTTAGTGCTGGGTTTGAGGTCCTGGTCTTCAAACACTCTCTTGCTCAGGTGACCGAAGGCTGCACTGGCACACTGAAGGCGGTGTTGGACTTCGTCGTCGATGTCTGCCCTTGTTGACAGTAGGCTCCCGAGGTATGGAAAGTGGTCCATATTGTCCAAGGCCTTGTCGTGAATTTTGATAATCGGGGGGCAGTACTGTGTGGTGGGGGTAGGTTGGTAGAGGACCTTTGTCTTACGGATGTTTAGTGTAAGGCCCATGCTCTCGTACGCTTCGGTGAAGGTGTTGACGATGGTTTGGAGTTCGACCTCCGAGTGAGCGCAGACGCAAGCGTCATCTGCACACTGTAATTCGACGACAGAGGATGGGACAACCTTGGATCTGGACTGGAGGCGACGGAGGTTGAACAGTTTTCCGTTTGTTCTGTAAATTAGCTCCACTCCAGTGGGGAGCTTACTGAGGGCGAGATGAAGCATTGCAGCAAGGATTTTCGAGAAGAGCGTTGGTGCGATGACACAGCCTTGCTTAACCCCGGTTCGTACGTGAATTGGGTCTGTGGTGGAACCGCTGGTCAGGATCACAGCTTGCATGTCGTCGTAAAGCAGGCGGAGGATAGTGACAAACTTTTGAGGGCAGCTGAATTTGAGGAGGACACGCCATAACCCCTCACGGTTGACAGTGTCGAAGGCCTTTGTGCAATCAAAGAAGGCCATGTACAGCGGTTGGTGCTGTTCCCTGCATTTCTCTTGTAATTGACGTGCGGTGAAGATGATGTCCATTGTGCCCCTTAGTGGGCGGAATCCGCATTGCGACTCTGGGAGGAGCTCTTCGGCCACTGGGAGAAGGCGATTGAGGAGGATTCTTGCAATGACTTTCCCTGTGGCAGGGAAACTCCTCTGTAATTACCGCAATCGGACTGGTCACCTTTCTTGAAGATGGTCACAATTACGGCATCTCTGAGATCCCCTGGCATGCTCTCTTCCTTCCAGATAAGAGAAACAACTCCTGTTCCTATTTCTTATTATCACATTGCTGTTTGTGGGAGCTTGCTGTGCGCAAATTGGCTGCCGCATTTCCTACATTATAACAGTGACTACATTTTTTTTTTTTAAATTTTTTTTTTTTTAAGTACTTCATTGGCTGTAAAGCACTTTATGACATCCGGTGGTCGTGAAAGATACCATATGAATGCAAGCCTTTTTAAAATATCTTTAATATATTAAACATCATAGATCTGACTGCACTTCAGTAATTTTTTCCCCACACAAATTCCTACATCCACATTGATAAAGCAAACTGTCTATGTAAACATATCATACTGCAATTGCATCTTCCCACCAGTAGAGGCACTGGCAGGAGGGGGACATTACAGCATGAGAAGTTTGCATGGGTAGGTCCATTGTAAATGTGGAAAGAGGAATTTATATTGGGAATGCTGACTGTATTATGTCTGCACACTTTGGTCCATTATCTCCTGCCCTCTCACCAACTTCCCCGAGGACGACACTTGGTCTTGACTCCCCCATGTTCAGTGCTACAGCATATCGACTGCTGTTCCATTGAAAATGTTGTTATATGCTCATTTCCTACCCGCAAACTTCACTTCCCGTTATCATGATCACTTTTTTTAATGTCAGTATTTAATATTGAAAATGCCCGCGTAAATCAGTTACAATGGGGTTTCCCCATGTAAGCAGATCACAGTGGTGCTGTAGTTGCCGGCTGCAGCCATTAGTTGGCGCTGTAGTTCCAATGAACCCTGCATCCTCAGACAGTGTGAGCAATGCCACGGGAGATGTACTAGTATTTTAAAGTGCGGAGGGGGTGGGAAGCAGGGACGTACCAGTTCCTCGACCGTTTTGAGCGGTGTCCTGTGGGGCTGTAGTTTCCGGGCTGTTCTCCGGATATAAACCGACACCAGCTTCATCAGCAGCAGCTGGATCACCACTTCCTGGGTGCAGGCTATCAACGTGGCTTCCCAGAAATCAACCAGGAGTTGCGGAGTCTCCTCCTCATTTTTTTCATCGCCGCCTTTTTCACAGAGCGCCTGCCAACAACAACAGAAACTAATCAGGCACTGCGTCGACAGCTCCCTCCCCCATTCCCGTCACTTTTAACAGACTTCCACTCCCGATTCTATTTTGCACATTAAGTATCGCGAAAAGCAATTACTGGCAATGTTGGAAATATGTAGATGACAAAGAGAGGACCTTACAAGAGTTAGAAAAGATATTGAACAGCAGGGAAAAGGTATATCTGGAGAATTATTTCAAAATGAAGAGTGACAGTATAACAAGGGGACACAGGTTCATACTTGTAAAATGTTGGACTGATGTTTTTGACACAAAGGGGTAGATGTTGACTTTGTGCGGTAGTGTAAAACGTGCGATAGAGTTGCCAACCCGCTTTACATCCCTCCCCATTTTTATCTCCATTGAATTGGATAAATACGTGAAAAGGAAAAATTTGCAGGGCGATTGGGAAAGAGCAGGGGAGCAGGACTAATTGGAGAGCGCTTTCAAAGAGCCGGCATGATGGGCTGAATGGCCGCCTGTGTCATTCTAGTCAGCATCATCTCTTATCCCAGCCAGGAGTTTAACAAATGAAGAGCACCAACTCCCTCTGCTGGTTACATACATATTTACATAATAATGGGCCGTATATTCCGATCCCTACGGGCTGTGTACACACCCGTAGGAACATCGGAAGTGCTGGTTTCAGGCATACCAAGCGCAAGCGCTGAAAACCGGCATTTCCGTGTCAAGAATGATCTTGACAGATCGGACGCCTGCCATGGAGAAGGGCCTCTGCGGGTGGATAGTTCCGCTTTCTGCAGAACCTCCGCCCGCAGAAAACCCTTAGAAATCTTACGCCTGGTAAAATAGCAGCATAAGATTTGAAAAAAAGTTTAAAAAAAAATTCTCATTTATAATTTTAAAATACTTTTCTTTTAAAAAGGTAAGTTTATTTTTAGCCCCGTATTTTTTCAAAATTTTTTATTTTTGTTTATAATATTTAATTTATTGCAATTTCAACTAATTATAAAAATGTGATTTAAAAAAAAATGATTTAATGTTTTACAGTGTTTTTGGGGTGATCTCCATTCATATACAGTATTTGACAGGTGTATCTGTCAAGTGTATGAAGGGAGATTCCCTTCTATTGGCTCCCCATGGCCCACGTGATCCCAGGGACGCTGCGAACCGCCTGCAACTCTGGGATACGTGGGCCCTGCGCATTTCGAGTTGGAGAGGCCCAGGAGCGGAAGGGTCCGGACCTCGGGAGCCCTCAGGTGAGAGCGTAGATTTTTTTCAGATCGGAGGCCTCCTCATGCAGGAAGCCTCCGATCGGAAAATACAGCCCATAGTCTTTAAAACACGACATCCCCAGCCAATGTACGAGCGGACACTTACACTCACTAAGAAAATTGAGCCAGAACAACAGCAAACAACTAAGACTGATGCACACTTAAAAAAAAAAAACCACCAAATGCATATCAATAATTGTTCAAAATGGAAGTTTCTAAGCTACTTCCAATATCTATGAAGTGAAGTTCTACTCATTAATCATGAAGAGATTGCATTATTTTGAAATAAATGAGTAGGGAATGTTGTGGAAATGGGATGTGGAGTTGTAACATAGTCTCAATCACCTCGGGAACGCGGGATCAAATGAAGCTCGGAATGAGGTGATGAAATCAGCTCGAGTGGTAGCGGAATTTAGTTTGCAGTTTTAGGTCGGAATTATAAAGAATCGAGAACCTGGCATATATGGAATATCTGCATCTCTTTAAATCAGTGGTGTTGGACAGCATTTAGTGTGCTGGGTCTGTAATGGAGGTCTTTCAGGCAAACTGTTGAACACTTAGCCATACTGAGGCACACAGCCGCAGGTTAATTAACAGCCACAGTAGTCACGACCGATGATTCCCCCTAATTATTTTTGGGTGCGCGGCCCATTCAAAGTTTCGCGCAGGCATGAAATTTCACATTTGAAAAGCCGGGCCCGGGCTATGCGGAGGGAACGTTGGTCATGACATGTTCAATTCAATTCAATTTTATTTGTCATATATGCAGCAGACACGTGTACTGCACAATGAAATGTTGATTTTTACGAGTCCTCCAAATGTTGCGCCTGAAAGCTTGACCATAGACTAAGTTCAAGGTTTATGCGAGTTAAAATAAACTCTGCATTTTAGGATCCGAAGTCAAAGCAAGATAAAAGCAAGGAAGTCATGCTAAACTTTTACAAATCACTGGTTAGGCCTCAGCTGGAGTATTCTGGGCACCACACTTTAGGAAGGATGTCAAGGCCTTGATGTGAGTGCAGAGGTGATTTACTGGAATGGTACCAAGGGATGAGGGAATTCAGTTATGTGGAGAGACTGGAGAAACTGGGATTGTTGTCCTTAGAGCAGAGAATGCTAAGGGGGAGATTTAATAGAGGTGTTCAAAATGATAAAGGGTTTTGATAGAGTAAGTAAGGAGAAACTGTTTCCACTGGGAGGAGGGTCGATAACCAGAAGACACAGATTGAAGGTAATTGGCAAAAGAATCAGAGGGGAGATGAGAATGTATTTTTTTTTTTTTTTTAAACGCAGCAAGTTGTTACGATCTGGAATGCACTGTCTGAAAGTGCGGTGGAAGCAGATTCAACAGTG
The DNA here is from genome assembly GCF_052327205.1 of Somniosus microcephalus. NCBI lineage: Eukaryota > Metazoa > Chordata > Chondrichthyes > Squaliformes > Somniosidae > Somniosus > Somniosus microcephalus. Next base: position 21,944,056 of record NC_140992.1, read on the forward strand.
ACTTTCAAAAGGGAATTGGAGAAATACTTGAAAAGGGAACATTTACAGGGCTATGGAAGGGCAGGGGAGTGGGATTAATTGGATCGCTCTACCGAAGAGCCGGCACAGGCACCATGGGCTAAATGGCTTCCTCCGGTGCTGTATGATTCTATGATTCTACAATACAGCATTTGATTCTCCCCAGTGGGAGGGTTTGTCACTGGGGTAGAAGATTCTAAAATAACTTGCATTAAAAAAAACTGTAAACAGACCTTAAAGAACAAGTCAGCCTCTTCGAGCTTAATTTTGTTACTATCCAGCAAAGCAACATACGCGGCTACCAGGAGGCCAGGCTGGGTCCTCTCCAGCTCACGAGATAACTCTGTTGCCACAATGTCATGATGTCGCAAGAGATTCGGTTCTGCCACAAAACCACAAACCAACCTCATCTGTCAAAAAACAAAAGCAGACAATTCAATGAAACGCAGTCGGTCACTAACCCAGAGTGTGTCAATGGAACGCAGTCAGTCACTAACCCAGAGTGTGTCAATGGAACGCAGTCAGTCACTAACCCAGAGTGTGTCAATGGAACGCAGTCGGTCACTGACCCAGAGTGTGTCAATGGAACGCAGTCAGTCACTAACCCAGAGTGTGTCAATGGAACGCAGTCGGTCACTAACCCAGAGTGTGTCAATGGAACGCAGTCAGTCACTAACCCAGAGTGTGTCAATGGAACGCAGTCAGTCACTAACCCAGAGTGTGTCAATGGAACGCAGTCGGTCACTAACCCAGAGTGTGTCAATGGAACGCAGTCAGTCACTAACCCAGAGTGTGTCAACGGAACGCAGTCGGTCACTAACCCAGAGTGTGTCAATGGAACGCAGTTGGTCACTAACCCAGAGTGTTTCAATGATCAGACTATCTCCGAACTCTTCATTAATGTAACGCTCTCCAATTGGACAAGGTTCATTGATATTGTGTTGCAACAGAAAAATTAGTTTGTTCTGACTTTTACCTTAATGCAAATTCCAGATCATGATCCTTCCTCCCTCCCCTCATTTTTAAACTTGAGAAACCTGGGTAAAAGGCTAATGTCTATGGTACAAGGGTGAAAAGATTAGAAGATAAACCAAATCAAGAGCTAATGATAAGGGAATGCCAATCTTGGATTCTAAAAGTCTGATTGTAGAAGAAAAACAGTGCCAGCTGTGGCTCAGTGGGTAGCACTCGTGCCTCTCACTCAAAAGGTTGTGGGTTCAAGTCCCGCTCCAGACACTTCAGCGCACAATCTAAGCTGGCACTTCAGTGTGGTATCAATGGAGTGCTGCACTGTCGGAGGTGCTGTCTTTCGGATGAGACGTTAAACCGAGGCCCCGTCTGCTCTCAGGTTGACGTAAAAGATCCCATGGCACTATTTCGAAGAGCAGAGAGTTCTCCCCGGTGTCCTGGGCCAATATTTATCCCTCAACCAACATCACTAAAACAGATTATCTGGTCATTATCACATTGCTGTTTGTGGGAGCTTGCTGTGTATAAATTGGCTGCTGCGTTTCCTATATTACAACAGTAACGGCAATTCAAAAGTACTTCATTGGTTGTAAAGCACTTTGGGATGTCATGAGGTCATGAAAGGCGCTATATAAATGCAAGTTCTTTTTTTTTTTTCTTTGTTAAGGCAGAGAGAACAGGGCAAAGGGGGAAAAAATAGATGGAAAGCAGAGGAACAAAAAAGCAGAGGAACAAAGAGAGTGGGAGGAGGAATGGGGAAAGAGAGAAGGGAGGAAAGACGGGGAGGGAGGGAGACGGAAGAAAGAAGGAAAAATAGAGAAGGAAGGAGAGAGTGGAGAGAGGGAAAAGAACAGTTGGAAGTTGAATGGTAGGGATTCAGTAAACATCCCAGCATACCAGAACATTCTTGTGGGACTTAAGAGTCGATAAAGAGGAGGCATTTAACAATATATATTAATCCTCTGAACTTTCTTCTCTTGCTCCTTGAAAAATATGCTGGTTTACGCACACTACCTCCTCCTTATATCATCACCATGTTAAAGTAAACACCCATCATCCAGTCTCCTCCACTAACTCATTCTTTCCCAGCTCCTCAAAACTGGGCAACGCCTCAAATTTTCCTTCCTCCAGTGCTTGAAGGGGTGGGAAAATTCAAAACTAATCCGCGGCAACATTATTTCAGTCAGTCGGTGCTCAATCTATGGAACAGACTCCCTAGGGAGATGGTAGAAGCATTAAAATGCAAATTGGATAGATTTCTTTCAGAAAATAAAATCTGGGGGATTCGAGTAATTTGAGACATGATGTGTGGTGAGTGTAGCGTGCTCGAGGGGAACATGGTTCCCAAAGCTCTCCACCACTAGGGGTTTTCCTCACGTTACGCTTGGGTCTGCTGTAGACTAATCGATAGAGACTGATCGCTGTGATTAAGCAGCAGCTCCATTACCGTTGTAGCATGCGACGGCCAGGACGGTAGAAGGCGAACCAGATGGACCTTGGTCTTTCTTTGTCTAGCGATTCTCATGTTCCTCCTGCAATCCACAGGCTTTTGAAACAGAAGCTGTGCGTCACCAAATCACCTGTTTCTGGGCTTGCCTGGCCCTTCTCTCTCTCACCTTTGGTCAGATCCTGTGCTGCCCTTGGTTTCTCAAATAAATTAAAACTGAAAGTGTGGGACAGACAGCATCAGCACGGTACTGGGTCATGCTACAGTTTAGGAGTTGCAGCTGCTTCATCCATTGCAAAGGAAAATACTCCATGGGAGGAGGGGACAGAACACTCGCACAAGACAGCTATCATTTGCATTTATTTTAGGTGTTTTAAGTCATCACTAAATAATGGAAAGTACAGCTACAAGTTGCATTTTTAGCGACTATTTATTCTAAACAAACATAATAGGGTTGGAGGAGGCTCGTGTGGAGCACAAACACTAGCACACACCAGTTGGGCCGAATGGCCAGTTTCTGTGCTGTAACTTCTATGTAATTAACAAGGGGAGAGATACTAAAATTGGAACGATACAGAGAAGATTAGCAGTGCTCAGACATGAACAGTTTGCCAGCTTTAGCACACAGTGTAAACAAGCACTCAGCTCAGGGACAACATGGGCCAACTGCAGAGTAACACTTCCTCTATTTTGCTCCAATAATGTACTTTAACCCCAATCTCAGTAAAGCATCTGCTAACAAACCAGTGGGACACTTTCAGTTCCTACACCAACTATTCTTACAGCTGGTGTGGGAGTTGGAAGTTTCACACTGATACAGAGAATGCCAAGTTTGGGTCAATTTATGCCTGGTCTTGCACTCAAGAACTAGCTACGATTTTGTCTGACGTCGTAGTCATTAGTGGACCAGCAGATGGAGATTTTCAGCTCATCGCGCAATCCTTCATTGCAGAGTAACTCTGGGGCCCCCCGACTCAGAATTCCCGCTACAACTTTATGTTATTTAGTGTTTGGTGTGACGCCAACTCCCTTTGCACCAACAAATTACAGGAGGACATTAATAAACTTGCAGAATGGGCATATAACTGGCAAATGAAGTTCAACACAGATAAATGTGAGGAATTACATTTTGGTAGGGAGGTCACTTATTACTTGGAAAGTGCGAGTCTAGGTGGGGTAGAGGAACAAAGGGATCTCGAAGTACAAATACACAAATCACTGAAAGTTGTGACACAGGTTAGCAAGGCCATAAAAAAAGCAAACCAAGCACTAGGGTTTATTTCTAGAGGTATAGAATTGAAAAGTAGGGAAGTTATGCTAAACTATCATCATGTATCGAACCTTGGATAGACCACACTTAGAGTACTGCGTACAGTTCTGGTCGCCATATTATAAAAAGGATATAGAGGCACTGGAGAGGGTGCAGAGAAGATTTACAAGGATGATACCAGAAATGCGAGGGTATACACATCAGGAAAGGATGAACAGGCTGGGTCTCTTTCCTCTTGAAAACAGAAGGCTGAGGGGTGACCTAATAGAGGTCTTTAAAATTATGAAAAATGTTGATCGAGTGGATACAGAGAGAGTGTTTCCACTTGTGGGGAAGAGCATAACTAGAGGCCATCAATATAAGATAGTCACCAAGAAATCCAATAGGGAATTCAGAAGAGACTTCTTTACCCAGAGTGTGGTGAGAATGTGGAACTCGCTACCACAGGGAGTGGTTGAAGCAAATAGTATAGATGCATTTAAGGGGAGGCTAGATAAGCATATGAAGGAGAAGGGAATAGAGGGTTATGCTGATAGATTGAGATGAGGAAAGACAGGAGGAGGTTCAAGTGGAGCATAAACGCCGGCATGGACTGGTTGGACCGAATGGCCTGTTTCTGTGCCGTATATCCTATGTAAATACTGCACTTGCAGCAGGTGGATGAGCTGAACCAAGAAGCTGTGGTTTAGGTGATGCCCAGCTTGGGTTTTCAAAGGCTTGTAGGTAAGTCAGAGCTTTAAAGTGGACAGTGTAGAGATTTATCAACATAAACCCCACCTCGCTGTACCGCTCCATGGCCATCTGGTACTTCTGCCGGTCTGCGATTCTCAGCGCCACCGTTGCTTTGGTCAGCATCACCAGGGGCGATGGGCTGATTGCGGCCAGCCTCTCCAGATGGTCCCATGCACTTCTCAGGCACACGTTTCTCATGCATGGGCTGCACAAGACATGAGGAATTTGGGTTGGTTCTGTCAGCTTGAATATGTGCAACACCTGGTTCGCCGTGTCCTATAGGATTAAAAATAATTATTACTGTACTTCCAAAAAGCAAACAAAAGCATTTTATTAAAAGAATATTCCATCCAACGCCTATGGGCTCCAAACTTCATGGAATCATTGAAATTCAACTCTTACTATCACCCCCTCGCTTTTTTCAATCTCTAGACTCATACAACAACAACTGGCATTTATCTAGTGCCTTTTACACAATAAAATGTCCCAAGGCGCTTCACAGGAGCAGTACCAGACACAATTTGACACCGAGCCACATAAGGATATATTAGGAAAAGTGCCCAAAAGCTTGGTCAAAGAGGTAGGTTTTAAGGAGCGTCTTAAAGGAGGAGAGAGAGAGGTAGCCAGGTGGAGAGGTTTAGGCAGGGAATTCCAGAGCTTAGGGCCAAGGCAGCTGAAGGCACGGCCACCAATAGTGGAGCAAAGGAAATCGCAAGAGGTCTGAATTGAAGGAGCACAGAGATCGCAGAGTTTTTTTAGGGTTGGAGGAGATTACAGAGATAGGGAGGGGTGAGGCCATGGAGGGATTTGAACACGAGGATGAGAATTTTAATCTTGAGACATTGCCAGACTGGGAGTCAATGTAGGCCAGCGAGCGCAGGGGTGATGGGTGAGCAGGACTTGGTGCGAGTAAGTACAAGGTGGAGATGTCATACTAAAACTGTACAGTATGATGGGCAGACCACATTGTCCAGTTTTCGTTCGCAAAGACACAAGAGATGACAGTTCAGCCAAGGAAGAGATGTAAGAAAAACCAAGAGGCCAATCCCAAGTGTCAGAGGATTGAGTGGCAAAAAAAAAAAATGGGAAAATCTTGGGCTTTTCAGTCTTGAAAGGGGGCGACTAAGACAGGACCCGAGAGGTATGCAAATTAGTAAGTGCCAAAGAAGAGGTAAAGCCAAAACACTACTTCAAACTGCGACAGTTGAACAATGGGACACAGGTTCAAACTAACGAGAGGCAAATGATATCAGAATGTTCTTCTTTATAGAAAGAGCGATTGACACATGGAATGGATTCTGAGCAGGGTAACATGGAAAAATGCCGACCCATTTGTTGTGAAGGTGGGGGGTGGGAGGGGGTTGCAACCAGAGAGACTCCCTGGATGGATGGGTGAAATGGCTTCCTCATGCATGTCTACTTTGTGTTTATAGGCATAGCCTGTTAGCTTCAACCTCTATTATTTCATTTGCATAGCTAATTGGCAGAGAGATACATCCTGGACTCATCAGAACAGTGGTAGCCAGGCAATGTTAGGCAGCACAGCATGCAATGTTCCGGATTCTATCAGACTGCATCCAAGGATAGATTTAAAACCGCTTACTGCGCTCAGCGGCTCTTCAATTTCCTCATAGACAGAATGCCTTAGGTAATACATAAATCCGTTTCCAAATTTCTGAGGTTCATTTTCCCATGAAAGCCTTCTGCTGATTAAGTCACTCAGTGACATGCCCGACATCTTATAGTAGGGGAGAGCGAGGTGAAAGTCATCCATCTCGAACCTATTGCCAAAATTAAGTCCGCACATCAGTTAAAACAGCCTTTAACACCGATTATAAACAAGCAATTGCTCAACTCCTTAATTTGGTGTTCACTCGGGTATACCACCAGTTAGTGGAAAAACCAGAGAGTCCAGATCAACTAACATACTCATTCTAAAGGCAGAGGTGCCAGGTAATATTGTTTGAAATACGAGCAGTCATACAGCTTGAGAGAAATTTCATGAGAATCTCTGGGGAACGCCAAAGCACCAGTCATAGAATCATACAGCACAGAAAGAGGCCATTCGGCCCATCATGCCTGTACCGGCTCTTTGAAAGAACTCTCCAATTAGTCCCACTACCCCCCCCCGCCCTTTCCCCATAGCCCTTGCTGCAGTGCGAGGTAAATAAATATTAATTGGAAGGCATCTCAGATATAAGTAACACAAGCAAAGGACTGGCCCATCACACTTCGAAATACAGCAGGAGACCCACACATAAAAACAAGCTCTCCCAGGTCACAATCTCACTGCTGCCCAGACTATACCAATAAACCCCAGCTTTGCAGTTTCTTTTGCTCTCTCTCGGTTAGAAAAAGCAAGAGAATGCTTATGGAGGCAAAGTTTTCCCAGCAGTCACTGCACAGGTGAAAGTGCTCCATTAAAACCTCAGGCCTCCATATTGTTTTCAGGATTTCTGCAGGGTTGCCAACCCCCCCGGATTGTCTTTCGGAATGGGAGACAAATCTCCCGGGGCAGTGCAGACAGTAGGATATCAGGGCGTTCCAGACCATCGGTGAGTTATTGTACTGCTGTTGGTTATGAGTGTTACCAGTATTACTATTAAGTTATGGGTGCAAGTACAAGTTACTATTAGTTACTGGTGGAATCAAAGTCCCTCCCACCTCTGGTTTTCCCCCCACCTCTGCAGATAATCCCTCCCCCACCTTTGGTTTCCCTTCTTCGCCTGCTCACGGACGGCTTCCTGATTCTCGGAACTTCTCGCACAACACAACTTATATTTCATAAAGTACCACTCTTGCCGCCCCCAAACCCGGCCCTGCCGTATCTTGACCCAATCACTCAGTATATAAAATCTATCCCCATCTGTCTCATCAGAGGTCTTGGTTGGGGGGAGGGAATTCTGTGCTACGGAGCTGTAGAGTGCCTTTGGGCAGATCACAGAGACAGAGGCCACTGTCCCTTCAGCCAAGCACGACACGCTGAGCCCCTTCCATCGGACATGTGTTCCGGCCGGCGGGCTCTCCCAGCTTCAGCATCAGAGACCTCAAGTTTGAATTTTGTACATCCCCGTTTGAAACTGGTCTCTCTCCAGGCTCGCCGACGGGGCCTCGGTTTAACGTTCCATCCAAAAGACGGCGCAAAACCAGGAGCAAAGATGCTCAACTACAGGGGACATAGGAACAGGAGGAGGCCATTCAGCCCTTCGAGCCTGTTCCGCCATTCAATGAGACCATGGCTGATCTGTATCCTAACTCCATCCACCTGCCTTGGCTCCATATCCCTTAATATCCTTGTCTAGCAAAAATCTATCATCTCAGATTTTAAATTATTAATTGAGCTATGCATCTACTGCTCTTTGTGGGAGAGAGTTCCACACTTCTACCACCTTTTGTGTGAAAAAGTGTTTCCTGACTTCTCTCCTGAATGGCCTGGCTCTGATTTTAAGCTTATGTCCACTAACCCTATCCCTGCCTGTGGGAAAAGTTTCTCTCTATCAATTACTTTCAGGATCCTAAAGACCTCAATCAAATCACCCCTCAACCTTCTATATTCCAGGGAATACAAGCTAGTTTATCGAATCTCTCCTCATAATCTAACCCTCGGGTCCTGGTAATATTCTGGTGAATCTGCGCTGCACTCCTTCCAAGGCCAATATATCCTTTCTAAGGTGCCATGCCCAGAGCTGTACACAGTACTGTACTCAGATGTGGATCCAACCGTTGCAAGGTAAACACAATAACATTTGCAGATGTCACGTGGTCAAACCTCTAGCCAGAGTTGGCAACCCTTGATCTCTGTGATGTTGAATCAATACATCTCATTGGAAATAACATTTTCTAGGAAAGTGAAAGCACATACTGGCTGAAACAGTCTCCCAGTTGGGTGCAGTTCTCTTTGAAAGCAGACAGTAATTCTTCGCTGTCAGGCTGGTTGCATCGGTCATGGTCCAGGAGAGCTGCTTTTAACATCAGGTGGGCCTCACTCAGCAGATGAACGTAACTCTGGGGACTGCAGTCCTTGTACCTTTTACTATAATCGACCTGCAACAGGGTTCAAATGTTGAAGGTCAGCGCAGCATCCAATTATCATGTCAATACCAATGGGGAAATGCAAACTACTCACCATCTCCCGACACAGCTGAACTGTTGGAATCATCTGAAGGCAATATAAATTCCACCCGGGTTCGCTGGTAACCGATGGCGATTTATTAATAGTCCTGAATTTTTGAGGCCTACAAAAATATATATATATATATATAAAAAAAGTTTTGTTCAGCTTTGCTAAGATTTGTTGATTTAATGCCATGACTGAATTAGATGAGCCTGGAGTTAGATGGTAATAGTTTGTAATTGGAGCAAAGCATTAATTTCATTTAATACCAACTTTACACAGTAGAATCGAGTTATAATGATGGATTTGGCTGGTAGACCAAACGATCACTAGAACTGTGCTGATTATAGCCAATCCCCCAGGTCTATTGCAGTCCCGCAGAGAAGCACTTTTGCCAAGCTCAATTGTCAGTTAGTACTTAGCTGTATTCTATTCAGAGTGGCAGTTTGGGACTAAATTATTGTATTTTTTTAAAAAACATTGAAATCAACCGATATTAAAATTGTTAATGTTAAGACACAAGCAAGTACCTAGCAGAGCGGAGCAGACCTGCAGTGCATCAAGGGAATCCAGCGCAAATGGATCAGTACAACCCTTGGAAAACTTCAACATTCTACACAAATTGGTTTTTGGCAACAGGGGATTAGAGCCTTATAATGACATGATCACAAGTGGATTCAACCGCAGTGGGAACTTCAAATGAGTTGGTCTTAAATCTTCAGTATTATGAGGAACATAAAAAATAGGAGGAGTAGGCCATATGCCCCTCGGGCCTGCTCCACCATTCAATAGGATCATGGCTGATCTGAATCTAGACTCACGTCCACTTCCCTGCCCTCTCCCCGTAACCCCTAATTCCCTTATCTGCTAGGAAAATGTCTATCTTCATTTTAAATGTATTTAATGTTGCAGCTTCCACAGCTCTCTGGGGTAGCAAATTCCATAGATTTACTACCCTCAGAGTGAAGAAGTTTCTCCTCATCTCAGTTTTGAAAGGGCAGCCCCTTATTCTAAGATTATGCCCCTTAGTTCTAATCTCACCCATCAGTGGAAACATCCTCACCGCATCCACCCGATCCAGCCCCCTCACAATCTTATATGTTTCGATAAGATCGCCTCTCATTCTTCTGAACTCCAATGAGTAGAGTCCCAACCTACTCAACCTTTCCTCATATGTCAACCCCCTCATCTCTGGAATCAACCGAGTGAACCTTCTCTGAACCGCCTCGAGAGCAAGTATATCTTTTCTTAAATATGGAAACCAAAACTGCACGCAGTATTCCAGGTGTGGCCTCACCAACACCCTGTATAACTGCAGCAAGACTTCCCTGTTTTTATACTCCATCCCCCTTGCAATAAAAGCCAAGATTCCATTGGCCTTCCTGATCACCTGCATACTAACTTTTTGTGTTTCATGCACCAGGACCCCCAGATCCCTTTGTACTGTAGCACTTTGCAGTTTCTCTCCATTTAGATAATAACTTGCTCTTTGATTTTTTCTGCCAAAGTGCATAACCTCACACTTTCCAACATTATATTGCATCTGCCAAATCTCTGCCCACTCACTTAGCCTATGTCCTTTTGCAGGTTTTTTATGTCCTCCTCACTCACTGCTTTCCCTCCCATCTTTGTATCGTCGGCAAACTTGGATATGTTGCACTCGGTCCCTTCCTCCAAATCGTTAATATAGATTGTAAAGAGTTGGGGTCCCAGCACTGACCCCTGCGGAACACCACTAGTTACTGATTGCCAGCCCGAGAACGAACCATTTATCCCAACTCTTTGCTTTCTGTTAGATAGCCAATCTTCCACCCATGCCAGTATATTAGCCCCAATCCCGTGATTTTTTATCTTGATCAGTAATCTTGTGTGTGGAACCTTGTCAAATGCCTTTTGGAAGTCCAAATACACTACATCCACTGGTTCCCCTTTATCCACCCTGTATGTTACATCCTCAAAGAATTCGAGCAAATTTGTCAAACATGACTTCCCCTTCGTAAAACCATGCTGACTCTGTCCTATTAAATTATGTTTATCCAAATGCTCTGTTACTGTTTCCTTAATAATGGACTCCAACATTTTGCCAACCACAGATGTTAGGCTAACTGGTCTATAGTTTCCAGCTTTTTGTCTACTTCCCTTCTTAAATAAGGGTGTTACATTAGCAGTTTTCCAATCTGCCGGGACCTTTCCTGAGTCCAGGGAGTTCTGGAAAATGATCACCAATGCATCCACAATCCCTACCGCCACTTCTCTCAAGGCCCTAGGATGTAGGCCATCAGGTCCGGGGGATTTATCCGCCTTAAGTCCCATTATTTTACTGAGTACCATCTCCTTAGTGATTTTAATCGTGTTTAGCTCCTCCCCCCCAATTGCCCCGTTTGTCCAGTGTTGGGATATTTTTAGTGTCCTCTACTGTAAAGACTGATACAAAATATTTGTTCAGCGTCTTTGCCATCTCCATGTTCCCCACCACTAGTTTCCCATTCCCATCCTCTAAGGGACCAACGTTCACTTTAGCCACCCTTTTTCTTTTTATATAGCTGTAGAAACTTTGCTATCTGTTTTTATATTTTTTGCTAGTTTACTTTCATAATCTATCTTCCCTTTCTTAATTAATCTTTTAGTTATTATTTGCTGGCTTTTAAATGCTTCCCAATCTTCTATCCTCCCACTAGATTGGGCTAATTTATATGCCCTTGTTTTCAGTCGAATACTATCCTTTATTACTTTACTAAGCCACGGATGGCTGTATTTTCTTTTACTCCCCTTTTTCCTCAGTGGAATATATTTATCTTGAAAGATGTGAAATATCTCCTTGAATGTAGACCACTGCTCTTGTACCGTCTTACACTTTAATCTGTTTTCCCAGTCCACTTTAGTCAATTCTACTCTCATACCTTCATAGTCTCCTTTATTTAAGCTTAGTACGCTGGTTTGAGATCCAACTCTCTCACCCTCAAACTGAATTTGGAATTCAACCATATTATGGTCACTCATTCCAAGGGGATCCTTTACTAGGACATTTTTTATTAATCCTGTCTCATTACACAGGACCAGATCTAAGATTGCCTGCCCCCTGGTTGGTTCAGTTACATACTGCTCAAGGAACCCATCCCTAATACACTCTATGAACTCTTCCTCAATGCTGCCATGCCCAATATGATTAGTCCAGTCAATATGAAAGTTAAAATCCCCCATGATTATAGCTGTTCCCTTATTACAAGCCCCAACTATTTCCTGATTTATACTCCGACCAACAGAGTTGCAACTGTTAGGAGGCCTATAGACTATGCCCACTAGTGACTTTTTCCCCTTATTATTCCTTATCTCCACCCAAACTGTTTCACTATCCTGATCCTTTGACCCAATATCATTTCTGACTATTGCAGTGATTCCATCCTTGATTAACATAGCAACCCCACCTCCCTTTCCTTCCTGTCTGCCCTTCCTAATTGTCAAATACCCTTGTATGTTTAGTTCCCATTCATGATTATCTTACAGCCATGTTTCCGTAATGGCCACCAGATCATACCCATGTGTAGTTATTTGCACCGTCAACTCGTCAATTTTGTTACGAATGCTGCGTGCATTCAGATAAAGAACTTTCAAATATGTTTTCTGACAATTTATTCCTGCTTTTACCCCTTTTACTACTTTACCTTTATCATTATACATTCTGTCCCTTCCTGACATGCTCTGGTTTTTAATTCCCCGACTGCTACCTTGCTCTATTGCCTTCTCCGCTGTCATTTTTATTTTTTGCTCTCTTAAAACCTCCCCCCCACGAATTAGTTTAAAGCCCTCTCTACAGCCCTAGTTATTCAATTCGCCAGGATTCTAGTCCCAGCACTGGCCAAGTGAAGTCCGTCCCAACGGAACAGCTCTCTCCTGTCCCAGTACTGATGCCAGTGTCCCAGGAAGCAAAACCCATTTCTCCCACACCAGTCTTTGAGCCACGCATTTAACTCTCTAATTTTATTTACCCTAGCCAAATTTGGACGTGGCTCAGGTAGTAATCCAGAGATTATTACCCTTGTGGTTCTGCTTTTTAATTTGGCCCCTAGCTGCTCAAACTCCCTCAGCAGAACCTCCTTCCTAAGGTAATAAAGATTGACTAGCAAAGGGGTCAACGGTTCAATTAGGGACCCGATCATCAGTGACTGTTCAGGTTTTTTTTGTCTTTGATTCACATGTTGCCCTTTAGATTGAATGCTCCAGGGGATGCTCTCACATTCAAGTGACATGGAATGGTAGGGTGCAGGAACTTTGTACTTACGATCCTTTCTTTGACTCATTTCGTCTATCTTGGACACTGACCTCTGCCTTGGCCAGCAGAATTAAGTGGTTTCTGGAATGGCACGCGGCTCTTAGTCCGATAAAGAGCTGCATGCGCAAGGCGCACACCGGCATGAAAAATGGTGGACAGGCCTAACCAAAGAGAAACACCAACAGGAAAAACAATTATATAGGTTGGGGAATCAACAGGCAAAGACATGACATTTAACATTAAAGTGTACTTAACCTGCCCCACCCCACCTTGTTTGAAATGATCTAGATTGATATTTCAGAGAAAAATACAAGATTATTGTCTGGCAGCTCAGCTCACTTGTTAATACTCCCGCCTCCGAGCCAGATGGTGGTGGTTCAAGTCCCCCACCAAGGCATGAACACATAACTAGGCTGACACGCCAGTACAGTATTGAGGGAGCGCTGCATTGTTCGAGGTTGTGTCTTTCAGATGAAATGTTGAACTGAGGCTCTGTTTGCCTGTTCTACTGGATGTTGAAGATCCCATGGCAGTATTCAAAGAAGGGTACGGAATTCTCCTAGTATCTTGGCCAATAATCCTCCCTCAACCAACACCATTAACAACAGCTTAATTAATCGTTCAACTCTTTTAGGAACGACATCGTTGCCACAGAATGGTTGCTACAGTTGCACGGACAAAAATGCTGTCAGTACACTGTGATAAGGTGTTGTACAATTCTTTTTTGAATCGCTATGTAGTATGAATGGTCACATCTGCATTCTAGTGTAAAAAAGTACCTTGTTGTTTGTGTCCATCTCTGGATCCTTATCTCGAGCAGCTACCGCACTGCATCTGACTGTGTAACACAGCAAGTTATTCCTGTCATGGAAGGGGGAGACAACAGTATTACAGTCAGGAACCAACTAGAGCTACATTTGTGCATTTACTAACTGGTGAATACATCTCTACTGAGATAGTGGAGACCAAACAGCTTGTGTTGCAATAGTTGGCGGGTTGTCATGCTATAGTGTTACACTGGATCTAATGTCATCCATTGGGTAGCACCCTCGTCTGAGTCAGAAGGTTCAAGTCCCACTCCCAGAGACTTGAGCACATAAAGCTAGGCTGACACTCCAGTGCAGTACTGAGGGAGTGCTGCACTGTCGGAGGTGCCGTCTTTCGGATAAGACGTTAAACCGAGGCTCCGTCTGCTCTCTCGGGTGGACGTAAAAGATCCTATGGCACTATTTTGAAGAAGAGTAGGGGAGTTATTCCCTGTGCCCTGGCCAATATTTATCTCTCAATCAACATCACTAAAAAAAAACAACAGATTATCTGGTCATTATCACATTGCTGTTTGTGGGGTCTTGCTGTGTGTAAATTGGTTGCCGTGTTTCCTACATTACAACAGTGACTACACTTCAAAAATACTTAATTGGCTGTATAGCATTTGGGACGTTCGTTGGTAGTGAATAGAGCTATAGAAATGCAAGTCTTTCTTTCTTTTAGATATTCTCTCAGGTCCAATGTCACTGGTCATTCATGTCCCCTACAATCCTGAGCGCACCTTTACTGTGACGGACTGAGATACTCTAGGAAAATAAGGCATGATTGTAAAACAACAAACTAGTTTATTTTACATAAAATGCATTAATGAACGGAATACGGTTTACATAATGAGATTAATTTATCTCCTACTGCTTCCCATTCCATAAAATATGAAACTCTGTCATTGTTCTAGGAAAAAAAAAGCTCATTTTCAAGCTAGCTGTTCATGTGTTCCTCGGTTACAGGCTGTACCCACTCGTACGCCTGCCTGGAGTCTCTGTCTCAAGAGAAAGTGAAAGCATAAAGAAGAACAAAATGGAGAGCGAAAACAGGAGATCAATGATCCTCCTCTAATCCCTCACTCAGAGGAGATCGGCCCACTGAGCCTTCAATCAAAGTTACCACCCTGACTGACATGCCTCGAATTTGATGTAGGAGCCAGTGTGTATGTTTAGCTAAGGCCCCTGCCAGGGGCGTTGAATGAAAAATATTCTATCACAATGGTGAGAAATGCTTAGAATTACATCCAGCAATTTGCATCCTCTCAAAACTAACGTAATATGCAAATGTAAATAGTCTGTTGGCTGTTCGGTTTCTCTTTGGGAAGCTCGTTAACACTTCCAATCACGCAGGTCTCTATTCATTGCGGCCTATTTAACATTTCAGATCGCCGTAGCTCCATGTCTGCTGACTAATGGCAAGTCAAATGATGTTGTCTCTGTGGAGTTGACCCTTTGTAAACTGAATCCAACCTTACTACAACAACAACCATAACAACTTGCATTTATATAGTGCCTTTAACGTAGTAAAACTTCCCAAAGCACTTTGCAGAAGCGTTATCAAACAAAATTTGACACCAAGCCACATAAGATGATATCAGGGCAGATGACCAAAAGCTTGGTCAAAGAGGTAGGTTTCAAAGGAGCGTCTTAAAGAAGGAAAGAGAGGTAGAGAGGCGGAGAGCCAATCCAGAGCCGAGGGCCTTGGCAGCGGCCACCGATGGTGGAGCGATTAAAATCGGGGATGCTCAAGAGGCCAGAATTGAAGGTGCACAGATTATTGGAGGGTTGTAGGGCTGGAGGAGGTTACAGGGATAGGGAGGGGCGAGGTCATGGGAGGGATTTGAAAACAAGGATGAGTATTTTAAAATCGAGGCTTGGCTTAACCCAACCTAATACAGGAAACTCTTTGGTATCCGACACCGGCATGTTGCCGGTTGATGAAAAATTCCGGATGACGGAGAGGGTTATCTACCGAGACTATTTTTAACAAAGAAAAATAAAAAAATCAAGAAATGTGCAGAATACAGTAATTGGATATTCACCTACAGAATGTTGTGTTAAATGGATGGTGGAAGATGCTCGATTAAGTACAGTACTGCCAGTTGAGGGTAATGCAATGCAATAACTACCAGCAGCGTGGGAGACACACAGTACCCCTGTAAAATGGCAGATCAGAAGAGACTACCGGCAGCGCAGGAGAGTCAGACTCCTGTTACAGGGGTACTCTTGTTTGGACAGAGGGTACTCTTTTTGTTTGGAACTGTTACAGGGGTATTGAGGTGTTCCGACATCCGACAGCGCCAAGAAGCCAGTAGTGGCAGTTTGGAGAACTACCCCCACTGACTAACTCGGCCACCGTGGGAGACTCGGACTCAGCAACATTGCCGGTTATTGAGGTGTTGTTTTCGGAGTGAGAATTTTGCCGGTTAATAGAGAATTCCGGATATTTAGGTGCCGTTTAAACAAGAGTTTCCTGTAACATAATATAAAACTAAAATAAATTGGCTTGCAGGCCAGAGGTAAAGGGCCAAAAGCGATACACAAGATTTAGAATTTTGCTTCTCTGCTGACAGTGGAATTGACTCTAAACCATTATTGTAGAGGGGCTGCAATGAAGGCTCACTAGATTGATTCCTGGGATGAGATGGTTGTCCTACAAGTAGAGATTGAATAGATTGGGCCTGTATTCTCTGGAAGAGGTGATCTCAAATGAAACGTGTAAAATTCCTAAGAGGGCTTTACAGGGTAGAAGCAGAGAGGTTTTTTCCCCCCTGGCTGGAGTGTCTAGAACTAGGGAATCATAGTCTCAGGATAAGGGGTGGGCCATTTAGGACGGGGACAAGACAAAATTTCTTCACTCAAAGAGTTGTGAATCTTTGGAATTCTCTACCCTAGAGGGCTGTGGATGCTCGGTCGTGGAGTATAATCAAGACTGAGATCGATAGATTTTTGGACACTAAGGGAATCGAGGGATATGGGGACCGGGCGGGAAAGTGGAGTTGAGGTAGAAGATCAGCCATGATATTACTGGATGGTGGAGCAGGCTCGAGATGCCATACGGCCTACTCCTGCTCCTATTTCTTATGTTCACCTCTGGATATGTGTATTTGAATACAGCTCAAGGCATTGTCCAATGGGCAATTGCAACTGCTTGTAAACATTTGCAGAACTCCAAATAGCACTTAAACTTTAATGTTGAGAAAGGCAGCTCCCTTGTCAGCATTAAGGTGATCTGGTAAACTGTATGCGCATTTTTGAAACTTGGCCTCACACTGCACCTAAATTAAACTCTCAGCCGTGGCTCAGTCAGTAGCACTCTCACCTGAGGTCAGAGGGTTGTGGGTTCAAGTCCCACTCCAGAGACTTGAGCACAAAAATCCAGGCTGACACTCCAGAGCAGTACGGAGGGGTTGCTGCACTGTCGGAGGTGCCGTTAAACCGAGGCCCCGTCTGCTCTCTCAGGTGGGCTTAAAAGATCCCATGACACTATTTCTAAGAGCAGGGGAGTTATCCCTGGTGTCCTGGCCAATATTTATGTCTCAATTAACATCACTAAAAAAAACAGATTATCTGGTCATTATGACATTGCTGTTTGTGGGAGCTTGCTGTGCGCAATTTGGCTGCAGCGTTTCCTACAACAGTGGCTACACTTCAAAAGTATTTCATTGGCTGTAAAGCACTTTGGGTCATGAAATGCGCTATATAAATACAATTCTTTTTTTTTCGTTGTACTGCTTGCGTCAATGCAAAGCCAAGAGTCACTGTGCATCAATACAAACTGTTTGTAGTGTAACAACCCTGACAAAAGAAAACTACTAGGCACTTGGTCTAAGCGTTAAACAAAGCTTTAATCAACTGTTTTACAACATGGAGGTCTAGTTGTGTCCTTCACTAGTTCCTGTTAAGAATGTCCTGCGCAAGCTGGGCCCGTGCCCGAGTATTTATACTCTCCCTGGACAGCGCCACCCGTAGGCCGCTCAGTATTATTTCATGAGTCTTTCTTTCATGAATGACTGATTCATGTCAAACCCTATAAAGGTTCCCCTGCACCCTTGAGCTCCGATAGCAGGACCACAGAGTGTTTCTTGTCCAAATTTCGTCGTACCTGGTAATGACGTGCAGGAACTGGGGACTAAGCACTGCTTGCCTGGCCTTTTCTGGGTACTTGTAGGTGGAGAGCTGTTGCACCATATTGCCAACAGCGTACAGGTAGCCTACGTGTGGCAATGAAAAGAAACAGAAGAGGCTGAGCATCTGCTTCTCCTTCCTCCCAGGGAGTCTGTCCGATTCCAAGTCTCCTAGGCCAAAACACAAAGTAAGATGAGAAGTGGAGCTATTTTTATTTATTTAAAAAACATAATAATCATGGCTAGAGCCATCTGGTGCATCAGCTTAATTTTGAGAGAGGTTAAGAAGATAATATGCAGATGTAGAAGCCAACTATTTGTCCATGTGTTATGCGGCAATCTGCAGTAAATGTACTGGCAACACTTCAAACATTACTGGTGGATCTCCCATCGCGGTGCACATGGTAAGTTGGATGGTGTGCAGCTGTGCAAGGACAGGAGTATTATAGCAGAACGTATTATTCTGCTGCCAAGGTACAGCGGTGTTTAAATGGCCTGTACCTTTAAGGTTACAAAGCTTAATTGCTGGGAATTGGTATAGCCTGAAGTGAATTAGAAGGTGTCTTAGGTTTCTTTCGTGCGCAAGGTTTAAAAGATGCTATTTGTTCATGAGCATGTTCCCCGTCAGGCCAGTTGTGGTCTGTTGCTGTTTTTTTTGAGTCACATGAAAGTGTGGCACAGACTATGGGCCCGATTTTGTGGATTGTGTGGGAAATGGTCGGATTCCCCGAATGTGGGGTTTCTGACACACAAAAAAATGGGTCAGCTAGCTGGACGCAATTTTCCCTCAACTGGCCAATTAATTTCCAGCGTGTGGGCAGCCTTGCTAATTGTCCATTTCCAGTCAGGAAGCCCCACAGTATGATGTCATCATTCGTGGTGCTTTCAAGGTCCACAGCAAGCATTGCATCCTCTGAAGGCTTCCAAACGACCCATACAGGATGGCAGAGGAGCCTGCAGCAGCTGTACCCCGAGCTGCCTTCAAATTCGACGAAGCTTCACTGCAGGCATTATTGGATGGGGTTAGGGCCCACAGGGAGGTCCTCTTCCCTAGGTCAGGCAGGAAGAGGCCTCCCAATAAGACCAAGGCTGCATGGATGCAGGTGTCAGCAGATGTCAACTCGAATGTGCATGTTACCTTGGCATCACATCTCTAACTCCTTCCTCTACTCCCCCACAGTACCATCCAGAGCCCCCGTCCCCACTGTGGAGGAAGAAGAGGCTGTGCAGCCAGACTCCTCAGAGGAAGCTCCAACCTCTGAGGGCGCAGCGTCAGCAGAAGTAAGCGCACCCAGCACCAGCGCATACACACTCACCTCGGGACATAGAATAGTGTTGTCACCTGGTGTTTCACAGCTCACAAGTGAGCATCAGCAGATTCTGGAAACAGGGACAGCAGTGGAGAGTCCTCATCGGAGGGCGCAGGACTCTGCCAGCTCAGCTCTGCTGCATGTCAACCCTCTGCCTCTGGGTCCATCCGCAAGAGAAGAGGTGATGGATCTCCATGCACAGATGCAGGAGTCTCTGGCAGGTTTTGTCTCCAGGGTCGCTGAGAGTGTGGAGCAAATGGAGGAGTCCATAGCGACCATCAGCAGAGCCTTTGTGGAGTCATTGGCGCATGAACGCATCACCATGGAAAGGTTGGCAACCTCCATGGAGGAGATAAGTCGCCAGGGTAGGGAAAACATGGTGAGTGCTCATAAGAGAATGACATCTCTTGAGGAGTGTTGGCCATCTATTGAACAGAGAAACCAGACCTTCATGGAAGTCCTTCTGAGTAGGACTGCCAGTGCAGAAACGGATCCCCATGGCCCCCTAAAGCGCAGCAAGGTGCTCTCAAGCCACTTCCAAGTGCTGGCCCCTTCTGGCCTGTGCAGCTTCAGGTGAGTGAGCAGCAGCCTGGTGCTCCTGGTGCTCATCCTGCTGTTCCTGGTTCTGCTGCTGCCGCCTCTGCTGCTGGAGATCCTCTAATGGCAAGAAGGGAAGGAAAAAAAGGTGTCCCATGCTTCTCGTAGATACCTCCGCTGAGGAAGCGCTGAGTGAGGGTGGCGAGAGGGGCTTCCCAGGAGATCACATTGGAGAAGTGTGTGAGGCTCCAACCTTCCACAGCTGTGCCTAAGCCTTGAAGTAGCCCCAAGGCTGCAGCAACAAGGTCCTTCAACATACAAATGCTGTCCCTTTAAATCGCAGCTTTCCCGAATGACCTGCAGCTGCAAGCAAGCAAGCCGGCAAGCTTCACGCCAGGTTTCATCAGCGGGGTTCCCCGCAGGCGTGTTTAGCGTGGGGAACCCCTGAAAATCGCAAGGGCAGCCTAAAATGGCATTAAACGTGCCAATAATTGGTGATTGGCGGGCGGGACTGATTTGGGTCGCTGAGAAATGGCGGTCCGAAAGTCGGACGGGGCGGGGAATCGGGGGGGTTGCGGCCCACCATTTCGCCGATTTTCGGCCCCCGGCCGCCTGAAAACCCGCCCGACGGCTGGCAGAAAATCGGGGCCTATGTGTCAGATGCAAAATTTGATATGTGCACAATAGAGAGAAAAACAAATTAGCTGCTCCCCCATGGCATTACTCATTGACAAAAAAAGTATAATTTATGCATCTCTCTTTACATAACTGTCTCCCTGTTGAATCCTCCTCTAAATCTTTGGTGAAAACTCTACAATACCATTAAGACATGCGAAAAAAGGAATTTTGTACATACACCAACTTAAAAAAAATCAGGGAAATAGGTCCCAAAAGAAGTTTGTCCTCCACTTCTTTATTGTTCCCCTTCCCCCTTTGCCGTTCTCTCTCCCTCTCTCTCACACACACACATCAACTTGGCTCAGTTGAAGTACTTTCACCACAGAGTGAGAAGGCTGTGTATTCAAGCCCCACCCAGAGTCCCAGCACAGAATCTAGGCTGAATCTCCAGAGGGAATGTTAGACACAAAATCTGGCTGATGCCCAAAGATAATCAAGTAAAGCTCTAGAATATACACGCCACACAATCCAAGGCTGGTGTGCTATAGGTTACTGTACCTGTAGAGTACATTGGGAGTAACTGAAGGGAATGCAGAGAGGTCTCCTCAACTGAGTAAATGTGGGATAGATCTGGAGCAAAACGCCTTGGGATAGAAAAACATCAAAATTACAATTTATCTTTCAAAATTATAGATGTTCAGCATTGAAAAAAAACATTATAAATCGGAAGGGGAGAATAAATTGAAGGGACCATTGTTGCCAGGATGCCGTGTTGCTTTGCCTAGTGACTGGCTTATGCTGCATGAACAGACACCCTGGGAATAAGTTACTTTGTCTCAGACCCTAGAAGCGAGTGAGTTAGTGAGGCTAGAACATAGGAGAATGTTTTGGGAAGGGAGGCTTTGGGGAAGAGAATTTAAAAAAAAGAGCGACTTGCATTTATATAGCGCCTTTCAGGACCTCAGGATGTCCCAAAGTGCTTTACAGCCAATGAAGTACATTTGAAGTGTAGTCACTGCTGTAATGTAGCAAACGCAGCAGCCCAATTTGCACTTTTGCTCGGATTCTTTTGCCAATCACCTTAAATCTGCGTCCTCTGGTTACCGACCCTCCTGCCAGTGGAAACAGGTTCTCCTTATTTACTCTATCAAAACCCTTCATAACGACAGAAAATAGATTTTATTTTTGAAGCAAGGACCCAGCACATTGTGGAAATTACGTCCCGTTCACACGCTACCATGAAGAAATTATGCGGCCTTGATAGTGTGATAACTCAAAATGATCTGATCCAGTTCCAGTGTAAATAAATAAAGAGAGGCGACAACAGACATATCTGTATCAAGTGCGCGGCCCTGCCCATTGGTGTATAAAGTAACAGTGTTAATTGTGCTTGCGATTCCCCATATAGCAAACGAATTTCTTGCTTTCTCTTTGCTGGGAGGTTCCCAGCGCTATGTACCATCCATGGCTGCAGACTTGCTTGGAGACCTTTACCAATAGAAGAAAGAAAGACTTGCATTTCTATAGCACCTTTCATGACCACCGGACGTCTCAAAGCGCTTTACAGCCAATTAAGTATTTTTGAAGTGGAGTCACTGTTGTAATGTGGGAAACGCGGCAGCCAATTTGCGCACAGCAAGATCCCACAAACAGCAATGTGATAATGACCAGATAATCTGTTTTTGTATACATATATAGGTTGAGGGATAACTACTAGCCAGGACTCCCCTGCTCTGTTGAAATAGTGCCATGGGATCTTTTACGTCCACCTGAGAGAGCAGACGGGGCTTCGGTTTAACGTCTCATCTGAAAGACGGCAACCCCCGACAGTGCAGCACTCCCTCAGCACCGCACTGGAATGTCAGCCTAGATTTATGTGTTCAAGTCCCTGAAGTGGGACTTGAACCCACAAACCTTCTGACTCAGAGGCAAGTGTGCTACTAACTGAGCCACAGCTGACACAATGGCACAAGGACCCAGGCAGCTCCCTGTACTGAGCATCTCTCCATGACAGCACAGCCGAGATCAGGAATTCACTGTAAGGTAGACCACAAGCGTGAACCCAAGGCCGACCACTTCAGGACATAAGACACTGGAGCTTCACTGCTCTGCCCTGTACTCAGCGAGTTTCTTATTTCAGCCTTACCATCAAAGGGGTGGCGGGTGGGGGAAAGTAACTGACTGGAGGGAATTAAAGCAAAACTTAAAATTGTCCCATGCTGCTGTAGTCCATCAAATAACTAGCTAGATTTCCAGTAGCCCAGAGAGAAACGTTGTCTCTTTGGCCTCGTCACCAGGGTAGAGTGCATGTCGCAGGTGTGAATAACCAAGAGTGACTGGTTAAGTAAAAGTACACATTATTGCAAAATGATGTCCCCATTTTGCATAATCTAGCTTAAACCCAACAGGCAAAGACAATTTAAGAGCAAAGAGTATTTATAACAACAACTTGCATTTGTATAGTGCCTTTAACACAGTAAAATGCTCCAAGTCACTTCACATGAGTGTTATCAAACAAAATTAGGACAGATGACCAAAAGCTTGGTCAAAGAGGCAGGTTTTAAGCAACGTCTTGAAGGAGAGAGAGGTAGCGAGGCGGAGGTGTTTAGGGAAGGAATTCCAGAGCTTGCGGCCTAGGCAGCTGAAGGCACGGCTGCCAGTGGCGAAACGATTAAAACTGGGGATGTTCAAGAGGCCAGGATTCAAGGAGCGCAGTTATCTCGGAGAGTTGCAGGGCTGGGGGAGGTTACAGAGATAGGTAGGGGCGAGGCCATGGAAGAATTTGAAAACAAGAGAATTCTTTTTTTTTATAAATCGAGGCGTAGCCGGACAGGGATACAATGTTGGTCAGCGAGCACAGGGGTAAAATGAATTTTATACACAAGCCTGCAGAGTGACATTTTACAGATGCCAAAGATCGACCTTGCCTCACCTGTAGAGAATCTGCCGTAGGCACAAACTATTCTGCAGCTCAGTCGTCAAACCCTCCACACCTGTCCACTCCAAACTGACCGAGACTCCTGATTCAGACGTGTCTTCGCCAAGCAGTTCCAAAGGACTCTGAAAGAGGACAAATTCATCCTGTCCTTGGCTCAGAGTCGCTGCTAAAAGAAAAGCACAAATGCAAAGATCAGTTAAAAAAACGATACTTTAGGACTGCTGCATGGAGACAGCCTGGGAGCAGAGACATCCTATATAGCGTTCTTCCTCAGTGACATCCTGAATCAAAACACTGGGCTGTGAGCAACACTGCCCAACGTTATGTGGGTCATTTTCAATTTCAACGGGGGCTGAAAACCATCCGTCGCCAATCGGCTGCCCAATATACACCCCGCCTGATGTTCCGTTCAATTGAAAGAAAGACTTGCATTTCTATAGCGCCTTTCATGACCTCAGGACGTCGCAAAGCGCTTTACAGCCAACGAAGTACTTTTTGAAGTGTAGTCACTGTTGTAATGTAGGAAACGCAGCAGCCAATGTGTGCACAGCAAGCTCCCACAAAAAGCAATATGATAATGGCCAGATAATCTGTTTTCCGTGATGTTGATTGAGGGATAAATATCAGCCAGGGCACCGGAGAGAACTCCCCTGCTCTTCTAGTGTCATGGGATCTTTTACATCTACCCAAGAGGGCAGACATCATGATTACGGCAAGCGATTGGTTATTGCTAATGTTACTGCCCCAGATATTTCTTAATACAAAACTGTGGCTTTCAAGCAGCAAGTCCCACTCAATGCAGAGATCTGCAGGATTTGTCAGGGATTTTTGCACTGCACCAGCTTTCATAATGTTGTCTGAGCGGGTAGGGGCTGTTTGAAGCTTTTTGTTTTGCCCACCCATCCCAACAAATGTTTTTCTCCTTCCCTGCCCCTCACCTGAAGTACTGCCCCCTCCCCCCCTTCCCTTCGCTGCGGTTTGGTGCTACCTGCACTGATGCCTTGTCCACCATGCCATTCGTCATCTGTGAGCTCAGGTAGACAGCGTTGGCAGATTTTTTTGACTGTGCTAAAAGGGAGGGTGTCCCAGCTGAAAATCGAATTGTATCCATACCTGATATCCACCCGTATACACTTCTCGCAGGAATTGGTCAACAACCTGGCCAACTTTCACCTCCCTGCCCTCAGGGCTGCCAATTTTATCACCCCTCCCACTAACGCAGCGGAGGTCAGTTAGAGGCCCCCTACCCTGCTAACGTAAAGAGAGACTTGCCTTTATAGAGCACCTTTCACGACCACAGGACATCCCAAAGCTCTTTACAACCAATGAAGAATTTCTGAAGTTCAGTCACTGTTGTAATGTGGGAAACGCAGCAGACAATTTGCGCTCAGCAAGCTCCCACAAACAGCAATGTGATAATGACCAGATGATCTGTTCTCATGGTGTTAGTTGAGGGATAAATATTGGTCAGGACACCGGGGAGATCTCCCGTGCTCTTCTTCAATATAGTGCCATGGCATCCTTTACATCCACCCGGAGGGGGCAGACAGGGTTTTAACGTCTCATCTGAAAGACGGAAACCATTGACAGTGCTGCACTCCCTCAGTACTGCACTGAAGTGTCAGCCTAGATTATATGCTCAAATCCCTGGAGTGGGACTTGAAGCCACAACTTTCTGACTCGGAGGCAAGAGTGTCGCCACCTGCCATCTATGTAGAACTCAGTACCAATGTTACCTTGCGTAGAATTGAATATTCCATAATACTCTAGCAGCACAGGGCTGGAAAATAATGTACACGATTTGATGAATTCACTACACACCTTCTGCAGGCTCATCTTCCCCATTGTAAATGTTCTTGTGGCCTGGCGCTGCTTCCTGAAGGGTCTGCTGCTGGCCCGTGCTCTCCACTTGTTGGGAATGCTCCAGTTTTAGCACCAGCACTTCCAGGTCCGTTACCATGGCCAAGCAGCCATTACAAAAGGCCACTTCCAGCAGGTTCAAACTGACATGCACGATCAGGAAACGCTCAAAATCTAACACGGGGCTGTCTCCGTCCAGCATCTCTTCCTTCAAGCGGAACAACACCATCTTATCGCGGCACCCGACCATCAGATCTCCCTTCACCGGACAACAGGAAATGGAGACCGGGGGCTCGGAAAGCGGCACTTCTACAATTTCCATCTGATCCTTGGGTGCTCCTTTAAAGGGAGCCTGCAACACATGTCCCACCATCCGGATACCAACTCGTGATCCCCCCTGGGCTTGGCATCTTCTCCAATTCAAGTAGACACGGAGGGAAAGCACCTTGTTCTTCTCCTCGATTGCAGCAAGATAGTCTCCTGAAAAAAGGTCGGGCACAACATAAACAAACCAAAAGACATTATTTAATATAACTAGATCATTTATTATGCAGTCAAATACGGTTCATTGTGCAACGCCTTTATTTTTAAAATGTCATTTATTGCAATTGAGATCAGTTCTATGCGGAAACATCATTTACCTGTTTCGCTGTATGTTATTTTCTGGACTTTCCCAAGGGTGACAAAAGTGCAGATGGGCTCACATCCTCTCTCTGTAACGCGAAACGCTTCTATTTTACAGCCAGCCGAGATAACGAAGAGCGTGTCGCGCCCGCAGCAGAAAGTGTCGGGTTCGCGTTGAACGGGGACGATCAGCTGGGAGGAAAACGGGTGACAGTTGTACACTCGCACCATCTCCAAAGCTGTTACTGCTCGCTCAGAGGAATGAGGTGCAGGCGGAGAGACCAGGCGCGGGTCGTTGGCCCGTTAAATTGCTAGGATCAGAGGGAAAGGAAAAATGCACATTCAAGCATCGGCAGTCTGTTCATTAAACACATTCTCAGAAAAAAAAACACATTAGCTCAACTTGCATAACCGGTAGAGAATTTAAAAACTTAAGATTGCAATTTAATGTGTGCAAATTAACTCCAAAACCAGACTATATTTATAACCAACAATTTATGCAATCACAACACAATCAAAATACTGCGGATACTGGAAATCTGAAATAAAAACAGAAAATGCTGGAAATACTCAGGTCAGTAAGCATCTGTGGAGAGAGAAAGAGAGTTAACGTTTCAGGTCGATGTCTGGGCAATTTATGCAACCAACCGATTTGCAGAAAGGTTATTTTGCTCCAGGTTCACATTGTTGCATTTTTCCCCTTTGCAGAGGCTGCCTTGCCGGATTATGTTGCTCCCTAACTCTGCACCTTGACTTGTTGTTTGCTCAGTTCTCCCACTGCCGTCCTTGGCATCGGAATGTCACAAACTCCGGTCCGCTTCCGCAACCATTGTGACAGCCGAGACCATTGGATCCTTGTCTCAGCCAATTGGAATCGCCAGACCCGGATCGCGCCGCTGTCAATCAAACGAGGCCAGCCAATCGGGACAGGAGTCGGGACGTCAATCAAGGTCAGTGCAGAAATCATTTTCAAGAGAACAAGAAAAAGCATTGACATAAAAAACTGCGGAAGTCTGTAATAGGAACAGAAAATGCAGGAAAACACTCAGCGGGTCGGGCAGCATCTGTGGAGAGAGAGAGGGAGAGAAACAGAGTTAACGTTTCAGGTCGATTACCTTTCGTCAGAACTGGAAGAAGTTAGAGATTACATAGTTGCAGAGAATTTACAGCACAGAAACAGGCCATTTGGCCCAACTGGTTTATGCTGGTGTTTACACTCCACACGAGCCTCCTCCCACACCTTCTGTTCCTTTTTCCCTCGTGTGTTTATCTAGCTTCCCCTTAAATGGATCAATGCGATTCGCCTCAACTCCTTGTGGTAGCGAGTTCCACATTCTAACCACTCTCTGGGTAAAGAGGTTTCTCTTGAATTCCCTGTTGGATTTATTAGTGACTATCTTATATTTATGGCCCCTAGATTATAAGTTTTTAAGCAACGTTCACTTTTAAAACGTTCCATTCATATTTGTCGGGATGTTGAAACATTCCTGCCATTAAAATATATTAGCAGCATCCAGTTAATAATGATCTGGTGGGATTAAAGCCAATGTGAGAATTAAAATTAAATGCAACACAAGATTTCCGTATAGACTATCATTCACAAATCACATGCAGTGCTGTCTTGTGATGGGAACCGTTGACCCGCCCCCTTCTTGTAATTGGTTGAACTAGTTACACATCCCGTCCAATAACAAGCGGAAGATCCATAAATCGCTTGTTGATTGGTTCAGCTACCTGTCCATCAGCGTGGACCTGGCATTTATTGGTTACATTCGTTGCCAATCAAGAGGCGAGGGTCGGGCCGGCGATAAAACAATTTTTTCCTGTAATAAATTGCAATGCGGGTTGTAAATAAGATGAATAAAAAGTAAACCCATAGATTTTTTTTTTAAATTATGTAGGTAAAATCCTGATGATGCAACATCTTCTGGTGACTGCTGTCAATGCAACTTAGGACAGGGGTCCCGCTTTAAGCTCTCTGCCCGCTGATTGGTTGGCCGCGCCATCAATCGCTGCGGCGGTGAGCCAATGAATTAAATGACCCGCCTTCTTCGTGCGCGTTACGTAACACGTCTTCGTGGCCTTGAGGCGAACGTACGTGCGCGCGTACGCCCCAGTCGTTAGGCGCACGCGCACCTGCCGTTAGGGGCGTTGCTCCGCCGTCCAGTCGGTGCCGAGCGAGCGGATGGGTTGGTGTGCGCCAGGAGGGCTGTTACTATGTACTTTGTTCATCATTTGTTTATCAATAGTTAGTGGCAAGTACGAAGTAGGGAAGTTAGAGACAGACAAGGTAACTTTAAAGTGTGAATATTTAAATATGTGGTTCGGGTAACGGTTAGAGCCGCAGCCCTTGCTCCATTGGCTGTCACGTGACGCCTTCTGGCCAAGTTGACCAAAGGATAACAACAACAACTTCTATTTATATAGCGCCTTTAACGTAGTAAAACCTCCCAGGGCACTTTGGAGGAGTATTATAAGACAAAAAAAATGACATTGAGCCACATAATTAGGGCAGATGACCAAAAGCTTGGTCAAAGAGGTAGGTTTTAAGGAGCGTCTTAAAGGAGAAAAGAGAGGCAGAGAGGTTTAAGGAGGGAATTCCAGAGCTTAGGGCCTAGGCAACAAAAGGCACGACCACCAATAGTGGAGTGATTATAATCAGGGATGCTCAAGAGGGCAGAATTAGAGGAGTGCAGATAGCTTGGGGGGGATTGTGGTGCTTTTTAAAAATTTGTTTATGGGATGTGGGCGTCGCTGGCAAGGCCAGCATTTATTGCCCATCCCTAATTGCCCTTGAGAAGGTGGTGGTGAGCCGCCGCCTTGAACCGCTGCAGTCCGTGTGGTGAAGGTGCTCCCACAGTGCTGTTAGGGAGGGAGCTCCAGGATTTTGACCCAGTGACGATAAAGGATCGACGATATACTTCCAAGTCAGGATGGTATGTGGCTTGGAGGAGAACTTGGAGGTGGTGGTGTTCCCATGCACCTGCTGCCCTTGTCCTTCTAGGTGGAAGAGGTCACAGATTTGGGAGGTGTTGCCGAAGAAGCCTTGGCGAATTGCTGCAGTGCATCTTGTAGATGGTACACACTGTAGCCACGGTGCGCTGTGGTGGAGGGAGTGAATGTTTAAGGTGGTGGATGGGGTGCCAATCAAGCGGGCTGCTTTGTCCTGGATGGTGTCAAGCTTAATGAGTGTTGTTGGAGCTGCACTCATCCAGGCAAGTGGAGAGTATTCCATCACACTCCTTACTTGTGCCTTGTAGATGGTGGAAAGGCTTTGTGAAGTCAGGAGGTGAGACACTCACTGCAGAATACCTAGCCTCTGACCTGCTCTTGTTGCTACAGTATTTATGTGGGCATGGACTGCTTCATTATCTGAGGAGTTGTGAATGGCACTGAACACTGTGCAGTCATCAGCGAACATTCCCATTTCTGACCTTATGTTGGAGGGAAGGTCATTGATGAAGCAGCTGAAGATGGTTGGGTCTAGGACACTGCCCTAAGGAACTCCTGCAGCGATGTCCTGGGGCTGTGATGATTGACCTTCAGCCACCACAACCATCCTCCTTTGTGCTAGGAGGCTGGAGGAGATTTTGGGGGGGGGGGGGGTGGTGAGGCCATGGAGGAATTTGAAAACAAGGATGAGAATTTTGAAATGGAGATGTTGCGTAACCGGGAGCCAGTGTAGGTCAGTGAGCACAGGGGTGATGGGTGAATGGGATTTGGTGTGAGTTAGGACACTGGCAGCTGAGATTTGGATGACCTCAAGTTTACATAAGGTAGAATGTGGGAGACCAGCCAGGAGTGCATTGGAATAGTCAAATCTAGAGCTAACAAAGGCATAGATGAAAGTTTCAGTAGCGGATGAGCTGAGGCAGGGGCGGAGACGGGCGATGGAATGGTGCTTATATCCCAGTTGAGGACTTGATTTTTGTTTTAGGTAGAAGTTTGCAAGGAAGTACATAGTCAACAACTGACCTATTTTGTGTGTTATTAGAACATAACATAAGAAATAGGAGCAGGAGTAGGCCCTTCGAGCCTGCTCCGCCATTCAATGAGATCATGGCTGATCTTTTGCCTCAATTCCATTCACCGGCCTTATCGCCATATCCCATGATGCCCTTACTAGTCAGAAATCTATCATACGAACATACAAATTAGGAGCAGGAGTAGGCCACTCGGCCCCTCGAGCCTGCTCCGCCATTCAGTAAGATCATGGCTGATCCGATTACTCCACATTCCCGCCTCCCCCTGATAACTTTTCACCCCCTTGCTTATCAAGAATCTATCTACCTCTGCCTTAAAAATATTCAAAGACTCTGCTTCCACTGCCCTCTGAGGAAGAGAGTTCCAAAGACTCTCAAACCTCTGAGAAAAAAATTCTCCTCATCTCTGTCTTAAATGGGCGACCCCATATTTTTAAACAGTGACCCCTAGTTCTAGATTCTCCCACAAGAGGAAACATCCTCTCCACACCCACCCTGTCCAGACCCCTCAGGATCTTACATGTTTCAATTAAGTCACCTCTTACTCTTCTAAACTCCAGCGGATACAAGCCTAGCCTGTCCAACCTTTCCTCATAAGACAACCCGCCCATTCCAGTAAACCTTCTCTGAACTGCTTCCAATGCATTTACATCCTTCCTTAAATAAGGAGACCAATACTGCACACAGTACTCCAGATGGGGTCTCACCAATGCCCTGTATAACTGAAGCACAACCTCCCTACTTTTGTATTCAATTCCCCTCACAATAAATGATAACATTCTATTAGCTTTCCTAATTACTTGCTCTACCTGCACAGTAACCTTTTGCGATTCATGCACTAGGACACCCAGATCCTTCTGCATCTCAGAGCTCTGCAATCTCTCACCATTTAGATAATATGCTTTTTTTATTCTTGCCAAAATGGACAACTTCACATTTTCCCACATTATACTTCATTTGCCAGATCTTTGCCCACTCACTTAAGCTATCTACATCCCTTTGTAGCCTCCTTATGTCCTCTTCACAATTTACTTTTCTACCTATCTTTGTGTCATCAGCAAATTTAGCAACCATACCTTCGGTCCCTTCATCCAAGTCATTTATATAAATTGTAAAAAGTTGAGGCCCCAGCACTGATCCCTGTGGCACACTACTCGTTACATCTTGCCAATCAGAAAATGACCCATTTATGCCTACTCTCTGTTTCCTGTTAGCTAGCCAATCTTCTATCCATGCCAATATGTTACCCCCTACATCATGAGCTTTTATTTTCAGCAATAATCTTTGATGTGGCACCTTATCAAATGCCTTCTGGAAATCTAAGTACAGTACATCCACCGGTTCCCCTTTATCCACAGCACATGTTACTTCCTCAAAGAACTCCAATAAATTGGTTAAACATGATTTCCCTTGCACAAAACCATGTTGACTCTGCCTGATTACTTTGAACTTTTCTAAGTGCCCTGCTATAACGTCTTAGCTTCTAACATCTTCCCTATGACAGATGTTAAGCTAACTGGCCTGTAGTTTCCTGCTTTCTGTCTCCCTTTTTGAATAAAGGAGTTACATTCGCTATTTTCCAATCTAATGGAACCTTCCCCGAATCTAGGGAATTTTGGAAAATTAAAACCAACGCATCAACTATATCACTAGCCACTTCTTTGAAGTCCATTAGGACCTGGGGACTTGTCAGCCCGCAGCTCCAACAATTTGCTCAGTACCACTTCCCTGGTAATTATAATTTTCTTGAGTTCCTCCCTCCCTTCCATTTCCTGATTTACAGCTATTTCTGGGATGTTACTTGTATCCTCTATAGTGAAGACCGATGCAAAATACCTATTCAATTCAATTCAATTCAATTTTATTTGTCATATATGCAGCAGACGTGTGTACTGCACAATGAAATGTTGATTTTTACGAGTCCTCCCAACATTGGAATAAATATGGCATAACAATGATAAAAATACTAATAGAAAGACAGTAATAATAAATAAAACAACAGTAATAAATAATAAATTAATCATTCATGAGTCTTATGGCCTGGGGATAGAAGCTGTTTCGAAACCTGTTGGTACGAGACCGTATGCTTCGGTATCTCTTACCGGACGGGAGCAGGGCGAAGATGTTGTGGCTGGGGTGACTCGCGTCTTTAATGATTCTCAGGGCCTTCCCCCGGCACCTCAGCAGGTAGTTTAATTCCTATAGTGTGTTGTGCAGCTTTCACTACCATCTGTAGAGCCTTGCGGTCTGTGGCGGTGCAGTTGCCATACCAGGTAGTGATGCAGCCGGACAGGATACTCTCGATGGTGCACCGGTAGAAGTTGGTGAGAATCTGGGGGGCCATTCCAAATGTCTTCAGTCTCCTGAGGAAGAACAGGCGCTGGCATGCCTTCTTGGTTACAACGTCGATGTGATGGGACCACGTTAAGTCCTCCGTAATGAATACACCCAGGAATTTGAAGCTGCTGACCCTCTCGACCTCAGCCCCTTCGATGTAGATTGGGGTGTGTCCCTCCCCCTGCCGCTTCCTGTAATCCACGATCATCTCCTTTGTTTTGCTGATGTTGAGGGAGAGGTTGTTGTACTTGCACCATTCCCCTAGGGCTCTTACCTCCTCCCTGTAGCCTGTCTCATCGCCATCTGTGATCAGGCCTATAACGGTAGTGTCATCAGCAAACTTGATGATGGAGTTGAAGTTGTGCGTGGCCACGCAGTCGTGAGTAAACAGGGAGTACAGAAGGGGGCTGAGCACACAACCCTGGGGAGCTCCCATGTTCAGGATCAGTGTGGAGGAGGTGTTTCTGCCTATTTTCACCACCTGGGGTCTGCCCGTCAGGAAGTCCAGGAGCCAGTTGCATAGGGAGGTGTTAAGTCCTAGCTCACTGAGCTTGTTGACAAGCTTGGAGGGGATAATGGTATTGAATGCTGAACTATAATCAATGAACAACATTCTCACATAGGTGTTCCTCTTATCCAGGTGTGATAAGGCAATGTGCAGTACAGTGGCGATGGCATCATTCATAGATCTGTTTGGGCGGTAGGCAAATTGGAGTGGGTCCAGTGTGTCAGGTAGTAACGAGTTGATGTGGGTTTTGACCAGCCTCTCAAAGCACTTCATGATGACAGAAGTGAGTGCTATGGGGCGGTAGTCGTTTAAACAGGTTACTTTTGTTTTTTTGGGGACTGGAATAACCGACGTCATCTTGAAGCAGGTGGGGACTACAGACTGGTACAGTGAACGGTTGAATATATCCGTAAACACGGCTGCCAGCTGGTCAGCGCATGCGCTAAGGACACGCCCAGGGATTCCATCTGGACCGGGTGCTTTGTGGGTGTTCACTCTCTTAAAGGTCTTGCTCACGTCAGCCACGGAGATTGAGAAGACCCGGTCGTCCTGAGCCACGGGCGCCCTTGTAACAGGCCAGTTGTTGTTGGCCTCAAACCGGGCGTAAAAAGTGTTAAGCTCATCCGGGAGAGAGGCATTGCTGGGGCATGACACAGTTGGGTTTCCCTTTGTAGTCCGTAATAGATTGTAGTCCACTCCACATCCTTCGCGAATCTGAGCTATGATAGTGTGACTCCACTTTGTCCGTGTATTGTCTTTTTGCATTTTTGATGGTTTTTCTGAGGTCGTACCTTGATTTCTTGTACTCATCCATGTCCCCAGAGTTGAATGCGATGGACCGTGCTTTTAGCATAGCATGGATATCGCCATTTACCCATGGTTTCTGGTTGGGAAATGTTCGTACAACAATCCTCGGAACAACGTCGTCTATGCACTTGTTTATGAAACTAATGACTGAATCTGTATATGTGTTGATGTCATTGTCCGAGGCATTCCGAAACATATCCCAGTCAGTGGAATCAAAACAGTCTTGTAACATAGCGTCTGATTGATCCGACAACCGTTGTAGAGATCTCATCACAGGCTTTTCCTGTTTCAGTTTCTGCCTATAGGTGGGTAGCAGCAGGATGGAGTCGTGATCTGATTTGCCGAAGGGAGGGCGGGGGAGGGCCTTGTATCCATCCCGGAATGGAGTGTAAACGTGATCTAGCGTGTTCTTGGCTCGCGTTGGGCAGGTGATATGCTGATAGTATTTAGGCAGTACTTTCTTCAGATTGGCTTTGTTGAAATCGCCAGCCACGATGAATGCAGCCTCTGGATGGGAAGTTTCAAGCCTGCTAATGATCCCATACAGCTCGTTTAGTGCCCTATTTGCGTCGGCCTGTGGTGGAATATACACCGCTGTAATGATCACCGATGAGAACCCTCTCGAGGTAGAAGGGTCGGCATTTGATCATCAGGTGTTCAAGATCGGGTGAACAAGAAGATGCAAGTAGTTCCACGTCGGAACACCAAGAATTGTTGATCATAAAGCATACTCCACCCCCTCTATTTTTCCCCGAGTCCTTTGTTCGGTCTAGCCGGTGAATGTTGAATCCCTCTGGTTGAATGGCCGAAGCTGGTGTCGATGGATCAAGCCAAGTCTCAGTAAAAATCAAGACATTGCAGTTCTTAATGTCTCGCTGGAAGGTGAGCCTCCCAGAGTTCGTCCAGCTTATTGTCCAGTGACTGCACATTCGCCAGGAGAATACTCGGAAGGGGGGTGTGGTGTTCACGTCACCTCAGCTTCACTAATGCACCTGCTCGTCTGCCCCGCTTGCGCCGTCGTCGCTTCCTGATCACAGGAATGAAGTCAGGTAAGCAGGTGGGAGGGTAGATGGTAGTAGCAGCAGAATCCCAGTTCGAAAAATCGGGGATAGGTCCTATATCTCCGGACGATCTTATGTCCAGAAGTGATTGACGGTCGTAGCGGATAAGTGAAGAAACAGTACTTACAAAATTGTTTAATAATAACAATAAAATAATAAATAAAGTGGAAAGTTGTGGACGAGCTCGTAAAACAGCGACTACCCTCATAAGCCATACAGGTCGGTTAAACAGTAGAATATTTTTTAAAAAACAACTAAACTACTAATACTAAAACTAGAATGCTAAATACTAAACAGTAGAATACTAAAAAACTAACAGTACGATATATTAAAATACAACATTAAATACATTAAATACAACATTAAAATACCAGTTGGGGAGCTCATAAAACAGCAGCCATACAGGTCGGTTAAACAGTAGAATATTTTTTTAAAAAAACAACTAAACTACTAATACTAAAACTAGAGTGCTAAATACTAAACAGTAGAATACTAAAAACTAACAGTACGATATATTAAAATACAATATTAAATACATTAAATACATATAAATAAATTAAATACAACATTAAAATACCAGTTGGGGAGGAGCTCGTAAAACAGCAGCCATACAGGTCGGCGCTGATGTCATTTGCCATCAATTCAACTGCCATCTCCTTATTTTCCATTATTAATTCCCCAGACTCACTTTTTATAGGGCCGACGCTCACTTTGTTAACTCTTTTTAAAATATCTATAGAAACTCTTACTATCTGTTTTTATATTTCTAGCTAGCTTTCTCTCGTACTCTAATTTTTCTCTCCTTATTAATCTTTTAGTCATTCTTTGGACAGAATATAAAAAACAGCAATCTTCTGACCTGCCACCCATCTTTGCGCAATTATATGCTTTTTCTTTAAGTTTAATACTATCTTTAACCTTTTTAGTTAACCACGGAGGGTGGGTCCTCCCCTTGGAATTTTTCTTTCTTGTTGGAATGTATATATTCTGTGTATTCTGAAATATCCCCTTAAATGTCTGCCACTGGAACTCTATTGACCTATCCCTTAACCTAATTTGCCAGTTCACTTTAGCTAGCTCTGCTTTCATGCCCTCATAGTTGCCCTTATTTAAGTTTAAAACACTAGTCTTGGACCCATTCTTCTCTCTCTCAAACTGAATGTAAAATTCTATCATATTATGATCGCTGCTACCTAGGGGCGCCTTCACTATGAGGTCATTAATTAATCCTATCTCGTTGCACAATCCCAGGTCTAGTACAGCCTGCTCTCTGGTTAGCTCCAGAACGTGCTGTTGCAAGAAACTATCCCGAAAACATTCCATGAACTCCTCATCTATGCTACCTTTGCCCATCTGATTTTCCAGTCTATGTGCAGATTAAAATACCCCATGATTATTGCCGTACCCTTCTGACAAGCTCCCATTATTTCTTCCTTTATACGCCATCCTACCGTGTGGTTACTGTTAGGGGGCCTGTACACCACTCCCACAAGTGACTTCTTGCCTTTATTATTTCTCATCTCTACCCAAACCGCTTCTACATCCTGGTTTCCTGAACTTGGGTCATCCCTCTCTATTGTGCTAATACCATCATTAATTAGCAGCCACCCCTCCACCTTTTCCCACCTTCCTGTCCTTCCTAAATGTCATGTACCCTTCAATATTCAGGTCCCAATCTATGTCATCCTGCAGCCCTGTTTCTGTAATGGCTATCAGATCATATTTATTTATTTCTATTTGCGCTATCAGTTCATCTGTTTTGTTTCGAATGCTACGTGCATTCAGATGCAGAGCCTTTAGTTTTGTCCTTTTATTATTTTTGTAACTTCTAGCCTTATCTGTTGATTTACTCTTAGATTTGTACTCTCTATCCCTTCCTGTCACGGTCTGTTTATCATTTCCCATATTAATACCTTTCTCTATTGCCTTGTCTCTAATCTTTGAATTACCACATCTTCCCAAATTTGATCCCACGCCCCCAATATTTAGTTTAAAGCCCTCTCTACCGCCCTAGTTATACGACTCGCCAGAACACTGGTCCCAGCACGGTTCAGGTGAAGACCGTCCCAACGATACAGATCCCAGTTTCCCCAGTACTGGTGCCAGTGCCCCAGGAATTGAAACCCATTTCTCCCACACCAGTCTGAGCCATGCATTCATCTCTCTAATTTTATTTACCCAATGCCAATTTGCTCATGGCTCAGGTAATAATGCAGACATTATTACCCTTGAGGTTCTGTTTTTTAATTTAGCCCCTAGCTGCTCATACTCTCTCAGCAGAACCTCTTTCCTAGTTCTACCTATGTCGTTGGTACCTACATGGATCACGACCACTGGCTCCTCCCCCTCCCACTGCAAGTTACTCTCCAGCCCAGAGCAGATATCGACTTCTGTTTTGAATATACCCAATGACTGAGCCGCCACAGCCCTCTGGGATAGAGAATTCCAAAGATTCACCACCCCCTGTGTGAAGAAATTTCTTCTCATCTCAGTCCTGAATGGCCTACCCTTTATCCTGAGGCTGTGGCCCCTGGTTCTAGACTCCCTAGCCAAGGAAAACATTCTCCCAGCATCTACCGTATCAAGCCCTGTAATAATTTTGTATGCTTCAATGAGATCCCCTCTCATTCTTCTGAATTCAAGAGAATACAGGCCTAGTTTACTCAATCTCTTCTATTGGAAAATCAAATCTCATAAAATAATCTGTCCAATCTCCTTATTTCCCCCTCTCATCCATTTCTGCATATAATTCAGAGAGGGATCAACAATGCTACTGAACACTATTGTAGACCCATACTTATAATTGTTAGGTCATTATTTGTTTTTAATGGGACCCCGGGGTTAGTCGTTTTGTTAAATCTCCGTTAGGAGCAATAATTTAAAAGTTTAACTACTCTTGTCATTGTTTCCATGATATCGGAAAGGAGGTCCTCCAAGCAAATATGGTTGGATTTAGTTGATTGCAAATCAACTGTCTATAACCATCAATCCCCCTTCTAAATGTATATCCACCCTTTTAAAGTCGTCAATTTATCCCAAAAATAAAGTTGCGAATTTACCCTGAACCAACCACCCTGTCTGGGAAAGTTCAGTATTTTGGGAGGGGTCATTTTTCTTCTAATCTCTAACCTTTCTTGAGAACTTTGTATAAGTCTTAGCCAAATGGCTAGTTCTCCAAGCTTGTGTTTCAATCACATGCAATAAATGTCAACTGGATTGTATAAAGTTGCATTCAATTAATAGTTGGTACAGCATTAAACATATCTACTTTCCAATGAACTGTTGCTGGGAGCTGTTGCTCTATCGTCAGGTGCCAGTGAGCACAATAGCAGTCTATGTGAGAATAGCTGAGCAGGCTCCTACATGATGCTGTAGTTTGCATTTTATTCCTCACAGCTGAGGTTAAGGATATTTATACTTCATATTGATCATCTTTCTAAAGTGTTAGTGTTAATAAAACAGTCTGGACCAATTACAAGAATCTGTTTAGTCTGCAAAATAACGTAAGTTTTGGTAACATGATTCAAGGTCAATGCTGTGTGGTGCACTGACTACTGTCTTAATATAACACATAACTATGATCACAGAGAAATGAAAGTTAGATGTATATATACTCCTACAAAAATGTCCAACAATGTGCAATCTGAGTGTTATCAGTTAATGGGAATACAGAGTTCGGGTTCCCTCAACCAT
Organism: Somniosus microcephalus; assembly: GCF_052327205.1. Classification (NCBI taxonomy): domain Eukaryota; kingdom Metazoa; phylum Chordata; class Chondrichthyes; order Squaliformes; family Somniosidae; genus Somniosus; species Somniosus microcephalus. Next base: position 21,982,091 of record NC_140992.1, read on the forward strand.
CAGCAAAAAGTGATCCAACTGAATACTTATCTCGTGCATGTTTGACAGCTATGCTTTGTTTTTGCAGTTAGGGAAAATGACAGTTCTGTATCTGTCACAATGTTGAAGAACCACTGGGAACTGATAAATTGGTGGGAATTGTCTGTGGTTCATAAGTTAAGTACTGGTAGAGTTTAGGAAATTACTCACATACTGATGTCCTAGTAGTACAAGTTGTGGACAAGCAGAAAATTAATAGTGCCAGATGGGGAAAAGGCTGGGGTGAGGGACTAAATTGGACAGCTCGTTCAAAGAGTTGGTACAGGCACGACTTGGCCCCGCTCTGTGCTGCAAGATTCTCTGCATCTTAACTCAAATAGAACATTATATGTTGGTTATCTTCAGAGACTAACCATCATACATTAAATGCACTTTTAGTCTGTCCATTTTGTGCAAACTCATTGGTCTGAGGTAATTATATGACCACTAAATGATTGGCCTCTGATACCTTTTTACAATTGGTTGCTGCTAAGTATGTACTTAAAACCAATCAGATGCAAGGTTCCATCTTGCCTCATGTCTGGCACTCCACTCTGCTACGTGTTCCCAGGCTACTTGAGATAGTGACAGCTGCTTTTTTAAAGAGTTTGATATTACAGGAAACTTTTTTTTATCCGGCACGGACGGGACCGACGTGGTGCCGGTTCATCAAAAATTCCAGATAACCGAACGCTATAGTAAAAGATACGGAGCTGAGAGCTCTGTATAAAGCAACAAACCCTGTTGCTTAGAAACTGCTTCAGAACAATGGGAACAAGTTGCAAGCGTATCTGTAGCTTAGCAACAGCTGCAGCCACACGCTTGCACAGCAACAGATGGAGTAATAAAAGTTACCTGAACCTACTCCTGAATTTTGCCGGTTAACCAACATTTCCGGTTATTTAGGTGCCGGTTAATCGAAAGTTTCCTGTACGAGCTTCTATCTGGTGAGGCATCAGGACTGGGACCAAATTTGGGTAGGGACAAGGATCTGGAATAATTCCCCCAGCCTTCTGCAAACCGATCTTCCAACTTGGTGATATTAGACGTGGAATTAGGAAATGCCACCTAGTGATGACAATGTTGATCTGGTCCATAATTTGAGTTTAGTGTTACTGTGGTGGTTGAACTTTCCTGAAGGGAGTTTCTGGATTATATTGCTACCTGAGAAGAGAGTTGTGGTTTTGTACCCAGCACGACAGAAGATAATTTCTGTGTCTGTCTTTGGAGTCTTTCTTGACCCTGTTTCCAGGTCTCCATGGGAGGTGAGACATGCAGAAACAAAGACAGCTGAGAAAATGTATGAGAGGCAGAGCGGTAGATATACAGAGACAGAGAGAAAAAAACCAACAGAGAGAAATAAAAATGTGTGATAAGAATACTAAAAAGGGAGATACACGGAAAGGAGAGAGGGATTTGCATGCAGGTGATGACAGAAAACGTGAGCCATGTGTAGATTGAGGGAGAGAAACAAAAAGAGCTGAAGATAACCAGAAAGTCAGGGAGTCAGAAAGAATTAGACTGGGGAGATGAGCAGAGACACACATTTTATTTTGAGCACCACATTGTAGGATAAACTATTACAAATAAATACTGGTAGGTTTAATAAAAGGTCACAGAACAGATGCACTGTGGCACTGCAGCTGAACATCTGCAATTCATTTGTGTCCTGAACTCTACATACATCCTTGGTCACCAGCAGTGCAGATATAACCAACATTCACTCATTAATCTGTAATTGTATTTAGTTCAGCGTTTACATGAGATTTTCACAATATTCCCGTTAAACCGTTCTGTTTTATTGTAAATGCAAATGCTTTATTTTTGTTTCAGAAATGGGTATTTTTGACCAAATTTTGTTTCCTGTCTGAAAAAGGACAGATCAGCTACCATATTCAGTATCCCAAGGTAAGCATCAAATGTAGAGCAACCACAGAGTTTTTGGTAGTTGGAAAAATGACGGACAATCCTCAGGAGTCCCAATGAAAAGATTTTGTTGTTTCATATGATGGGAAAAGCTTATAATGGGATGTCTAGTTTGGCTATCTATTGGATGGCCTCCTGAGATGCCGAGTGGTGAAATGAGGGGCCTCCCGCCACAGATCTCAGTGGGCAGGTTGACTTGATGTGTTCCACGGTCTGGGACTCATGGCCACAGTCGCACTTCGGGTCGTCCCTCATCTTCCAATGGTGCAGCAGGTGGCCGCATCGTCCACGCCCTGGGCGGGTTCGGTTGAGCGCTGCCCACTGTCGTCGAGGGAGATCGGAGCCAGAGACCTCTGCTGTTGGGTCAGTGATGAAAACATTGAGAATCTTAACAGACCTGTTGATGGACTGTGCTGTGCACTGTCTGGACCCATTAAAGATAGCTGAGGCAGTTTTGCATTTAATTGCTAAGAGATTTAATCTTTTTCATTTTATTTTTTTGAATTCTGCTCCATGTCTACATAGTAACATAGTAACATCGAAGATAGGAGCAGGAGTAGGCCACTCGGCTCCTCGAGCCTTCTCCACCATTTAATGAGATCATGGCTGATCATCCAAATTCAGTACCCTGTCCCTGCTTTCTCCCCATATCCCTTGATCCCTTTAGCCTTAAGAAATATATTTAACTCCTTCTTGAATATATTAATGAATTGGCCTCAACTGCCTTGTGTGGTAGAGAATTCCACAGGTTCACCACTCTCTGGGTGAAGAAATTCCTCCTCATCTCAGTCCTAAATGGCTTACCCCTTATCCTTAGACTGTGACCTCTGGTTCTGGACTCCCCCGCCATCGGGAATATCTTTCCTGCATCTAGTCTGTCTAGTCCTGTTAGAATTTTATAAGTTTCATTGAGATCCCCCCTCATTCTTCTAAACTCGAGCGAATATAAGCCCATTCGACCCAATCTCTCTTCATACGTCATTCCTGCCATCCCAGGTATCAGTCTGGTGAATCTTCGCTGCACTCCCTCCATGGCAAGAACATCCTTCCTCTGATAAGGCGACCAAAACTGCACACAATACTCAAGGTGTGGTCTCACCAAGGCCCTGTACAACTGCAGCAAGACATCCTTGCTCCTGTACTCGAATCCTCTCACTATGAAGGCCAACATACCATTTGCCTTCTTAACCGCCTGCTGCACCTGCATGCTTACCTTCAGCGACTGGTGCACAAGGACACCCAGGTCTCGTTGCACTTCCCCTTTTCCCAATCTATTGCCATTCAGATAATCTGCCTTCCTGTTTTTGCCACCAAAGTGGATAACCTCGCATTTATCCACATTATACTGCATCTGCCATGCATCTGCCCAATCACCCAACCTGTCCAAATCATACTGGAGTTTCTCTGCATCCTCCTCACAGCACACACGCCCACCCAGCTTTACATAAGAACATAAGAAATAGGAGCAGGAGTAGGCCAATCGGCCCCTCGAGCCTGCTCCACCATTCAATAAGATCATGGCTGATCTGATCCTAACCTCAAATCTTCTATCACTCTGCATCCACCCGAACCCATGTGATCTCCCGGGAGAGGCGAAAAACCAGATAAAGACCCAATGGCCAATTTGGGAGAAAAAAATCTGGGAAATTCCTCTCCGACCCATCTAGGCGATCGAAATTCTTCCAGGAGATCACTCTGTCCCTATATTTTCTACAGTACTTACCTTCTGTAAAGGCGATCTCCACCCCAGCCAGGAACAGGAATAAAACCATCTCCTGAAATCTAACAGAATTAGAACACAGTAGGAGCAGAACAAGGCTACACGGCCCCTGGGCCCGCTCCACTACCCACAGGGCCATGACCATTCCGAACCCAGACTCATGTCCAATTTCCTGCCCGCTCCCCGTAACCCTTTATTCCCTTTACTTCTAGGAAACTATCTATTTCTGTTTTAAATTTATTTAATGATGTAGCTTCCACAGCTTTCTGGGGCAGCAAATTCCACAAACCTACCACCCTCTGAGTGAAGAAGTTTCTCCTCATCTCAGTTTTGAATGAGCAGCCCCTTATTTTAAGATTATGCCCCCTAGTTCTAGTTTCACCCATCATTGGGAACATCCTCACCGCATCCACCCGATCAAGCCCCTTCACAATCTTATATGTTTCAATAAGATCGCCTCTCATTCTTCTGAACTCCAAGGAGTAGAGTCCCAATCTACTCAGCCTCTCCTCATATGACCACCCCCTCATCCCCGGGATTAACCGAGTGAACCTTCTTTGTACTGACTCGAGAGCAAGTATGTCTTTTCTTAAGTATGGACACCAAAACTGTATGCAGTATTCCAGGTGTGGCCTCACCAATACCTTGTACAACTGCAGCAATACCTCCCTGTTTTTATATTCCAACCCCCTAGCAATAAAAGCCAACATTCCATTGGCCTTCTTGATCACTTGCTGCACCTGCATACTAACTTTTTGAGTTTCGTGCACCAGGACCCCCAGATCCCTTTGTACTACAGTACTTTCCAGTTTCTTGCCATTAAGATAATAACTTGCTCTATGATTTTTCCTGCCAAAGTGCATAACCTCACACTTTCCAGTATTGTATTCCATCTGCCAAATCTCTGCCCACTTACTTAGCCTGTCTATGTCCCTTTGCAGGTTTTTTATGTCCTCCTCACTCACTACTTTCCGTCCCATCTTTGTATCATCTGCAAACTTTGATATGTTACACTCGGTCCCCTCCTCCAAATCGTTAATGTAGATTGTAAAGAGTTGGGGACCCAGCACTGACCCCTGCGGAACACCACTAGTTACTGGTTGCCAATCTGAGAACGAACCATTTATCCCAACTCTCTGCTTTCTGTTAGAGAGCCAATCCTCCACCCATGCCAGAATATTACCCCCAATCCCGTGATTTTTTATCTTGAGCAATAATCTTTTGTGTGGCACCTTGTCAAATGCCTTTTGGAAGTCTAAATACACTACGTCCACTGGTTCCCCTTTATCCACCCTGTATGTTACTTCCTCAAAAAACTCAAGCAAATTTGTTAAACATGACTTCCCCTTCATGAAACCATGCTGAGTTTGCCCTATTAAATTATGTTTATCCAAATGTCCCGTTACTGTCTCCTTAATAATGGACTCTAACATTTTACCAACCACAGATGTTAGGCTAACAGGTCTATAGTTTCCAGCCTTCTGCCTACTACCCTTTTTAAATAATGGTGTTACATTAGCAGTTTTCCAATCTGCCGGGACCTTTGCTGAGTCCAGTGAGTTTTGGAAAATTATTACCAATGCATCCACAATCCCTACCGCTACTTCCCTCAAGACCCTGGGATGCAAGCCATCAGGTCCAGGGGATTTATCCGCCTTGAGTCCCATTATTTTACCAAGTACCACTTCCTTAGTGATTTTAATTGTATTTAGTTCCTCCCCCCCTAGAGCCCCCTGTTTGTCCAGTGTTGGGATATTCTTAGTGTCCTCTACTGTAAAGACTGATACAAAATAATTGTTCAGTGTTTTTGCCATCTCCATGTTTCCCACCATTAATTTCCCGGTCTCATCCTCTAAGGGACCAACATTTACTTTGGCCACCCTTTTTCTTTTTATATAACTATAGAAACTTTTACTGTCTGTTTTTATATTTTTTGCTAATTTACTTTCATAATCTATCTTCCCTTTCTTAATCAATCTTTTTGTTATTTTTTGCTGTCTTTTAAAGACTTCCCAATCTTCCATCCTCCTACTAGATTTGGCTACCTTATATGCCCTTGTTTTTAGTCGGATACTATCCTTAATTACTTTACTTAGCCACGGATGGCTATCTTTTCTTTTACACCCTTTTTTCCTCAGTGGAATATATTTTTCTTGGAAGTTGTAAAATAACTCCTTAAATGTACACCACTGGTCATGTACCGTCTTACCCTTTAATCTATTTTCCCAGTCCACTCTAATTAATTCCGCTCTCATACCTTCATAGTCTCCTTTATTCAAGCTCAGCACGCTTGTTTGAGATCCAACCTTCTCACCCTCTAATTGAATATGGAACTCAACCATGTTATGGTCACTCATTCCAAGGGGATCCTTTACTAGGACATTTTTAATTAATCCTGTCTCATTACACAGGACCAAATCTAAGGTTGCTTGCCCCCTGGTCGGTTCAGTTACATACTGCTCAAGAAACCCATCCCTAATACACTCAATGAACTCTTCCTCAAGGCTGCTCTGCCCAATTTGATTTCTCCAGTTAATATGATAATTAAAATCCCCCATAATTATAGCTGTTCCCTTATTACAAGCCTCAACTATTTCCTGATTAATACTCCGTCCAACAGAGTTGCAACTGTTCGGAGGCCTATAGACTACACCCACTAGTGTTTTTTTCCCCTTATTATTCCTTACCTCCACCCAAACTGTTTCACTATCCTGCTCCTTTGACCCAATATCATTTCTCTGTATTATAGTGATTCCTTCCTTTATTAACATAGCCACCCCACCTCCTCTCCCTTCCTGCCTGTCCTTCCTGATTGTTAAATAACCTGGTATGTTTAATTCCCAGTCATGGTCACCCTGCAGCCATGTTTCTGTAATGGCCACAAGATCATACCCATATGTCATTATTTGTGCCGTTAACTCATTCATTTTGTTACGAATGCTACGTGCATTCAGATAAAGAACTTTCAAATATGTTTTGTAACACTTAGTTCCTGTTTTTTCCCTTTTTAGTACTTTACTTTTTACTCCATACCTTCTGTCCCTTCCTGACACATTCTGTTTTTTAATTCCCCCACTGCTACCTAAGTCTATGACCTTCTCTGTTGTCATTTCTATGATTTGCTCTCTAGAAACCTCACCCCCACTAATTAGTTTAAAGCCCTCTCTACAGCCCTAGTTATATGATTCGCCAGGACTCTAGACTGGCCAAGTGGAGTCCGTCCCAACAGAACAGCTCCCTCCTGTCCCAGTACTGGTGCCAGTGTCCCAAGAAGCAAAACCCATTTCTCCCACACCAGTCTTTGAGCCACGCATTTAACTCTTTAATTTTATTTATCCTAGCCAAATTCGCTCGTGGCTCAGGTAATAACCCAGAGATTATTACCCTTGAGGTTCTGTTTTTTAATTTGACCCCTAGCTGCTCATACTCCTTTAACAGAACCGTCTTCCTTGTCCTATCTACGTCGTTTGTACCAACATGGACCACGACAACTGGATCCTCCCCCTCCCACTGCAAGTTTCTTTCCAGCCCAGAAGAGATGTCCTTAACCCTGGCACCAGGCAGGCAACACAGCCTTCGGGACTCCCGCTCTTGACTGCAGAGAACCCTATCTATCCCCCTAATGATACTATCCCCTACCACTACAACATTTCTTTTTACTCCCTCCACTTGAATGGCCCCCTGTACCACGGCGCTGTGGCCAGGTTGCTCATCCTCCCTGCAGTCCCCGCTCCCGCCCTCACAGGGAGTAAGAACCTCGATCCTGCTGGACAAGAACAAGGGCTGCGCCTCCTTCAACACTACATCCTGGATCCCTGTACCTTCCTCACTCGTAGTCACACCGTCCTGTCCCTGACCACGGACTACATCTGCAGTAATTAACTTCATAGGTGTGACCATCTCCTGAAACATAGAGTCCAGGAACTTCTCCCCCTCCCTGATGTGTCGCAGTGTCCGAAGCTCGGTCTCAAGCTCCATAACATGGAACTTGAGTTCCTCTAGCAGCAAACACTTGTCGCAGATGTAATCACCGTTAGCCTCAATGGGGTTCACCGGCTCCCACATCTCGCAACAGTAACACATCACCTGCTCCATTCTATATAATTAATTAAATTTCTTATTATTAGTTATGAAGACCCTGCCCGGATATATATGATAATATCACACCACTATTCAATAGGACTTACCAACTTAAAGGTATGAAAGAGAAGAGAAGGAAGAAAACCAACCAACCAGCTGATCACCAACCTCCTCCTTGAATACTGTCTGTGGAGCCTGTTTGGTTGACTCGTCTCGCTGCTCCGCCTCCGCAGTGCTGTCTAAGCCTGGGAGTGGGGAATAAAACAGAGCAAAAAAACACACCCTCACCTCCCACTTATCCGAACTCTCCCACTTAGCAAAACTCCAACAGCACTCAATGCACAAAGCACTTTGTGCCGTCTGCAAACTTGGAGATATTACATCTAGTTCCCTCGTCTAGATCATTAATATATATTGTGAATAGCTGGGGTCCTAGCACCGATCCCTGTGGTACCCCACTAGTCACTGCTTGCCACTCGGAAAAAGACCCATTTATTCCAACTCTTTGCTTCCTGTCTGCCAACCAGTTCGCTATCCAAGTCAGTACCTTACTCCCAATCCCATGTGCTTTAACTTTACACGCTAATCTCTTATGCGGGACCTTATCGAAAGCCTCCTGAAAGTCCAAATACACCACATCCACTGGTTCTCCCTTTTCTATTCTACCAGTTACATCCTCAAAAAAATTCCAGTAGATTAGTCAAGCATGATTTACCTTTTGTAAATCCAATGTTGACTTTGTCCGACCCTGTCACTGTTTTCCAAGTGCTCTGCTATTACATCTTTTATAATGGACTCTAGCATTTTCCCCACTACCGATGTCAGGCTTACCGGTCTATAATTCCCTATTTTCTCTCTACCACCTTTTTTAAATAGTGGGGTTACATTAGCTACCCTCCAATCCATGGGAACTGTTCCAGAGTCTATAGAATTTTGGAAGATGACCAGCAATGCATCTTTCTAGGGCCACTTCCTTAAGTACCCTAGGATGTAGATTATCAGGCCCTGGGGATTTATCGGCCTTCAATCCCGTCAATTTCCCTAACACCATTTCCCTACAAATACTGATTTCATTCAGTTCCTCCCTCTCATTAGACCTTATGTTCCTCGACATCTCTGGGAGGTTATTTGTGTCCTCCTTTGCGAAGACAGAACCAAAGTATGTATTTAATTGGTCAGCCATTTCTTTGTTCCCCATTATAAATTCCCCTGATTCTAACTGCAAGGGACCTACGCTTGACTTCACCAATCTTTTTCTCTTCACATATCTGTAGAAGCTTTTACAGTCAGTTTTTATGTTCCCTGCAAGCTTACTCTCATACTCTATTTCCCCCCTCTTAATTAATCCTTTTGTCCTCCTTTGCTGAATCCTAAACTGCTCCCAATCCTCAGGTTTGCTGCTTTTTCTGGCCAATTTATCTGTCCTCTCCTTGGATCTTATGCTATCCCTAATTTCCCTTGTTAGCCACGGTTGAGCCACCTTTTTTGTTTTATTTTTATGCCAGTCAGGGATGAACAAATTCTGTAGTTCATCCATGCGATCTTTAAATGTTTGCCATTGCCTATCCACCTTCAACCCTTTAATTAACGTTCCCCAATCCATCCTAGCCAACTCGCGCCTCATACCATCGTAGTTTCCTTTATTTAAATTCAGGACCCTAGTCTCTGAGTCAACTACTTCACTCTCCATCTTAATGAAGAATTCTATCATATTATGATCGCTCCTCCCCAAGGGGCCTCGCACAACAAGATTGCTAATTAATCCTTTCTCATTACATAATACCCAGTCTAAGATGGCTTGATCTCTAGTTGGTTCCTCGACATGTTGGTCCAGGAAACCATCCCGTATACACTCTAGGAATTCCTCCTCCACAGTATTGTTACTAATTTGGTTAGCCCAATCTATATGTAGATTAAAGTCATCCATGATAACTGCTGTGCCCTTATTGCACGCGTCTCTAATTTCCCGTTTAATGCCATCCCCAACCTCCGCATTACTATTTGGTGGTCTGTATACAACTCCCACTAATGTTTTTGCCCCTTGGTATTTCTCAGCTCTACCCATACAGATTCCACATCATCAGAGCTAATATCCTTCCTCACTATTGTGTTAATCTCCTCTTTAACCAACAATGCTACCCCACCTCCTTTTCCTTTTTGCCTGTCCTTCCTGAATATTGAATACCCCTGGATGTTGAATTCCCAGCCTTGGTCACCCTGGAGCCATGTCTCCGTAATCCCAATTATATCATATCCGTTTACATCCATTTGCGCATTCTACTGAGTGATGTGATAAGCAGGCCTGTGTAACTGAACGTTAGAAGTTGTGCTGGAATTATTTGCCCCCTTTTATATCCCTACATTTGTGGAAAATCATCTGGTTGTGGTCCTATAGTGTGCCTGCTCAGTACCTCGCCGGAGAGCTCTCTATTAACTGGGATTGTATCAGTACACAGTTGGTACTGTATTTCCTGGAATCTGGATGTAGATGGTAAGAGGATGGTGCCAATTAAAGAATTTCTTAATTGAAGGGGGTAATTTTCAACTAACTGGATCCCATGGGATCGGGTGGAACGCTGCTTTTACATGCTGCTTAATATTAGTCTCCATTGACTTTGATGGCGTGTAAAATCGGGCAGGGTGTAAAATGATCATTGCACCTGATCAGATTCCAGCACCCGCAGTATTTTGCTATTGCACCCGATCTTGTCGGTTTTCCAAGGCTTTAGGCTAAAATTGCCCCCACAGTGTCAGTGTGTTTGGTCTAGCACAAGCCCTCTTTTTTTTCTCTTCAATCCTTATTAAGTTTTTGCTTTAGAAGACAATGATTATAAGAAAAGGTGGGGAACATATCTAGGGCAGGTGCTTAAGATTCTCAAAATATTTGCAAGGCTGAAATCGTGTTTGGTGAGTAAGCTTAGAATTAAAGGGGTCTCACTGAACGGAATTTCTTATGGAACATGTACAAAACACTAAGGAGCATTGACTTTAATATGCAGAGAGGTTTTATTTTTAAGATATTTATTAGATTTGGGTTACCAAAAATATCTAAAAGTACTTTTTTTTAAAAAAGTTGTCTCATTCACATACCAGTCAGTTTTTCCACTCAGAGTGGTAGCAATTGAGCTGCTAATCCCAAGGCTTTCCAATACTGCTCAATTTACACTGCTAGGAGGTACATGAAAGCAACTTGGAGTGATTTTTTTTCTTCCTTCCCTCTGAGGTAGTAACCACGGGCGATATTATCAATTGCTGTGAAGAGTCATAGATGCAGCCCATATCATACCCATAGTATATTTGTACACTAACTTGTACCCTTGAAATACCTGCTTCAGGTATGGGGGAACCCTGAAAATAGTAACTCCAAACATTTTCATAATATTACGTATTAAAATGTTTTTATATTCCTTCTCCAGGAAAAACATAATGCGAATTTGTTGTTTTACTATGATGACAAGACCCAATGGCCCTCCGTGTATAAAAATAGCTCAAAGGTAGGTCTGGTAACAAAACATCGTTTAATAAGCACCATATATTAGTACAAATTCAGAGGAAATAGTTTACTGTTAATAAAGTAGATGGTTTCAGCAACTAATATAAACCGACATTGTTTTGGCAATACGCACAAAATTTTAGTCGAAAACACCTTGCACACAATACAGGTATATGTACTTCACGTGTATATCTATTTAACAAACATTTACCATCATTTAGTGCAAAACTTTGCACTCTTTCTCTTTCATCAACGTTTGGAATTCTGGCATGAATTTACCAGACACGGCACATCTTAGTGCAGCTTCTAGGTTGTTGTCCAGCAGTTGCGAGCGGTACTTTGACTTCATCAGAGTATTTGTTGAGAATGTTGACTCTCGCAACCAAATCACGGTACACGCCAGACCTGCTCCTGCTCTCCATCCAGAATGCAGTTGGATGCTGCCTGCCCTTTGCCACGACGTGCCCTGTTGGAGCTGCTTGTTACTGGTTGGGTGTGCTTTCTTCTGCTGGCCTGAAGTGGTTATTCCGATTGGTCATTCCGACCATAATGACAGCTGCACTCTCCATATAATGTTTCTAGTGTTTTAATTGTGCTGGAGTCCGTAGTTTTCACCCCTATTACACACCATTTTAGCAGCAACCAAGGAAGTAAAGCACACCCAACAATCAAAGAACATTCATACACTCTGCTTTTTATCTTATCATTTTACAAACAAACGCACAAAAAGGTTAAAGTTCACACACATATGCCATTTGAATGAGAATTAGAATCACATGCCCAGCGGCATGTGATCATGCTCAGTGAGTCTGTTGCTCAGTGAGTCTGTTACTCACTTTTTATTTACTAATCAAAAATGCAATAAGAACATAAGAAATAGGAGCAGGAGTCAGCCATTCCGCCCCTCGAGCCTGCCCCGCCATTCAATAAGATCATGACTGATCTGATCACGCCACTTTCCCGCCCACTCCCCATAACCCTTGACTCCCCTGTAGCTTAAATATATGTCTATCTCCGCCTTGAATATATTCAATGACTCCGCCTCCACAGCTCTCTGGGGTAGAGAATTCCAAAGATTCACGACCCTCTGAGAGAAGAAATTCCTCCTCATCTCTGTTTTAAATGGGTGACCCCTTATCCTGAAACTGTGCCCCCTAGTTCTAGATTCCCTCACTAGGGGAAACATCCTCCCTGCATCTACCTTGTCAAGCCCCCTCAGAATCTTATATATTTCAATATGATCACCTCTCATTCTTCTAAACTCCAATGAGATTAGGCCCAACCTGCTCAACCTTTCCTCATAAGACAACCCCTTCATCTCAGGAATTAACCTCGTGAACCTTTTCTGAACTGCCTCCAATGCAAGTATATCCCTCCTTAAATAAGGAGACCAAAACTGCACGTAGTACTCCAGGTGTGGTCTCGCCAGCGCCCTGTACAGTTGTAGCAAGACTTCCCTACTTTTATACTCCATACCCTTTGCAATAAAGGCCAACATTCCATTTGCCTTCCTAATTACTTGCTGTACCTGCATGCTAACTTTTTGTGTTTCATGTACGAGGGCCCCCAGATCCCCCTCTACTGCAGCATTATATAGCCTCTCTCCATTTAAATAATAATTTGCTTTTTTATTTTTCCTACCAAAGTGGATAACCTCACATTTCCCACATTATACTCCATCTGCCAAATTTTTGCTCACTCACTTAACCTATCTATATCCCTTTGCAGACTTTTTGTATCCTCCTCACATCTTGCTTTCCCACCTATCTTTGTATCATCAGCAAATTTGGCTACAGTACACACGGTCCCTTCATCCAAGTCATTAATATAGATTGTAAATAGTTGAGGCCCCAGCACTGATCCCTGTGGCATCCCACTAGTTACAGTTTGCCAACCGGAAAATGACCCATTTATCCCGACTCTTTGTTTTCTGTTAGTTAGCCAATCCTCTGTCCATGCTAATATATTACCCCCAACCCCGTGAGCTCTTATCTTGTGCAGTAACCTTTTATGTGGCACCTTATTGAATGTCTTCTGGAAATCCAAATACACTACATCTACTGGTTCCCCTTTATCCACCCTGCTCGTTACACCCTCAAAGAACTCTAGTAAATTTGTCAAACACGATTTCCTCATAAAACCATTTTGACTCTGCTTGATTGTATTATGATTTTCTAAATGCTATTAATGGATTCCAGCATTTTCCCACTGACAGATGTTAGGTTAACTGGCCTATAGTTTCCTGCTTTTTGCCTACCCCCTTTCTTGAATAGGGGCATTACATTTGTGGTTTTCCAATCTGCTGGGACCTCTCAAGAATCCAGGGAATTTTGGTAGATTACAAACAACTATCTCCGCAGTCACTTCTTTTAAGACCCTAGGATGTAGGCCATGAGGTCCAGGGGACATGTCAGCCTTTAGTCCCATTAGTTTGCCTAGTACTTTTTTTTTAGTGATAGTCATTGTTTTAAGTTCCTCCCTCCCTATAGCCCCTTGATTATCCATTATTGGGATGCTTTTAGTGTCTTCTATCATGAAGACCGATACAAAATATTTGTTCAAAAGTCTGCCATTTCCCTGTTTCCCATTATTAATTCCCCAGTCCCATCCTCTAAGGGACCAACATTTACTTTAGCTACTCCCTTCCCTTTTATATACCTGTAGAAGCTCTTACTGTCTGTTTTTATATTTTTTGCTAGTTTACTTTCATAATCTACTCCTTTTATTATTTTTTTAGTCATCCTTTGCTGGTTTCTAAAAATTTCCCAATTCTCTGGCCTACCACTAATCTTCGCAACATCGTATGCCTTTTCTTTCAATTTGATACCATCCGTAACTTCCTTGGTTAGCCACGGATGGTTCATCCTTCTCAGAGTCTTTCTTTCTCACTGGAATAAATCTTTGCTGAGAGTTATGAAATATCTCCTTATGTGTGCCACTGCTTATCTACCGTCTTACCCTTTAATCTATTTTCCCAGTCTACTTTAGCCAACTCTGTCTTCATACCTTTGTAATTGCCTTTATTTAATTTTAGGACACTAGTTTCAGACCCAAGTTTCTCACCCTCAAACTGAATTTGAAATTCTATCATGCTATGATCACTCTTCCCTAGAGGATCCTTTACCATGAGATCATTAATTAATCCTGTCTCATTACACATTGCCAGATCTAAAATAGCCACCTCCCGGGTTGGTTCCACAATGTATTGTTCTAAGAAACCATCCCAAATACATTCTGTGAACTCGTCCTCAAGGCTACCCTTGCCAATTTGATTTGTCCAATCTATATGAAGATTAAAATTGCATAACAACATGTGGCTAATGCATTAGACAACACTGTCCTAGAATCTAATATTGGAACTATATGTGTGTAGTTTGTTAAAATTTCCCTTTATTTATTCCTATAAAAGCTGGTGTTGTTAGATCATTGCAGAATAGCAGTGGTGAAGCTTTACGCACTGCTTCTCCTGCCTGTGGAACTTTCTCTCAGACAGTACCATTGCGTGGAATTCTGTGGAGCCAGGTTTGCTGGAGAATGTGACTGGCAATAGGGGTGCCTCCATTACCCACCCATTTGGCCACTCTTCAAGTCTGTGCTGAGACAGTATTGTCAGGAGTAGTACAGCCAACCTTGATTGAGCAGGAGTTATTGGATAGGGATCATGAACTGACTGATATTTCCTCTCCCTAGCGCAGGGCGCTGAGGCCAATTCTAGCACCTGAACTGTTGCTGCAGTGGACTCAATATAGACCAGAAAGTGATCCTGGAATCTTCCTATCTATATGGCTCAGTTTCCATACAAGCACCATACTTAACAACTAAGCCACTGGAAGAGCCCTGTTATACTTGCTAGGTCACTGTTGGCAATTTGTATTTTGGAACTGACTTTGAATACTTACATATTCTGCGTGCATTATCAATTAATTCTGGAAAGTGTTTAATCAGGACTGCTGGAGTAAAGAAGCAGTGGCTGCTAGTGGAAATAATCAGCTGTTGAACCTCACTCAAAGCGTTGTGCTGTCTGGTTGCCAGGTATGTACTCAGTATTTGTATGTGTGTATTTGCACTCACTAAGGCGCGAATAATAATGTGAGGGAAAGCAACATTTTTTATTTGTTTTCTCCCTAGGGCCAAAAGGTATAATATATTTAGAAAAGATAGAGAGGGACAACGGGGAAGTGGAGTAGCTACTTATTAGCGATAACATAATGACAGTAGAAAAAAATTAAGTAGCCATCAGTAAGACAGATCATTGCAGAATAGCAGTGGTGAAGCTTCACACACTGCTTCTGCCTGTGGAACTTTCTCTCAGACAGTACCATTGCCAGGGAGAAGGCTATTTTCGATCTGGCAATGTGTAATGAGACAGGATTAATTAATAGAATCCATGTGGATAGAGATAAAAGATAATAAAGGATTAATCACACTAACAGAGGTAGTCTACTGACCACCTAATAGTGGAAGGGAGGTAGAGGAAGAAATATGCAAACAAATTAGGGAAATGAGTAAAAAAAAATAGAATAATAATCATGGGGGATTTTAACTATCCTGAAATTAATTGGCCAGAAGAGGTAAGTAAAGGGGATAAGGGAGTGGAGTTCCTACAATGTGTACAGGACTCCTTTCTAACCCATATAAGAAGCTCAACAAGGGAGGATTCGCTACTAGATCTAGTAATGGTGAATGAACCAGAGCAAGTAAGAGAAATAAAAGTAGGGGAACATCTAGGCAATAGTGACCATAAAAGGACCAGGGTAAAATATTGGAGAAAAGCTGATTTTATGGGGCTGAGAAATGAACTTGGGGAAAATAAAATGGACAACCAATATTGGCAAACAATGAAACCAGGAATGGGAAACATTTTGTGTTGAACAGATTCCAGGAAAAATATATTTCATTAAAAAAAAAGAACAAACTCAACACTAATGAGACACCATGGATGAACAAAGACATAAGGGAAAAGTAAAGAGGCATACACTAAGTACGTGGACAGCAGGGGAGAGCATGACGAGGGAGAATACAAAGAGATTAGGAGACAAGTCAAAAAACATAATTAGGAAGACAAAGAGGATGTATGAAATTAAATTATGAAGGAACATAAAACAACATAGTAAAATATTCTACAGGCTTCAGTATTTACCAGGGAGACAGATCAGGTGGACAGTACATCGGAAGATGTGACTAGAAATGATATAAGCGCAGTTAAAATAGGAGATGAGTTTTTTTTCACTGAGAGTTGTCGGAATCTGGAAGGCTCTACTTGAAAACGTGGTGGAAGCTGATTCTATAAATAATTTTAAGAGGGAGTTGGACAGCAACTTGAGGATGAGGAACTTGCAGGGTTATGGACAAAGAGTGGGGACGTGGGGCTAAGCATGACTGCTCTTTCAAAGAGCCAGCACAGGCACGACGGGCCTATAAGTTTCTAAAATTCTATGAATATTAAATAAACGAATCAAACTCTGAGGATAAAATCCCTGGTCCGGATGGATTGCAGCCACGCATTTTAAAAGAATATAGATTAGAGATAGCAGAGGCACTATTACACATTTAATAATTCATTAAACAAAGGTGTAATGCCAGAGGACTGGCAGATAGCTAACATTATACAGTATCTATATTTAAGAAGGGAGCTAGAACATGTCCAAGGAATTGTAGACCAGTCAGCTTAACATCGGCGGTAGGACAATAATGGAATCCCTACTAAAGAAGAAAATAGAAAAACATCTAGAAACCAAAAATATACTCATGAATAGTCAGCATGGATTTCAAAAGGGAAAGTCTTGCCTGACCAACCTCATTAAATTCTTTGAGGAGGTAACAGATAGAATAGACAAGGGTAATGCCATAGATGTAATTTATCTAGATTTCCAAAAGGCCTTCGATAAGGTGCCACATAATAGATTAATGAATAAGGCCAGAGCATGTGGAGTCGGGACAAGTAGCAGAATGGATAGTTAGCTGGCTGCAAGACTGAAAGCAGAGAGTAGGGGGTAAAGGATAGCTATTCACAGTGGTGGAAAGTGGGGTCCCACAAGGTTCAGTGCTGGGACCATAGTTGTTCAGAATTTATATGAATGATTTAAACTTTGGACTCAAAAGCACTATTTCTAAATTTGCAGATGACACCAAATTGCAGGGGATAGTCAATACTGAGGAGGACTGCAACAAATTATAAGACATTAATAAACTTGCAGAATGGGCATTTAATTGGCAAATGAATTTCAACACAGTTGAGCTATTACATTTTGTTAAGAAAAATAAGGAGGTCACACTTGGAAAACAAGAATCTAAATGGGGTAGAGGAGCAATGGAATCTGGGAGTACCAATACACAAATCTCTAAAAGCAACGACACAGGTTAATAAGGCATAAAAAAAGCAAATCAAGCACTCGGGTTTATTTCTAGAGGGATAGAATTGAAAAGTAGAGAAGTATGCTATACTTGTATCGAACCTTGGTTAAACCACACTGTGTACAGTTCTGGCTGCCATATTATAAAAATGATATTGAGGCACTGGAGATGGAGCAAAAGAGATTTAAAAAGATGATATCAGAAATGCAAGGTTATACTTATAGAGGAAAGGATCAACTGGCTGGGTCTCTTTACTTTTTAAATGAGAATGCTGAGGGGTGACCTAATAGAGGTCTTTAAAATTATGAAAGGTTTTGATAGAGTAGACACAGAGGGCTGAATCTTATCTCCCCAAAACGGGTGAGTTGGGGTCAGGTCAGAGGTTAAAATTCAAAAAATCTGAAACGGGAAGCCAACCCGGCCACTTCCGGTTTTAATGGAAACGGAACGAGGGGCGGGCGACCTATCTGCTCACAGGAGCCGGTTTGGTGATTTAAATATTTTAAAGAATCTGCATGCCTTCATTTTAACAGTAATTCTAATTTTAACTACAGGCGGCCGGGGTCCCCAGGCCTCGGGAAATCCGGCAGGTGAAAGGAGGCGGGAAGGGCTGAATCCATGAGATAAGTGCCTTTCCAGCGCAGCTTGTGGGCTAGAAGGAGCAGGAGTGCTTTCTCCAGGCCCAACAAGCTACCCAGTAAACCCACCCCACGATCTGTCTGCTCCCTGCTCCCTCGCGACCACCATCGAACACCTCCCTCCCCGCCATCGGAATCCCCCCGCCTGGGAAATCGGATCCTTCGCCCCCCCCAGTTGACCTACATGCTCTCAGGCCAGCTCAGCTGCGGCCTTGCGCTGTAGGTTTCCCCACCCGTCTGTCAAGGCTGGCTGTGGGTGGGAAACCGACAGAAAAAGATTTAGAGTGGCCCTGTAGTTAATAACTGCAGGACATTAAGGAAACCCGTTCTTCCGGATTTCCCGACCTCAAAACAGCTCCCCTCTGCCCGCACAGAACGCGCCTCCGAGCTAAAATCTAGGCCAAAAGGAGTGTTTCCACTTGTGGGGAAGAGCAAAACTAGAGGCCATCAATATAAGATAGTCAGCAAGAAATCAAATAGGCAATTTAGAAGAAACCTCTTTACCCGGAGAGTGGTGAGAATGTGGAACTCGCTACCACAGGGAGTGATTAAGGCGAATAGTATAGATGCATTTAAAGAGAGGCTAAATCAGCATATGAGGGAGAAGGGAATGGAGGGTTATGCTGATAGAGTCAGATGAGAGGAGGCTTGAGTGGAGCATAAATGCCGGCATGGACTGGTTGGGCCGAATGGCCTGTTTCTGTGCTGTATATTCTATGTAATTCAATTAGGACAGGACAAATTAACTATCTCTAGCAGCTACTTTCCAGGTGTTTGTGCGTTATTCCTGATTTGCTTAAGACAGAAATCCAGGGTCGGTTCCTGCCAATCTGGATTTTTCAGCTGATGTTTGTTGAGGTAGAAACTGCTTCGGTGTCAGTAACCACCAATTTTGGCAATTATTGGGCAGCATTTTCCAATTAATTTTGTACTCGTGATTTTTCAATGTGACTGTAGTCTTCCACCAGATGTGGACTTGAGACTCCGAGGAGCCACATTTAATAGTGCAACATTCAGGAAGCAAAATCATTTTTTTCTTTGAAATTAAATAGATTTATTAAAAAAAATGCATTTTACAACAATTTTTCAGTGCAAATAATTATAGTAGTAACTTAATTACTTTTTAATACAGCAAGGTGCTAAACTTTCATATCCAAGTCTTGCCATTACTCAGAACAAACATATTTGCAAAATATGCTTGTGAAAATTTATAGGCATGGTGAGTTATATATTTGCGAAATGGTACAATCCAAATTGCATGCTATGTATTATGTTAATGAAGGCAGGACCGGCAGGTTAAAACAGTGCTAAATGTGAGAGATGATCCTAGAACAGTAGAAGCAACACTGTATAGTTGGGGCCGACCACTTACTTGTATTTGAAATGTTAAACAAATACCATGATGCAGAAGGAACTGTGCACAGTTCTGGTCTACATATTATAAAAAAGGATATCGAGGCACTGGAGTAGGTGCACTAAAGATTGACAAGGATCTTGGAGTATGTACTTTTCAGGAAAGGCTGAACAGGCTGGGGCTCTCTTCTTTAGAAAAGAGAAGGCTGAGGGGTGCCATAATAGAGGTCTTCAAAATTAGGAAGGGGTTTGATCAGGTAGATGTAGAAATTTCCACTTGTGGGGGGAAATCAAAAGTAGGGGCCATAAATATAAGATAGTCACCAATTGGGAATTCAGGAGAAACTTCTTCACCCAAAGAGTGGTAAGAATGTGGAACTCGCTACCACAAGGAGTAGTTGAGGCAAATAGCACAGATGCATTTAAGGGGAAGCTGGATAAACACATGAGGGAGAAAGGAATAGAAGGATATGCTGATAAAGTTAGTTGAAGAGGGGTGGGAGGAGGCTTGTGTGGAGCATAAACGCCAGCATAGACCAGTTGGGCTGAATGGCCTGTTACTGTGCTGTAGACTCAATGTAATTCTGAGCTTGTGAATTTACATATTCAGACATCTTTACAATTTGACCGCTCAGTAGAGGTTAAAGAAACATGCTAGGCTGCCAAATTTATATCTACTGTTTGGTGACCTACAGTTGCCAATACATTCTAATCCACTGAGCATATTGATTGTCAAACATGTGCTTAAACCTTTTCTTGGATTCCATGCTTTTAAAAATTCGGTATTGCAAAGCTTGATTTTTGTCATCAGATATGTATATCTTTGTTTGACCAGAGTTTTTGTGGATGCCCAAAGATGATACTGCTATGTTCCAATTACAAAAGGCAGCTGTAGGTAGTTACAGAGAAGAGTATAAATTTATTTTCTGCCTGGCTCAGTTGCTAACACTCTTGGTTCTGACTCTGCTGTGGACTCAAGCCTCCAGTCTAGGACTTGAGCACATGAACTGGACGACGCTCCAGTGCAGTCCTGAAGGAGTGCTGTATTGTCAGAGGCGCTGTTGTTCAGATGAGATGTTGAACTGAGGTGGTGTCTGCCTGCTCCTCTGGTTCTGGTGGATGTAAGAGATTGCACGGCAACTATTTGAAAAAGAGCAGGGAATTCCTCTAGTATCCTGGCCAACATTCCTCCTCCAACCAAACACCACCAAAAACCGAATAAATGGGCTAAGCATTGAGTCACAGAAATGGTTGGCATTTAGGTAGATCATCAAAGAATATTCTATTTTTAACAAATTATTTCACTTCCATAGGTAGTTCCTTTGGTTTATGTACCATTTTGCTAATATTTGCAATTAATAAGCAGTAAACCTTATTACAGACGGTCAGTGGTTAGTTTCTTTATGTAAGCTGTTAAATTTGCCCAATTTGATCAGATTTTCAATTAGTTTATGTACATTTGGCAATATATTCCCATACAGCATCACACAAATAATGTTCTGTGGCTCAGTGTTAACCAAACGGCTCATAATCGTTTACTGCCAAAAAAAATCTTAAAACATCAGTTAACAGTTTTAGATATGGAATTTAGAGCTTCCTTTATCTTTCTCACCAAATGTGCAGGTGGTAGAAGCAAATGGAATAAATTACACAGATTGTCAAAGAAAACTCAACTTTCATTCAACAAGGGATAGATGGTGGTTCCTCGCAATCAGTAATTGTAGGGTATGATGTTCGTTTTCTACACTGATTACTAGACACAAATAAGGCTATATTTATAGTATATAAGGAATATCAGTAATTTATATATCTTATTTTAGCAAACTTTATATAATCTCTTATTTAAAATGCTATCTTAACAAATGCAGCATTTCTTCATTATTGTTCCTTATAAAGTATTAAGGTCCTCTTAAAGAATCTAAATTTCAAAAAAAGGAAGAGTGGTGCAGCCTATCATAGCATGTTTGTAGTTTGTACCATTGATTAGTTCTGAGCCTTGATCTCTGAGGGAGGTGCTAAACAAAGGTGAGGCACTTCCCCTCCAACAGGAGGGAAATAGGAGAGAGACACACCCTGCAAATGGTCTGGGAGCAAGTTGACTGCTTGGCTTTTTGGCTGGGGAAACGGTGCTTGCAAGATACTCCTCATAAAAACACCTAGATATGTGGTGTAAAGTAAAGGGACCCCTGCATGTGTTTAAAAAAAAAAAATGAAAAAAACAATCATCTTTTTAATGTGCTCCTTTTTATGTTATATTCATAATGTATGGACATAATATGTTAATGTAGCTAAGGCTGAAATGGAGAGAGATCTGGGGTAATAGTAAATTTGATGCTTAACATGTTCAGTCCCTATGGAGCAGCAATCAGCAAGGCAAGTAGAACACTTAACTATATTGCCGAAATATCAGTTGAAGAATGTCATGCTAAAACTTTATAGTGCTCTGTTCACGATGCGGACTATGTTCAGCTTTGATCACTGAGATAAAGGGGATATTCAAACATGGAGGTGATGCAAAGAACCATAAGGCTGATGCCTAGCATCAGAGGACTGAGTTATGGAGAAAAATGGGGAAAAACTTAGCCTGTTCAGTCTTCAAAGGAGGCAGCTAAGAAGGAGTTTCATTGAAGTATATAAAATGGTAAACTGTAATGAAAAGGTAAATCATGAACCATACTTTAAGCTATATGTGACAGTAGGATGGAAAGTACAGGTTCAAACTGACAAAAGGCAAATTTGAAACTACTATGAATAAGTTCTTTACACAGAGAATGATCAACACATGGAATGAATATGCTGGTAGGGTATTGAAGGCAAAACTCCTGGAGACGTTGGGAAACAATTGGATGCTCTTATAGATGAGCCAAGATGAACTGAATGGCCTTCCTCATCTGTACCTAACTGGTGATAAACCTAATGCTTGCTCTGTTCTTATTTCAGAATTATCTTTTCTAGTTTATCTACAGTAATTGGTAGCACTCTTGCCTCTCAGTCAGAAGGTTGTGGGTTCAAGTTCCACTCCAGAGACTTGAGCACAAAAATCTAGACTGACACTCCATTGCAGTACTGAGAGAGCGCTGCACTGTCAGAGATGCCGTCTTTCAGATGAGACGTTGAAACCGAGGCCCCGTCTGCTCTCTCAGGTGGACGTAAAAGATCGAAGAAGAGTAGGGGAGTTATCCCCGGTGTCCTGGTCAATATTTATCCCTCAACCAACATCACTAAAACAGATTATCTGGTCATTATCACATTACTGTTTGTGGGAGCTTGCTGTGCCCAATTTGGCTGGCACGTTTCCAACATTACAACGGTGACTACACTTCAAAAGTACTTCATTGGCTGTAAAGTGCTTTGAGATGTCCTGAGGTCGTGAAAGGCGTTCTATAAATGCAAGTATTTGTTTATAATAAAAACGTATTATAGCCAAATTGTTGGTGTGGGAAATAAGCTTTGAAAGCTTTCAAGGTAATGGGTTCAAATAAAGACTGTTCTTGCAGGCAGTGGCCATATTGTGGAGGGAAATGATTTCCAGTGTTTCTAGAAAGAAAAGCATTATCATTATCCCGATTCCTGTTTTAAGAACAGACATGAACAATACAAAGAAAAGAGCACTGGAAACAAAAAAGGACAAATGTTCCAGTCCCTGTGCTTGGAGCTATTGGATAGCCTGGGCACAGCAACATTTAGTGGGGAGCAGCATATGTCCATATGGGAGCCTGCCTAATTATCCATCTGTTATTTGAACCAACACGCTTGTTGCCTATGATAGTCATTTAACTAATCAAGGAATCAAGATGAGTACCCAAACCAGCACAATTCCAACACAATGAGGAATAGATTTTTACATAGAATTACATAGAATATGCATCCCCGAAACAGGCCATTTGGTCCAACTAGTCTGCGCTGGTATTTATACTCCACACGATTCTCTTCCGATTTCATCTACCTCATCTCAGCCTTTCAGCATATCTTTCTATTCCATTTTCTCTCATGTACTCGTCTAGTTTCCTTTTGAAAGCATCTAAGCTATTTGCCTCAACCACTTCCTGTGGTAGCGAGTTCCACATTCTAACCACTCTCTGAGTAAATAAATTTCTCCTTATTTCCCTATTGGATTTATTAGTAACTATCTTGTTTTTATGGTCCCTAGTTTTGCAGCAATAAAATAATTATAAGTGCAAATACCCATGTGGAGGGTTTATTTTCCTTTCTAGCATTGCCATGTGACTTGTTAAAGAATAATTTGATTCTCTGTGCTGAACAGGAATATCTGCCCCAACGTTCTTGTTTTCTGACTTGAATTTGTACCTGCAATTTAGAAATCTGGGTTTCAGTATAAGGTACATACAGGTGCTTGATAAGCTCAGTACATTAGTAGAGTTGTTCTCCGCCCTACTTAGCTTTTTTTGCTAAAACTTTCATTGCACAGAGTTGTAGGTTCCAATATGAAGATAGAAAGTTTTTTTACTTTCAACGTAGGTTGAATTTAAGTAGCTTGTGTACATTGCCAAGATCTATCTTTTTAATGGGATCAAGATATATGTGACTGAGCATAGATGGCATTAAATGCCAATGTATTTATTTTTCAATAAAGTTTGAAAGAAATTGTTTCTTATACATTTATGTTTTCAATTTTTTGTGTAAGAAAAAGCAAATGTAGAACAATGGTACTGCATAACATTTACTACATCCCTACTATTCTATCATTTAGTAACCATAACGGGACATCAGCTGGGTGCCTAAGGATGACCGATTCCTGGTCTTGATCATCTGGTACTTGCAAATCGTACTTTTGTTCTCTGTTCTGAGCACATTGGACTGCTTTTCTGTGCACACTAATCGCAGTACTGCTAGTGAGCCAAAAAATAATGTTTCTCATTGAATCCTCTTCTGAAACGAAGACATTTGTACCAACTGCATGACACAGGTGGTTCAGTAGACATTAGCCTGAATACAGGAAACTTTAGTTTAACCGGAGGTTAAATGTCCGGAAAGCTCTATCTACCGGCAAAATTCAGGAGCCGTTTCCTATAAGTTTTTTTACTTCTCGTTGCTTTTTTTTCCAGTCTAGCTGAAGCTGTTGCTTAGCTACAGAGACGCTTTTAAGCTGCGGCCGACTGTTTTGAAGCTGTTGCTAAGCAACAGGGTTTGTTGAGTCACACGGAGCTTAAAAGCTCCGTATGTTTTAACATTAGCGCTGGTTTCTACGGCAGTTTTGATGGTACGGCACCAGCTCGGTCACGTCAGTGCCGGATACCAGAAAGTTTCCTGTACTGGTATCTTATTCAGTGTAATCCAGTGCCCTAAACATTCTTTGCCATGTTCTGTAAATTCTGGATGTCTCCCTTTTAAAACCTTCCCAACTAAATATACTTTTAATTCAGCTTAAAATATGTTTTTTTTTAAATTCCAAATCTGAGCACTGCCTTTAGAGGGAAAAAAAAACAGCGTTCCATTTTTGAACCAACAAGCTTGTGTCCTGGGATGGTCATTTAACCAATTGAGGGAACAAAGGAATCAAGATAAGTGCTTATTCCTTTGTACCCAAACAATGGGAGATACATTCCAATGTACTGAAAAATAGATGCATTGTGCAAAAGCAAAATACTGCGGATGCTGGAAATCTGACATAAAAACAGAAAATAGATGCGTTGTGTTCTCAGTAGTGGTAATACTCTAAGGGCTGGATTTTGCCGGCGCTCAGAGGGCGGGTTTGGAGGCGGGTCCGCTGTCAAAATAGTAAAGTGTGACAGCGGGTAGGAAACCGGCTGTCAACCCGCCTCCACGCGAGTCTCCCAGGTGTCGGGTCTGTCCACGGAGAACTGACCCGACACCAAGCGGCAGGGGAGACAATTTATATCATTAAATGGCTTGTTAACAGCCAATTTAATGCTATTTTGAGCCTACCTTGCAAATTTACGTACTCCCCCACGGGTTACCCACTGCTCGGGGAACACGCCAGCTCACCCTGTCGTGAGTTGAGTCTGCTTTGATATATCTGATAACCTGACAGCTGCAGAAGTGGTATAAAGGATGCCATGTTGCAGATGTTCAGTTTCAGAGCTTAGAATCTGTGAGTTACTGCATTTGTAAGACATATAGAGATTTCTTTAGCTTGCATGTGTTTAGAGTCAACTGTATATCCAGTGCCACCTCAATGGAACAACCTCCCTCACCATTGACAGATCGCTTGTCATCTCACCTGCAGCTGCCATCTATTCCAGCAACATCGGTGCCCTTGGAAAAATCACACCTTGGTCCTCTGAATCCTTCCACGATCAGCCCCAACACCAACATCACCAACCTCCGCCATCACCTGTGCTGCACAGGACACAGGGCATCAGCCCCTGACAACATTGCTGCCCGGGAGGCCAGCGATGGCATCACCATGGCCAGATTTACTTCACTTGATGCTGTGAACCCTGGCAGCCACATGATGCGCCAGGTTGACACCATCCCACACCAGCACCGTAAAGCATCCCTATAATGTCCAAGCCATTCCATTCACACTCATCACTATAGTTGGGGGAGTGGGTGGAGTTATGTCTCAACATTCACTGGAACTCAGTAAGACACTTCTCAAGGTGCGCACAGATCTGTCCAATAAAGTGAAGTGTTGAAAATACAGATTTCACTATATGACAACACATTACCAGAAACTTCACATGAACATTGGCTAAACCTCTCAAGTGCCTACACTTTTGTGTTGTTAGTTGGTATGCTTGCAGTAGGATGAGGGTGAGTGTGAGGGGTGGCTAGTGAGATGGGGAAGTGATAATATAATAATGTAGATATAGAGGGATGGGTGGAGGTGCAAAGTAAGTTGGTGTGAGTAAGGATGTGCAGGAGTAGGGTATGGAAGGCAGAGTGATGGGAATGCGATGAGTGACACAGAAGGGTGAGTTTGAGTGTGACTTTGCAGTAATGTTTCTTGATCTGAGATCCTTGAAAGGTTGGCGCCACTGCAGCCAGGCACTCCTGACGACATCCCTGCTTGTGACCGCCTGTGCAATGTGTAACCAGACTGCGTTGATCTTCTGGGTAGGTCTCTTCCATTGTGTGCTGTGACTCCCTCCATAAGCATATGGAGGGAGTCATGTGTGAGCCTGGGTGCAGACGTGCACCTTTGTGCAGTGCTTGTCAGTGTTTGCAGCACCTCAATGCTGCAGAACACTGACAGCACAACTGTCAAAATCAGTGTGTCTGTGGTTCCTTTAAGGCAACCATCTGATAAGGCATCATCAAATGATGTCATCAGACCTGCTTCCTATTAATTGGCCAGGAACCCCGCAGGGCGGGCTTAGCAAGGCCAATCTACGGAAAATCTTTTTGAGAGAGCGGTTGCAGACGGGAGCAGGACCATAAGCTGCAAACCAGCTCTCCTGCCGCCATCCCGCCTCCGCAGGGAAAACCCAGCCCCAAGTGTTAGAGAGTAAGGTCAATAGAAAAATTGTAAGCACAAATTCTGATGTGGAGTGTTTCTTTACTTTTCCAGCAATTACTTATTTTTTAATTAAAGAATTTGTTTCTCTGTAATGAACACTGTAAATTTGATTGCATTTTAGTGGTCTTCAAAATTAATATTGGCATGTGTGGAAGTGTTTTCTTCAAGTGTCAGTTTAATTCAGTTGGTAACACTCTTGCCTCGGCGTCAGAAGGTAATGGGTTCAAGCTGCACTCCATGGTTTGAGCATGTTACCTAGGCTGATAATCTAATGCAGTATTAAGGGGTGCTGAAACACTGGAAATGCTATTCTTTGGATAAGACATTAAACCATAGGCCCTCTGCTAGTTCAGGAGCATATTAAAAGCCCCATGGCACTAATTCTCAGTTCTAACCAACATTTCTTCCATCAACTAGCCACCCAAAGACAGATTAGCTGGTCAGTCACCTCATTACCTTTTGTGGGATCTAGCTCTATGCAATATTGCAGCTGCATCTGCCTTCAAAATAGTTAATAGTATGTGAAGCAGTTTGAAATGTTAATAAGGCACTGTATAAATGCATGTTCTTTATTTTGCATTTGTGTGTGTCATTAAATTGGTATAATTCCCATCTCTTATGTTATTATTTCTACAATATCCATATTGATGTCAAACAATGTTAAATAGATGTGTTATCATGATCATGCAGTCCACTGAAGTGTTATAAATACTGTTCAAATAGATGAGTAAAATTCTGCTAGGTTACAACCTTGAACCATCCTGCCTGCCATTTTTTTGTTGTGTTACATATTTGTATTACTCTCTACATTTTAATTAGGGTGGAGGAATAACTTTGGAATATAAAATTACAATGTCTAATGGGAAAAATTTGTGGAGAAGACATTTTTCTGCAAACCAGATAGGTAAGGATGCTCAGTCCCTTTTTAGTATGTTAATGGATATGATCAGACTAAACTAAAGGTAATCTTTACCCTTTCTTTTACAGGCATATTTGAAGTGCACATACTTTCAGTATTGTTATTCATGATTGCACTTGGAGTTTGCATTTGTTTTGCTCGTAAGTAATGTGCTGTTATAGGCTAACGTACCTGGTGTAACTTTATAGTGAGAACATTTTAAAAGAAGCTTTTTAAAAGCTTTCAGCTTTTTTTTAATATAGGTTATTTGAAGAAAAGGCGCTTGCTGCATTCTAGTTATCAGATGTTAATGGTCTCTGTAGGAACAGAAGGTGAGATAGTAACACGCTATATCTCAGTGAATGTTTATTACCTTAAATATATGATTGTGGACAACACAATCAGTATAACTTAAGATTTATTTACTGCTTCTATGTTTGCTATAACCATTTAATCCTTTTCTTATAATAAAAGGGGCCCAACATTTCTGTCTTCACAAATTTTAGTGAAAAATATACAGGAATAGAATGTAATGCGATATTGGTAGAATGTGCTAACAAGACTATTCAACCACGAGATACCGACGCCTCCAAAAAAGGAGTTTAAAGAAAAAGTTAGTGAAAAATGTTGTCATATCTGATTTTTGCTAAAATCCTTGTTACCAGTTATTAATGATGAACATGTGCAGCTTTGCTTAGCTGCCATGTCAAGTCAAAAAGTGAACATTTAACAGACCTGGAGTTAATGGGGTCAATTTTGGTGTCCCAGGTTGCAGCAAGAGGGAGGCGAGAACAATGGCTGCCTGGAGGAGTTGGTGGCGAACCTATTCCATTTTTTGGGTGCCCTGGTTTTCATGGTTTAGGTGAGCTGCCAGCACGAAATATGCTTCTTATAGGTTCTCAAAGGCCTGCAGCAACTTAAAGGGAAGTTTTTTGTGTGGCCAAAAGCAGGGAAGCAAAACTGTAGAGCTGCAGGAAGACATCTGGGAGTAAGAACATTTCCAGCAGGGCTCATAGGTGTTTGGATACAGCTGTGGAGATGCAGCTGGAACAAATCTGTGAGATGAGGTAGGCTACCTTCCTCTTGGCAGGTTGGTGAACAGGTATGGCAAGAAGTAGCATGACAAATGAATACGAGCTGTATTTTCTCCAGGCAATGGCTGCAGTGCAGTAAGCAATTTAATGGAGTTACCATGAGTTCCAAGGTAAGGCTCCTTTGCCTCTGTGCAATCAGCCTTTTCCTTCCCATAGTTGTCCATAAGTCAGCAGGGAAGACTTTACTGCACCTCCTACCTGATTCCACTCAGGCCCTCAAACCCTGCTACGGCTCTCACTTGTTGCTTCTTCCAGTCATCATTCACACTATGGTCAACTGGTGCATATATTGCAAGGGCTGAAAGCCCTTGCCCCTGGCACATGTTTAAATGCTTCCACTTTTCTTGTGGAGAAGCTTGCACACAACAGGAAGGAAGCAACCAGCACAGGAGAAGGTCATGCCGCTCTACAAACACTGAACATTAATGGCGTGGTATCCTTTGCCATTCATGGATGTGTTAAAAGCCGCAGTGATTTTTGGCAGGGCCTGCAATAGTAAATAACTTTTAAGGTCAAAATACGTACAAGCCAGCGCAAGAAAAACCTCTCCAAAAGCTCCATGCAGCTTTACCTGAGAATAGCAGAGAAATGGGCGCCTCAAAACTTCTGGTTTGTGGGGGCGAGCAGAAAGTGATATTAGTCATGTGGTAAGGTTATGAAATTGCATCTGTGTTGGTAATGACATCACCTGATTTGTATATATTCCTGAGACTTCTGCCTGTTTAGGATGTGAGCTGTGGCTCTTGGGAATGATTCTATCTCTCCTCACCCCTGCCGTAGGAAATCAAGCAATTCAGCAACCAGTGCTAACTAGGTTGGAGGAATTGGCACTCCATTCTCTACATGCTACCTCTGAGAGCAAATGAGCCGTAAGGAGACCAAAATTGCTTCCATAGTTTTGGAGTCTAATGGAGGGGAAAATTTTGAAGTATCATCACAGCAGTGAGATAGGTGAATAATACAGAGCACTTATCTGCCCAAGAGTATAGGTGGATATATTGCTGGCGCGCAGGGGGAATGGCCGCCTTGGATTGCAGAGGCACAATTCCAGCAGGTACTCCCCAAGGCAGCAGATGTGCTCCATCAGAATTAGCTACATGGACATAGCAGAGGGCAGTGCATGGAGAGGGTCAGGCTCATCAGATAAGCTGTGATTGAGCTGTGCCACCTGGATTACAATACCTACAGGAACACCCAACCATCTGCCATACTACCACTGGTAGTGATGGTCATCATTACTTTCAGCTTTGTGTTACAGGCACCCATAAAGGGCATCACAGAAGTCCACCACTTTCTTTGGCTTTTGAGCAACTGACACTTTCTTTTCTCTTCACAACAAAAGAATGAAACTGCAGGATATATTAAAAATATATTAAAGGAGAGTTAATGAATGCTTGTGGTGTACATGTTTATCTCATGTGCATCACAGATCCCTGCCTTGGTTGTCAATGTGCTGTACTACTAAGTGCACCCTTGGGTGAGAAAGGGGTTCTGAGGGTGACTACAAAACCAGCTGCAAGGAATACAGGTGTGGTATCTGTACTTGCGACTAGTCATGAAGGAGCTGCATCAGTTCCAAGGGTTTCCTTTGGCTATGGGCTCGTTGCTTTCGGAGGTGGCACTCACTCTCACTTGTGCAGCCCCATGCGATGGCATTACTGCTGACGAGTGGCAATTGGCTGTTTCTTTAGTGTTTCATGCATGGCACTGCTTACTGATCTATGTGAGCATAGAACAGTAGGTATCTCTAAACTTTCAGAATCCCTCTTGCTTGGTTGCCAGTAATAATTCTCTAAGCTAATTGACGTCACCCATGACTACATCTTCGAGCTAGAAGCTCAAAGCCTCGATTTCTTGATATATATTAATGACTTAGACTTGGGTGTACAGGGCATAATTTCAAAATTTGCAGATGACACAAAACTTGGAAATATAATGAACAGTGAGGAGGATAGTGATAGACTTCAAGAGGACATAGACAGGCTGGTGGAATGGGCGGATACGTGGCAGATGAAATTTAACACAGAAAAGTGCGAAGTGATACATTTTGGTAGGAAGAACGAGGAGAGGCAATATAAACTAAAGGGTACAATTCTAAAGGGGGTACATGAACAGAGACCCGGGGGTATATGTGCACAAATCATTGAAGGTGGCAGGGCAGGTTGAGAAAGTGGTTAAAAAAGCATACGGGATCCTGGGCTTCTTAAATAGAGGCACAGAGTACAAAAGCAAGGAAGTTATGATGAACCTTAATAAAACACAGGTCCGGCCTCAACTGGAGCATTGTGTCCAATTCTGAGCACCGCACTTTAGGAAGGATGCGAAGGCCTTAGAGAGGGTGCAGAAAAGATTTACAAGAATGGTTCCAGGGATGAGGGACTTCGGATACATGGATAGACTGGAGAAGCTGGGATTGTTCTCCTTCGAGCAGAGAAGGTTGAGAGGAGATTTGAGGAGAGGTGTTCAAAATTATGATCAAAATCAATTGTAGCCTTTAGTTTATATTGCCTCTCCTCGTTCTTCCTACCAAAATGTATCACTTCGCACTTTGAATCAAAATCTAGACAGAGTAGATAGAGAGAAACTGTTCCTGTTGGCGGAAGGGTCGAGAACCAGAGGACACAGATTTAAGGTGATTGGCAGAAGAACCAAAGGCGACATGAGGAAAAACTTTTTTACGCAGAGAGTGGTTAGGATCTGAAATGCACTGCCTGAGAGGGTGGTGGAGGCAGATTCAATCGTGGCTTTCAAAAGGGAATTGGTCAAGTACCTGAAGGAAAAAAAATTGCTCGGCTACAGGGAAAGGGCAGGAGAGTGGGACGAGCTGAAGTGCTCTTGCAGAGCTGGCACCGGCTCGATGGGCCAAATGGCCGCCTCCTGTGCTGTAACCATTTTATGATTCTTGATTGCAGCAGTGGGAAAACTCATGAAATATGCTGCCACTGTGTCTTTCACCTGTTTAACTGAGGTCTTCTCTGCAAATGCTACCATGTGCTCAATGGCAGACCTCTGTGCAAACTATTTCTCAATGACATCACTCATGGAAGATGGCTGTGAATATTTGGGTATTTTTCCCTATTTAAAGTTTAATTTGAAAAAGATATAATACATAAATTTTGTGTGACTGATCTCTTCACAGCCTGTCCTGCTTTGCTTTGGGAGAATATCGGTGTTATTTAGCCCTTTTTATCAGTCACCTTGAGAATATCAGCAATGTTGGTGTTGATTGATAAGGACAGTAGTGGATAGAAAAGTGCATATTTGAAAGTGCAAGATTTGTACAATTTGTTATTTTTCATATCTTTCCAGTTCTAGGCCATTTCTTCCTATGCATTCACTTTGGCATTTATGCATTGAATGGTGTAGGTTGTGAATCAGTCAAAATAATTGGTAAGCAAGTAGTATTAATGAAACAATGTTAATATTTCAGTTTCAGTATGATGACAACTTTGTCAATGAGCTAGGAATCTATTCAGTAAACGTTATAAAGATATTTCATTACTAGTCATTGGCACAGTTTTACAATTATGAGAAAGTAACTGGCCGTAAAATTGCATTGTGCAATATTAGTGTACAAATGCATAACATATTTGTATAACATCCCTTTGTCCACTAATTTGGAAGACAACCCATTATTTCAAATAGTTTATTTCAAATAGTTTTATTTCAAATGGTTAACACCTCCGTTAAAATAGCAGACAGGGGAACATCATACACACATACTAAGCATTCCTACACTAATAGTGTACAGTGCAGCTTTGCTTTGCTTTGTGCATGTTCTGCCATTTCTGTAAACTATGTGCTAGTTTTTGATGTACCCATTTTGTGCTTTTTGCAATTTATATTTTTAGGAAGATTGTTGCTTGTGATTAGCTACTTACTACTTGTTCCAATGCTGCTTCTGATGAGCCATGGATTTACAATTACAAGGTGGAAATCATTCAAATATAATTTAGTAGAATTGATATGGCTGAATTGCAAATTAAAAATACTAAGAATATAGAACTGTCCCTCTACATGATATGAATACATTACCAGCATGAAGAATATCTCCTGCCATCAGTGGGTAGTCTTATATTACACAGGGACCTTCCATACCACCTCCCACAAGCACAGATAGTAACGTAAATACACATTGGATTAAATAAACCACAAAGATGGTGAAAAGAAAAATGGTCCAAAATGTGTAGTTAAAACAAAAATAGACAGACATCACTGATATTATCCTTTAGATAGGTGACTGTCATGTTCAGGATTTCAAACTGTCTGCCACAGGAGGACTTGGGTATATATGTTAAAAGTAGTACTACAGGAAACTTTCGTTTATCCGGAGGTTAAATGTCCGGAAAGCTCTATCTACTGGCAAAATTCAGGAGCCGTTCTCTAAGCTTTTTTACTTCTCGTTGCTTTTTTTTTCCCAGTCAGGCTCTGCAAGGTCTAAAAGAAGCTGTTGCTTAGCTAGAGACGCTTTTAAGCTGCGGCCGACTGTTTAGAAGCTGTTGCTAAGCAACAGGGTTTGTTGCTAGATACGGAGCTCAAAATCTCCGTATGCTTTAACATTAGCGCTGGTTTGTCCGGCAGTTTTGATGGGACGGCAACAGCTCGGTCCCGGATATCACAAAGTTTCCTGTATTGAGCTAAGTGTTGCTATCAAGGGATTGAATTCACAGGGCAGCAGACTAGCAGGTGTATATTAGGTTTTAGATCAGGTGTCTGGACCAGTGTCCTAGAGACCCTGGGGGGGGGGGGGGGCGGGGGGAATTGTCTAGTGATCATTCACACACATTGCTCCTGCCACAACTCTTGATTTGAACTGAGCAGGGGGTCATTGCTACCTTAGGCTGGTTGATTCAGCT
Organism: Somniosus microcephalus; assembly: GCF_052327205.1. NCBI lineage: Eukaryota > Metazoa > Chordata > Chondrichthyes > Squaliformes > Somniosidae > Somniosus > Somniosus microcephalus. The sequence continues at coordinate 22,015,965 of NC_140992.1, forward strand.
CGGGGAGAAGGGGATGGAGGTAGTCTGATTTCATTGAAAGCTGACACTTTAAGAAATCGGAGATAACTGCAAAAGCAGGAGGTAGTCAGGCAGCAAAGTGCTGCAAGAAGGATTGTAGAGGCAGATGCTTCTCCACTGGTCTGTCAGACAGGGGGCAGAGGAGTTATTCTGTTTAAGTAAGCACTAGGGTTTATTTCTAAAGGGATAGAATTGAAAAGTAGAGAAGTTACGCTAAACTTATATCGAACCTTGGTTAGAGTACACTTGGAGTTCTGTGTACAGTTCTGGTCACCATATTATAAAAAGAATATATAGGCACTGGAGAGGAGACCAGAACTGCAAGATTCCTATGAGGAAAGGATAAACAACTTGGGTCTCTTTTCTCTTGAAAAAGAGAAGGCTGAGGGCTGACCTAATAGAGGTGTTTAAAAGTATGAAAGGTTTTGATAAAGTAGACACAGAGAGAGTAAAACTAGAGGCCATCAATATAAGATAGTCACCAAAAAATCAAATATGGAATTCAGAAGAAACATCTTTACCCAAAGAGTGGTGAGAATGTAGAATTCGCTAGTTGAGCCGAATAGTATAGATGCATTTAACGGGAAGCTAGATAAGCATATGAGGGAGAAGGGAATAGAGGGTTATAGTTAGATGAAGAAGGTTGGGAGGAGGCTCGAGTGGAGCATAAATGCTGGCATGGACTGGTTGGGCCGAATGGCCTGTTTCTGTGCTGTACTATGCAATTCTATGTGGTGTGGAGCTAATCTACAGAACAAACGGGAAACTGTTTAACCTCCGTCGCCTCCAGTCCAGATCCAAGGTCGTTCCATCCTCGGTCCGAATTACAGTATGCAGACGACGCTTGCGTCTGCGCACATGCTGAGGTCGAACTCCAAACCATCGTCAACACTTTCGCTGAAGCGTACAAGAGCATAGGCCTTGCACTAAACATCCGTAAGACAAAGGTCCTCTACCAACCTGCCCCCGCCACACAGTACTGCTCCCCGATTATCAAAATCCATGACGAGGCCTTGGACAATGTGGACCACTTTCCATACCTCGGGAGCCTACTGTCAACAAGGGCAGACGTCGATGACGAAGTCCAACACTGCCTTCAATGTGCCAGTGTCACCTGAGGAAGAGTGTGTTTGAAGACTTAGGACCTCAAACCCAGCACCAAGCTCATGATCTGCAGAGCAGTAGTGATACCCGCCCTCTGTATGCTTCAGAGACATGGACCATGTACAGCAGGCACCTCAAAGCACTGGAGAGGTACCACCAACGCTGCCTCCTCAAGATCCTGCAAATCCATTGGCAGGATAGGTGCACCAACGTCCGTGTTCTCGCTCAGGCCAACGTCCCCAGCATCAAAGTTTTGGCGCTCGATCAGCTCCGATGGACGGGCCACATCATCCACATGCCCGATACGAGACTCCCAAAGCAAGCCCTCTACTCGGAGCTCCGACACGGCAAGAGAGCCCCAGGTGGGCAGAGGAAACGTTTCATGGACACCCTCAAAGCCTCCTTGAAAAAGTGCAACATCTCCACTGACACCTGGGAATCCCTGGCCCAAGACCCCACAAAGTGGAGGAGAAGAATCATGGGAAAGCGCCGAACACCTCGAGTCTCTTCACCGGGAGCAAGCGGAAGCCAAGCGCATATAGTGGAAGGAGCGCACGTCAACCCAAGCACCCCACCCACCTGCCCCTTCGACCACCGTCTGCCCCACCTGTGACAGATTGTAGGTCCCGCATTGGACTCATCAGTCACCTGAGAACTCATTTTTAGTGTGGAAGCAAGTCACCTTCGGTTCCAAAGGACTGCCTAAGAGAGAGAGATGCAAGACCACCCACTGAAGGAGTAGTATAGCATGTCCTTTCACCTTTATATGACAGTTTACCCATGCTGGGGTACTTCTACATATTTTGATTTCATCACCAGTATCGAACACTCTCTAAAGGGTTGTTTATAGTAGTGGTTATATGCAGGGTGATCTCTGGCTTAACTACATGCCTTAACTCTAATCTCAAAAATATATAGTGCATGTTATTACATTACCATTTCCCAAGTGACCTCTGATTTGAAACCATCAGTCCATATTATGAGCAACTTTTCCTGTGGATTGGTATATCCTAGATAATGGGGTAAACTGCTCAGAATTAATTTTCTTGGGACCCTTCCCGCTGTCGCAGACTTTCACCCCAGGCTAGATCTGAACTGAGGTCCCAGTGTTCTAACTCACTGTACCACTCAGTCTGCCACAAGACTTGTGTAAGAGTAGGTACTGCAGATATAAGTCAACAAAATAGCAATAAGAATTTACTACAGTACCAAGAACTACGGTAAGACAAATTTTGTGGACTTTGCTAAAACCAACTGTTATGTAATCTTTTTTCTGAGACTAGGACCAAGATTCATCATTCTAGTGCTGTCACTGTCTGTCTGTTGGTGGTCACCTTTGCACTTATGTACTCGTGGTTCTTCATTGATGAGAAACACGTAAGTAGTTAAAGAATATGAGTTTTGAAATTATTCTTTGCAATCTTAGCAAAAGAATGCTGAATACATTTGGATAAAGTTCCTTTGTCCACTATTTTAGCAGAGTTGTAAATTCAATTCTGTTAAAATAGTGGGCAATGAAATTTCATACGAATATTGCACAGTGTATTAAATGTGAATATTTATACAAAACTTCAACCTTGTTTTGGAATTAGTCTAAAATTACAGTATCCAATTAATTTTAAATCCGTATCTACATTATAAATGGTTCAAATAACCAACCAATTATTTATTTTATTAACTCTGTAATTTAGAACTTAGACTTTATACAAACAGACTATTGCAGTGAAGTATTTTTCCTCCCCTTCCCCAAGGCATTGACTCACCTTGTGTTATGGTTCCACTGGCATCAACCATCCTTCATTACCACACTGAATTGGCCATTCTTAAGATATGAGGCTCAGTGTTGTGTGTTGGCAGGCTATTTTGCTATGGAGAGCATCACAGCCAAGTTCCAACCTGTGCTCATCTGATATCCAGACACGCATTTTCCACCAAGGGCCATGGGAGCAGCGTCCTTACTTAATTTTCATGTCCCAGTGGCACTGATGCTAACTCCAGCACCAAAACTGTTGAGTTAGCTAACCCATAGGATATACGGCACAAAAACAGGCCATTTGGCCCAACCAGTCCATGCCGGCGTTTATGCTCCACTCGAGCCTCCTCCTGTCTTTCCTCATCTAAATCTATCAGCGTAACCCTCTATTCCCTTCTCCCTCATATGCTTGTCTAGCCTCCCCTTAAATGAATCTTTACTTTTCGCTTCAACCACTCCCTGTGGTAGCGAGTTCCACATTCTCACCACTCTCTGGGTAAAGAAGTTTCTTCTGAATTCCCTATTGGATTTCTTGGTGACTATCTTATATTGATGGCCTCTAGTTATGCTCTTCCCCACAAGTGGAAACATTCTCTCTTTATCCACGCGATCAAAACCTTTCATAATTTTAAAGACCTCTATTAGGTCACCCCTCAGCCTTTTTTCAAGAGAAAAGAGACCCAGCCTGTTCATCCTTTCCTGATATGTATACCCTCGCATTTCTGGTATCATCCTTGTAAATCTTCTCTGCACCCTCTCCAGTGCCTCTATATACTTTCTATAATATGACGACCAGAACTGTACGCAGTACTCTTAAGTGTGGTCTAACCAAGGTTCGATACAGATTTAGCATAACTTCCCTACTTTTCAATTCTATACCTCTAGAAATAAACCCTAGTGCTTGGCTTGCTTTTTTTATGGCCTTGCTAACCTGTGTCGCAACTTTTAGTGATTTGTGTATTTGTACTTTGAGATCCCTTTGTTCCTCTACCCCACCTAGACTCACGCCCTACAAGTAATAAGTGACCTCCTTATTCTTCCTACCAAAATGTAATACCTCACATTTATCTGTGTTGAACTTCATTTGCCAATTATATGCCCATTCTGCAAGTTTATTAATGCCCTCCTGTAATTTGTTGCAGTCCTCCTCAGTATTGACTACCCCCCCCCCCAAAATTTGGTGTCATCCGCAAATTTAGAAATTGTGTTTTTGATTCCAAAGTCTAAATCGTTAATATAAATTGTGAACAACAGTGGTCCCAGCACTGATCCTTGTGGAACACCCAGTATCCACCTTCTGCCACTGTGAATAGCTACCTTTTACCCCTACTCTCTGCTTTCTGTCTTGAAGCCAGCTAGCTATCCATTCTGCTACTTGTCTCGACTCCACATTCTCTGACCTTGTTCATCAGTCTATTATGAGGTACCTTATTGTGAAGGCCTTTTGAAAATCTAGATAAATTACATCTACTGCATTACCCTTGTCTACTCTCTCTGTTACCTCTTCAAAAAATTCAATGAGTTTGGTCAAGCAAGACTTTCCCTTTTGAAATCCATGCTGATTATTCATTACTGTGTTTTTGGTTTCTCGATGTTCTTCTATTTTCTCCTTTAGTAGGGATTCCATTATTTTTCCTACTAACACAACACAAACTAAAGATGGAACCTGGAATCTTCCGACCCAAACAGCTTAGCATTAAAATACACAGTGCATTTACCCACTAACCCATCAGGGAAGCTCCATGCTGCTGGTTTTAAGGAACTATAGAATGCTTTAGAAAACAAGTTAGTAATGCTTGCCTTACGTAAAAGAAGTTTGCAGTGTTGGGGATGAGAAGACGATCAAGCACTATCTCCTTTGGTCAGATGTACATCAGAAAATAGAATTGCATGTAGTTTGAGAATAGATTTGATTTATTGCAGCAAAAAGAAGAAAATAAAACAATGTACAGTATAATCTCAGCAATAACAATTTAATACCAAAAAAACACATTTCTGTTTGAACATTTTTATTTGCAGCTTATAGACCCAGGAGAGGTACAGACTGTGTTGGAGTCCTCTATTGGCTATGCTGTAACTGCCTTGCAGTTTCTGACGGCATTTTGGTTTTCACAGTCAACATATAAAATTATGCAACACCACCCTGAGAAACGGCCATTTTATCTTCTCTTCTTTCCAGCGTTCACCTTATGGTGAGTCAGCCCATTAGCTAATTGGTTTCACTGCAAACAGTTAAAGGAGAATAGGCTGCTATTTTGTTGACAGAGACAGCCTAGAAGAGCCCAGCATCACTGTCGTCTAGTGCATCCCAATGATAACCTATATGTGGTGCTGTGATGTTTTCCTGACACACATTATATTGTGCTACGTGTTTTATAAATGGAGACAACCGTTCCCCACAACTTTAGGGGAGTGGAGCTGTATCTGGTTTTCTGCATGTAATTGTATGGTATGTGTGATGGTGACTAATACTTGGAAAAGCAACCTCAAAATATTGCTGAATCATTTTGAAGAGATTATAGAGGTAATCCAGCATTCGCACAATAAATGGTTCTTTATTTGTAGACTTCCTCTGGAGCTTAAGAACATAATAAATAGGAGCAGGAGTAGGCGATACAGCCCCTCGAGCCTGATCCGCCATTCCGTAAGATCGTGGCTGATCTTCTACTTTAACTCCATTTTGCGCCTTATCCCCATATCCCTTGATTTCCTTGCTCAATAACAGCTTGCAACATAAGACAATACTGATCTGAGTCGTTAGTCTTTTTTTCCTTTGGATATAGATATATTGGCCTGGAGATTCCTCCGTGTTTGCGTCTAGATATGGCCATATTCTGGGCGCAAGCCAATTACGTGGCTTAAAAGATCGCGGAATTGTTGCCGAGTTACGTGCGCAACTACAATACGGCCAAGTCTCCTTGATCTTTTTACGACTGTCCATCAAACCCTCTGCCCTAATAAATCTGCGCTCACAAAACTGACCACACCCTCAAAACTGAGGTTGGCCAGAGGGTCTCTTCACATTGTGACCAGATTTTCAGGTGCAGCAGGCAAGAAAGTCATTCTTCTGGAGTTTTAATGCAATTTTTTGAGCCTTTTTAAAAAAAAGAATTATCCTCCGAGACCTGCTTTGTATTTTCTGTTCCTTTTAATGCATTTTTATGGCATAAGTATAAGTCACATTAAAAATTGAAAAGCTTCCTGATTGTAGGTTCCTAAACATGCTGTGCCTAAATGATGGTTAGATGAGCTGAAACTCATATTTTCATACAAGAAATATACGGTGTGGGTTTGGCACTTTCCTTGGGCTCTGATTGTTAATGCTGATTTTTGCCCATTTTAAGTTTGGGAGTATATTGTCATTGGGAAACGAGCACTATTTTGGGTCTAACCTCTGGGTTATGCCAACAGTGCAAACTCCAGGCCTTTGAATGAGTCTGCTGTAGGCCTACCTAACACTAAGTCACGTAAAGCAATCCACCTTAGAACTTCTAAATGTAGATACGCTACAAGACACAAAATAGTGATGAATCCAAGTTTAGAGCAAACTTAGTGCATATCTGGTGCACAACTGGCTCAGCGGGACTATATCAAGCCATACTAGCTAGGCCTTGGCTCACCTCTGCCAAGCACACACATTGCCGCCCCCCCCCCCCCCCGCCCCTCCACTCCTGGATGATCCTGGAGGGCAAAGGTAACTTCAGGTACCTTTTCTCCACTACCAACTATCCTTAAAATCCTCTCTCCTGCCCCCACTATGCTCATCTCTAACAAGTGCGAGAAGATCATTACCTAGATAAAGACCATTTAACTGCTTTCACCTGACCTTCAATACTATCCCTGCACCCCTATCTCTCTCTTTCTCTCCCATATTCCCCCATGGCCTCTCCAAGCTCATCTTGTCCATGAGACCTACCACCTACTTTCTCAATACATTCCCTCAACCAACACCACCAAAAACAGAGGATACGGCCATTAATCTCATTGCTGTTTGTGGGACCTTGCTGTGCTCAAATTGGCTGTAGTGTTTGCCTACATTATGAGAATATATTTCAAAAGTATTTTATTGGCTGTGAAAGTACTTTGGGATGTCCTGAGGTCATGAAAGGCGATTATATGAATGTAAGTTCTTATGTTCTTTTCTTTCACTTTTCCCTCCCATTTAAAACCACAATCACCCACTCCTCAAAAAATCCACCTGGACTCCTTTCCTTTAAAATTACACTCATCTCCAACCTCGCTTTCCTTTGTCCTCAAATGTGTCCTTGCCTCCCAGATCTGTGTCCATCTCTCCCACAATTCCGTTTGAATCCCTTCAAACAGGTTTCCACCCTTCCCACAGCATCAAGAGTCCACAAATGACTTTTTTATGACTTGTGACATTTGTTGATCACTCATCCTCTTCCAACACTTTCCATCCATTGTCCAGTACAGTAACACTGTCCTTACTTGGTTCCACTCTTATGTATCCAATTGTAGCTCACAAATACCAATGAGATTAATGGCCATATCATCTGTTTTTGGTGATGTTGGTTAGGGAATGTATTGAGGAAGCAGGAGGTAGGTCTCATCTCTAACAATGCCTTCTCTTTCCCACCCCAACACCTCTGGAATTCCTCCAAGGATCCCTCCATGACTCCTCTTCTTTCTCATGCTGCCCTTTGGCCGCAACCTCCACAGGCATGGAGTCAGCTTTCACATGTATGCTAATGATACCCAGTTCTGTCTCTCCACCACTTCTGTGCTGTAACACTGTTCATCCAGCATCCACTCTTGGATGAGTCACAGTTTCCTCCAGTTAAACATTGGGAAGATCAAAGTCATCATTTTCAGACTGTGGCACAAACTCTGTATCTTTGTCACTAACTCCAACCACTGTATTAGGATCAGTTAGACTATTTACAACCTTTGCATCCTATTCGACCCCGATCTAAGCTTCCGACCGCATATCTTTTCCATCACAAAGACTGCCTCATTCCATATCTGCCCTCACTCAGCCCATCTGCCGCTGAAGCCCTCATCCATGTTTTTGTCATCTCCAGATATGATTACTCTAGTGCTCTCCTGGTCATCCTCCATTCTCTGTAAACTTCAGCGCGCCCATAACTCAGCCTGTATCCTATGCAGCAGAAAGTCCCACTTTCCCTTCATCCCAGTCCTCGCTGACCTACATGGGCTCCCAGTCCCCCAATACCTCAAGTTTTAAATTCAAATCCTTAAATTTAGATTCCTCTATGGCCTCGCTCCCCCCCAACCAAAAAAAAATCTGTTTCCTCTTGCGCACTTGCCTCACTATTGGCAGTTGTGATTTTAACCACCTAGGCCCAATGCTCTGGAATTCCCTCCCTAAATCATCTCCTTTCAGACCTTTACATTGTGAATTATAATCATTGATTAGACCTCTGTGTATACGTTATCTGATTTTCTCTCCTCCCCCACAGGTTTTTTGCAGTGCCTATCAGCAGCCTTTTCGGACAATTTATAATTGTAAACTGGAAACGTGAACGTATCATGAACACGATCGCGCTGTTTTTGAAGTTCTATGTCTATGCGGTTATGTTGGTAGGTGAAGGAGGTTTAGGCATTTGTGATGCTATGTGTAACTGAATTGAGCTGTACTAATGTGCAGTCTCTTCCGCTTTGTTAATTGGGTGCTTCGATAGAAAGTCGCAGGCTTCCAATGTCACCTTTTATAAAAAAAAAAAAAAAAAAAAAAAAAAAATTAAAAACTGGTGCATTGAGAACAGCCAAAAAACAGCCATTTTTTTTAGAACACCAACCAGTAAAAATTTTCTTAAAGATATAGGGGGAGAAATTGGATATCGCCCATTTTGGGGCGCTAATATCGGCTGGGCGCAAAGTTTAGCGCCTGGCGCTAATTATCTCCTCCAACTGCAAAATTTGCCTCTATCGCCCCCCTGGAGGTGATTTGAGCGCTAAATCAGGCGCTACACACCTCTCTTAAGGCGCAAATCGCAAATGTCAGGAAGCGAGGCGCTACCTCGAAACGCTACCGAAGCTCAGGCGATGTCAGTTACCATGGAAGCCAGACTGGCGCCGTCCAGTTCTTAAAGGGGAGGGGCCATCTTGCTGACCAGCCACACCCTGCTCATTGCAGCCTTGAATCTCGGCCTGGAGAGACCTCAAAAGTAATTGTGTGGAAGCACTAATGGATAGGCCCAGGGAAAGAGCTCGGCACTTAGGAACTTCAAAAGTGGTGCTGAGGGCCAAAACTCCTTAGGACAGTGTTAAAACCAAAAATGTTGCCGACAAGAAAAGGCAGGAAGCGCCCGCCTTTAAATAGCGCTCCCCCAGCCCCTTCCCGACTTGAAAACGTTCCCCTCTACCTGTCGTGCCTAGCGGCAGGCGCTAAGGCAGGGGGTGCAACGCGACGCAATATCCAGACCGGGGCGTTGCATGCTCGACTGCGGGTGCAAGAGATCATGGCGGTAGTGTATAACGGCGCCACAAAATGTCTGGTCAATTTCGCGAGTGACACAAACATCGCCGCGCTCGGGCGCTAGTTGCTTTGCGCCCCGTTGGAGGCGCTAACCAATCGAACTTTTCCCCCATAAACTCTTAACCTACTTGTGCTGTGGTTTCCATTCCATTGCTTTCTCTGTGAGGCAGCAAGAGGAAAGAACAATGCTGAACTCCAACCCTGGTAACATCCCACAGCTGAGCAGGCTGTAAACAGAGGCCAGAGCTATACGGAGCCCCAAGTCAGTCGAGCACCACTGACGAAGGGAAAGGGTGCCACACGTGGCTGTATTCGGAGTACTGCTATTGGAATATAATATGCAACAGCCTGAAATGCACACAACTGTTATGCTAAATAAATGCAGATCAAAGGGAAGCGGCATTTTATATGCGTTATCCACAAAAATGAAATTACTCAGACAATTGTCAACTCAAATGTGGGATTAATTAATATTTGAACTTGTTCTATCTTAAGTTTAACATAAACTCTTGTTTTCAGTTTCTAACCAGGCCATTCCATACAAACATAAGATTCCCCTATCACATTGACACCTCAAGGATTGCACTTATGAGATATGCATCAGAATCTGAGGAAAACTATGAAAAATTAGGCCACCACATGTACAGAAACATCAGTGTCACAAGCTTCATCAACGATGATTCCGTGGCTCCCACTGCTAGTGGCTCCAATATGTGCAGCCCGCAAGAGGTAAGATAGCTTGTGAGAGAATCTGGTGTTATAATCTGTGTTAAAATCCTGCTCTGTCTGGGAGAACAACGTCTTTTTTTTGGCTGTGATTCATAGATGCAATGTGGTAGGGTAGTATTGAGCCAGTTCTCCAAAACACAAAATTGATTATAATTCACCACAAATTCCTAATCTCATGTAGCAATTGTACAAGGATTAATTGATTGAAGAAAGTGGGATGTTTTTCTTTCATGCATTTTAAGTTACTGACAAGCATAGAAGTTGCATATTACTGAACTAGGTAACCATACATATTCTCCTGACTTTAAATTACGTCTTTGCTACCAAAGCCTTACACTCTTTCATCACATATCAGTTGATGGGGCCAATCAGGTCAGTATCTGAGGCAGAAAGGGAGAACACCTTGGTAAAATTCAATGTCACTATACCAATAATTACACCAAAGGCCTATCCTGAAAGTTGTCAATTGAACTATATCAGGGCAGCTCCTCCATTCTGCTCTTCTAAAGTCCATCAGTGAAATGATAACTGGAGGGGAGGAACAGGAAATCCTTAAGTATGACAGACGTTAGTAGCCCCACGATGATGGTTCTAAATTGATTCCTAGCCCCCAATATTGGCTGCAAAAGTTCTCCTTCATCTTCATAAATCTTTTGAGTGAAATTAATTGGTAGGTTTGTCCAATTTTGAAACATACCTTCTTATCCATTACAAAAGTGTGTTGCTGGGTATTGTGGAAGAGCACATTGCTCTGCAGTTAGCCTGTTCTAGAAACATAGAAGATAGGAGCAGGAGTAGGCCATTCAATGCGGTCATGGCTGATTATCCAAATTCAGTACCCTGTCCCTGCTTTCTCCCCATATCCCTTGATCCCTTTAGCCTTAAGAAATATATCCAACCCCTTCTTGAATATATTTAATGAATTGGCTTCTACTGCCTTCTGTGGTAGAGAATTCCACAGGTTCACCACTCTCTGGGTGAAGAAATTCCTCCTCATCTCTGTCCTAAATGGCTTACCCCTTATCCTTAGACTGTGACCCCTGGTTCTGGACTCCCCGACCATCGGGAACATCCTTCCTGCATCTAGTCTGTCTAGTCCTGTTAGAATTTTATAAGTTTCAATGAGATCCCCTCTCATTCTTCTAAACTCCAGCGAGTACAAGCCCAATCGACCCAATCTCTCCTCATACGTCATTCCTGCCATCCCAGGTATCAGCCTGGTGAATCTTCGCTGCACTCCTTCCATGGCAAGAACATCCTTCCTCAGATAAGGCGACCAAAACTGCACACAATACTCAAGGTGTGGTCTCACCAAGGCCCTGTACAACTGCAGCAAGACATCCTTGTTCCTGTACTCAAACCCTCTCATTACAAAGGCCAACATACCATTTGCCTTCTTAACCGCCTGCTGCACCTGCATGCTTACCTTCAGCAACTGGTGACACAAAGTGTGACTTCACTTGTAACGCGCATCAAAAAAAGCAACTAGTTCATGCTTTGCCTATTTTAAGGGCACAAAGTTCTGTCAATGCTTCTACAGAAACATCCATGTGCAGCGTTGAATAAACTGAGTGTTAGGATTCCTAAACTTCCTTTCAATAGCACAGTCACTCTGTGGCCCAGCTAAGAGTTTTAAACTTTCTGCTGCTGAAGGAAAGTTTTCAAAGCGAGAATGATGGAATCTGAATCTAAACTTCCCCATGTTCCAGACGTGGGCAGTTAACACCTACAGATTTTGTTGAACCTAGTCTGAAAGAAAGAAAAAAGAAAACAGGAAAAAGAGTAAAGTATATATGTACATAGATGCAATAGACAAAATTCTATTTGATTTGTATTTTCAATATGGGTAGGAAGATACTTATACACAAATGCACCTTTTTAAATTTGATTAACCTAAATGAAGGGCCAAGATCCAAAGTCCAGGACGCCACCAAGGTTGAAAAGAGTAGAAGAAAAAGTAGTGATTAGGTGCTGCCAAGTTTGGACTTAAAAAATCTACAGATTGTAGAAGGAAGGAAAGACTGAGGAATGTAAGGAATTCCACAGATTTTATATCCTTGGAAAGGATGAGTTTGAGTAGTAAATAGCATGGCAAGTCTTGATTTCAGCACGATGATGCTCAAGGAGGAAGATTTGGAGCAAGACAGTAAAGTTCAGAGGAGCAATGTTAATATTGTAGCATTGATAAAGATAAGACCATTGTAATCTTATTCTGACAAATTCCCTTAAAATGGAGATTTTTTTTTTTAACAACGAAAACGTTTGTTGCTTTTAGTTTTTTGCCAGTACTTTCTTAAACAGCAGTTAATTACTTCAATATAGTGTCTGACATGCAGTTGTATAATTATTTGTTTCACTTTATAGGATATAGATTTGACTAGAGATCTCTTAGAAAGAACTAAAAGCCAGATTGATTCCAGATTTGGATTCATTAAGAAGCAAGAGGTATAACACGGTAAATGCTGCAACTAAAACCTCCTTCAATTTAAAACTACAATGACTATGCTGTAGAAATGTTTCTACCCACAAAGTTCTTCAAATATTTTTAACTACTACCTGATCTCCCTCAGCGTTGCTCAATCTGGGATCTGGAGCTCGGTGGTTGTGATGTTTAGTTGCTAAAATGGAGCTGTTTGTTTATCTGACCTGGTGGTTAACTGCTGAGGAAAGTCTTTGTAGATTGGCAGTTGCTTGTGTATTCCTAGTTCTTGTCCTTAGTTGGAGGTCAAGTTATCAAGGTCAGAAAAACCAGCAGGAAATAATTGGCTTTCTTATAATGCTTTTGGCACTTTGAAGAATTGCAAGACTTTTTATATAGATGTAGATTTATAAGAACATAAGAAATAGGAACAAGAGTAGGCCATTTGGCCCTTCGAGCCTGCTCCGCCATTCAATAAGATCATGGCTGATCTTCTACCTCATCTCCACTTTCCTGCCCTTGATTCCCTTAATATTCAAAAATCTATCGATCTCTGTCTTGAATATACTCAACGACTGAGCCTCCACAGCCCTCTGGAGGTAGAGAATTCCAAAGATTCACCACCCTCTGAGTGAAGAATGTTGACAAAATGCTTTCACTTGTGCTTCCTTTCAATTACTGTAGCATAACATTGTGGATTATGCTAACAGATTCTTATAAACATACAAATTTATTCTATTTATGGCCATAAGCCCTAGCTGCTTTCATTCATACAAAATATTTTTAATATGAAAATGACCTTTAATTCAGAAGTCATTTTATAGGTGTAGTACACCCTGGAGAAAAGCCACCAATTTACTCACACGTGGCACCATGACTCCTTCTGCATGTGTCAGCTCCTGTATGTACGCATTGTAAGCTAGGTAACCTATAGTCCAACCATGGAAAAGAACCAGTATTTTAGCTCAGAACAAGCTGTAGATATTGGAAGTGGTATTAATTTTTCAATAACTTTGTGTGTGCAGCAGCAATATACATGGTATATAATTTTCGTGCATTTAAGGGGTCATTTTAAAAATCCACTCTGCTGGTGAGAAACCTTGCTCATATACATGGCATATAGCTTCCCTGTGATTTGTGTGTGGTATTATTACGTGCGTGGAGTATTTAGAGAAGCTGGTATTGTTCTCCTTGGAGCAGAGATGGTTAAGAGGAGATTTAATAGAGGTGTTCAAAATTATGAAGGGTTTTGATAGAGTAAGTAGGGAGAAACTGTTTCCACTGACATGAAGATTAGTAACAATTGAGTTAAAACAATGACTTGAACTAGAGCCAAAGAGGGAAAAAGCTCACTGTGCAAAGTGTGAATATGCACTGTCTGGTAAAGGCTTTAAATTGATTCAGTTTTATTTTCATTTTTATCGAGACAAACCTACAGATTTAATGAAGAACTCCCAAGTTCGTCATCTCCAGGAAAGCCAGTTTTAAATGGATGCAACTCTGGTTGATGCTAAAAGTGAACATGTAAAGACCAGTATTACAACATTACTGTTAGCATACATTCTAACTGTGCGGCTATAATCAACACACCTTATTATGTATGCTGTAGGTTATCTATTTAAAGTCTCATACTTCAAAGATGTTCTTATATACAGGAAATAAATATTGCAGTTATCGTGGTGAAATGTATGTTTTTGTGTCGACAACTGAAAAATCTGACTAGATTTTAGAAAATAAATACAAATGCAGGTCTTTATTGGATCTGGACGATGTTTGACACGAAAAAAGTCTAAATTCCTGAATACGGATTTTCTTTTTACAATTTGCACACAAGCTAATGATAGATGAAGAATGAATAGAAAACTAAGAATGACCAAGAACTCTATCTTGGCCTATACCGATTGAAAGAAGCAAAGCTGTGCTTTTATGTTGGTGTGGCTTGACGCTCTTTTGGTTCTCACTCCTGTACTGTACTGTTTTTTGTGTCAAAACTAAGAAACGTAGTTACATTAAAAGGAACACTGCAAATGCTAGACATTTGAAATAAAAGCAGAAAATGCTGGGAATACACAACAGGCCAATCAGCACCTCTGAAGAGAAAAGACAGGTTATGACATATCATTTATCGGAACTGAAGACTAAAAAATAGACAAACAGAAAAACAATTGAAAAGAAAAAGGGGAGGGGGGAACCAGCAGATGCAACATTCACATCGAAGGGTGGGTGAGTAGTGATTTTTAACAGTATAGGAACGTAAGAAAGAACAGGAACAGAAAAGACTGCAGTCCATCTGGCTGTTCGCAATAACTAATACCTCTAAATCACACTCTCCCTCATATCTAATTCTCTAAACTTTTCCACATTATCTTCCTCCTTGGACAATCCATTCCACACTTTCACTACCCTCTGCATAAAGTAGTTAAATCTAAAATCTCTGTGCACATTCCGTTTTCTAAGCTTGAGCCCGAGTCCTAGAGTTTGTGGCAATCTCGGACATTCTCCGGGTTCAGTTATCTATTCGCTGAAGAATCCGGAATACTGGAATAATGTCTCCCACTAGCCTCCTTTTCTCCAGAGTAAACAATCCCAGGCTCTTCAAACTCTTCTCAAAGCTGAGATGTATTCAAGAACGAAAGAACTTGCATTTATGTAGAGCCTTTCACAATCTTAGGGCGTACCAAAACATTTGACAGCCAATGAAGTACTTTTAAAGTGTAGTCATTGTTGTAATGTAGGAAACGTAGCAGTGTTTGTAGGTCCCACAAACAAATGAAATAAATGACCAGATCAGGTTTTTAGTTTCAGGGAGGGAATTCAAGTTTAGGGCCGAGGCAGCTGTAGGCACGGCCACTATTGCTGCAGCATTCAAAATCGGGAATGCGCAAGTGGCCAGAATTGGAGGAGCGCAGAGATCTCGGAGGATTGTAGGGCTGGAGGTTAGAGATAGGGAGGGGTGAGGCTATGGAGGGATTTGAAAACAAGGTTGAGAATTTTAAAATCGAGTATCCCTGTAGCCTAGAGCTGCCAGTTAGTTTCCTTCCTGATCATTAACCTGTATTTATCCACATTAAATGCCATTTGCCACTCATTAGCACATGTTCCCAATCTATCCAGATCTCTGAGTATTTGATTTGCCTACTCTCTAGAAGCCTATGTGGGAAGATATGTTGTTTACTGAACATAGCAATATGAAGGATTTTAACTAACATACATAATTGAAGCTAGAAGAGAACATTCAATGGAATGAAAGACCTTCCACTGTCTGCAGTTTTGACTACTTTGTTAACCTGCTTGCTGGAGTGTTTTTGGTCATGGGCCTATTGATACAACACATTCAATATTCTTCATCAACTTTCAAAGTACGTAAATCATGACAAATAATAAATACAGCTCAAAATTACAGTTAATTTTCAACAAACATTGGTGTATCCAAAAACTTCAGCCAGCAAGCAAAAATGTGTATCCTTTGTTTTTCTGTTTTGAGGGAGGTACAGGGACATTGTTAATGCCATTAATGATTTGTATCTACTGAAGAAAGAAAAAAGACTTGCATTTATAGTAGCATCTTTCACGACCACCGGGCGCCCCAAAGCGCTTTACAGCCAATGAAATACTTTTTGAAGTGGTGTCACTGTTGTAATGTAGGAAATGCGGCAGTCAATTTGCGCACAGC
Organism: Somniosus microcephalus; assembly: GCF_052327205.1. NCBI lineage: Eukaryota > Metazoa > Chordata > Chondrichthyes > Squaliformes > Somniosidae > Somniosus > Somniosus microcephalus. The sequence continues at coordinate 22,032,121 of NC_140992.1, forward strand.
AAGCTCCCACAAACAGCAATGTGATAATGACCAGGTAATCTGTTTTAGTGACTTGATTGAGCAATAAATATTGGCCAGAACAACTGAAATTCAGTCATCATTCTGTTGGGTGGAGCAGCTCAAACGAACTGGTACCTTGATGATTGGTGCTCACTGTTACGTCAGGCCCAATTGCCTGGTAGCATTTGTTCTCTCGCCTCGTACAGACACGATGGGTCGAATGGCCTCCTTCTCTGCCGTAAATTTCTGAGTCTGTGATCTGAAGAATGGCATTGGGGAAAAGCCCAGGCACAGCCCCATATCCGTCCTGCAGCATGAATCAGCACCTCCCAGGAGAGAAAAAGATAGACTAAAATGAACAGGTTCAAAAAAAAACATGTTCCTCATATTTCACAATATTTGCGAGGCGTGCAGATAGCAACATCCTATCTTTAAGAATGGCAACGGCGGGAATGGTAATTGATAGCCGATTGGCTACCACAGTGTATCTATTTCTTGTGTCTGACGCCGTGCGTGGTGAGGGTCCCGCCTCCTCCGCGCTCCGATAAGCTGGGAAGTGGCGAGCTGCCGCTCTGTATGGCCGGCAGCTCCTGTCAATCAGCGAGAGCCTCGCCGGCGAATGCGAAAGTAAAAGGAGGCGGCGCTGTGGAGTGCTGGCGTTATGTTATTTTATTTTAAGGCCTTTTTTTTTGCAAACCACTGACAGGGGTCAAGATTTGATTTTTCGCTGAAGATTTTCCATTATTTGCAGAGGTAGAATAAAGGATTTTTTTTAAAAACAGCTTTTATGTGTGCTTTGCGGTTTTAAGAGCTGCGTTTTTTAAGTGTTTGAACAAGGACTGGCCTGCAGAGCCCTGTACAAACACAGAGCCCTGGCTAAATACTATGCTATCAGAGCAAAGTAGCTTGCCTTCACATCATGCCATCTCTTTCCTTAAGAGGTTTGTAATCCAGGGACAGTGTCAAATGTTTCGGAGAGGAAATGGAGATGGTGGAGGTTAGAATGACTCTCATTGCTTTGGGGCCTGGTTTGTCAGTAAGGGGCAATGGACGAGAGGTTTTGTTTTGGGTGGGAGAGAAGTAGAGTGACAGCATTTTCTGCTAATATCATTTCAAAAAAGAAGGGTCGAAAAGGCACAGAAACCTTTCATCATTCCTCCCAGCCACGAAGTGTAGTTGCTTTTTAATCACGAGCAAAGGAATGGACCGGCGATACGCTAGAGTGTAACAAACATCAAATCCACAGTTCCTTGGGTCAAAGCTTCAAATATATTATTCAGCGAGGTTCTTATGGCTCTCTTTCCTAAAAAGATGATTCAAATATGCTCAAAGTATACTGTCTAACAACTTTAATTTAATTTAATCTGTTTTTCTTTATATAGGTTTCTAAGTTTTATTAAGTGTTGAGGGTTGGGTATTGTGTGTAATAGTGACACCTAGTACAAGAAACCAATACCTGGTACTGACATAGATTGATCATGTATTTGGGAACTTGGTACTCGGAGTACATTGTGCACACTAAATGTACAGTTTTGGATCAGTTTGTGGTGCACGTTATATGTGATTGGATATTCAGCAACATGAGACATTCATTATACTTGCTGATAAAGACCCTTTGGAATGTTTGTGTTGTGTGTGCAGCTTTATTTAAACAAAAATACTGGCATTATCAATATTTATCATAGAGGTTTTTTTTTTAGAAGTAGTGGGTGAAGTTTTATGCCCAAGCACTGATGGTAAAACATTCACCCTTGGTTATTATTATCCAAGTAAAGCTGTATCTGCTAGGAATGTGTTTATGCTAATCTGCTTAGTGGACGTTTTCAATGACTCCAAAGAATTTTTAGTGCAAAATAGAGGTACTTGAGCAGCAAATTGCGCTGCATGTTGTAAGGTTAGAAATCACAGGATGCCCTGCTGTACCAAAACATTTGCCTTATCTAGAGTATGGGCTCTGCAGTCTGTGCAACAAAATTGCATAATAATTGTGTTTTAACCCTTACACAATTTATTTAGGAAGTGTTAATTTTGGCCCACTCTTTATGTAATTTCACCTATCCAGCGATGCAGCAAAGTTAAGTTTTTCTCTGGGACATGGGAAAAGGAAAATGTGATCAGTGTGCTGTACTTCCAGTTAAAGTGGTAAGAGAAGGGATGGAACCGTCTCCCATTGTTGGATACATGTCCTGGTTTGCTAATAACAATGAAGTACATGCTGAGAGATGTTATTACTTAAATATGGAGCATCATCCCCAGATTACAGGTCACTTAAAAAGCAAACCTGTGTTGGGACTTGTTTTCAAGTCTTAAGGGAATGTTTTAAGCTGTCAGAATTTATGATGAGCATAGCAACAAGAATTTGCTGTGCTTCGTGGTATATGTGGTAAAAGGGCCCATCTCACAGGTAGATGTTCTGTTAGTTTAAATGACTCGTTATTCGCACAAATAAGATTTACCAATTGGTCTTGTTTTGTTTCTGTAGCATGTTATTCTGGCGGAATTGGTACAGTTCCCAGTATCTGGGGGGACGATCTGCGTCCCAGTTTTCTGATGGCAGTTTCCTTTTCACTCCGGATCCGGAAGAGTCGCTGGCCCAGATGATAAACCGCACGTTAACGGATGACGCTGCAGCGGCAGATGAGGATCTGGATTCTGCTCTCTTGTTTGGAAACCTACGTGGGAATGTAGTTGGGATGCGGTATTATACTGGAGTGGTAAGATCTATCTATCTCGTGTAATAGTAATGACCGTATTTAACATATCTTCAGTTTGGCATGTATGAACAGTTTGGTACGTATGAAGAGTGCAATAACCAGTTGAAGTATTGATTTAAATGCAGGGGTTAAGGTACAGAAGTTGCTTATTACGAAGAGCACGCCAGACAAATTGAAGGTATTGTGTATCAGAAGAACTAAATGGGCACAATGGTGCGGTGTAAAATCTGTAGTTTATTGTTTTTGAACAACTTCACAGATCTTGTTGCATCTTTGAGGTGCTCAAAGGCTATGGCCCAGAAATTCGGGTCAGAGGCTTCCCGCGGGTGCAAGCCTCTGACCTGCACTTACCTAGCGCGCCGGCCGTTGAGCTGTGGGCCCGCGTGGGATTCCGATCCTGGGCCTGCTCCAACTGCCGACGCGCAGGGCTTGCGTATCCCAGGGGCGCAGTTAGTTCGAAGCGCCCCCTGGGATCACGTGGGCCATGGAGAGCTAATGGTAGCAGGGAATGCTTCATTCATAAATTTGACAGGAAGACCTGTCAAATTTATGAATACAGTTCAGCCCCAAAACATCACTAAAACTTCAAATACATTTTTTTAAATCACATTTTTAAAATAACTATAAATTACATAAAATAACTTTTAAGCAATAATTTAAATGTTTGAAAAAATTAATTACACTTTCTAACGGGGCTAAAAATAAACTTACCTTTCTTTAAAGTATTTAAAAATAATAAACCTGTGGGGGGGAAAAAAAAATGTTATAATTTTACTTAATTCACCACTTACCTTGTTAAAAGCAGGCCTTGCGACTGCTGTTTAAAAGCGTAGCTCCTGGAGACTTACCCTCCCGGAGAAACCTGCAAAAAAAAAACCGGAAGTTCCAGGCGTACGCGCTGCCTCTCCGGCGCACACGTTCGACCTGTGAACTCCTTCCTTTAAGGGAACGGAAGTTCCGGTTTCCCGCGCATACGTAAAACCGGCACTTTCGTTGGGCCTACGGGTGAGTACCCAGCGCATACTCACCCGTGGGGACCCGAAGTTCTGGGCCACTGTCTTAGGGGTGAGGGGCTCCCTTTTTTAGGTTTGTCCAGGCCATACTTCATTCCCTGATCTGTACCTCAGCTACATTTATTTGCCCTTGATCCGTATCCCTGGATACCCTTTGCCTAATAAAAATCTGATGATATCAATCATGAAAATTTCCACCAGCACCCACGATCCTTTGGGAAGAGAATTCCAGATTTCTGCTACCCTTTGTGTGGGGAAAAAAGTGCTTCCTCATTTCACCCCTGAACAGCTGAGCTCTAACTTTTATTGTACCCCTTGTTCTTGAACTCCTCCACCAGAAGAAATCGCTTCTCTGTATCAACTCTTATCGAATCCTTTTTATCATTTTAAACACCTCAGTTAGCTCACCCTCATGCTTCTAAACTCATGGCTAGTTTATACAACCGGTCCTCCTAATTTAATTCATTCATCCCGGTATCATTCCTGTAAATCTGCGCTGTATCCCCTCCCAGGCCAATATATGCTTCCTGAGGTGCCGTACCCAAAACTGAACGCAGTACTCCAGATCGGGTCTGATCAAGACTCTGAACAACTGATGCACCACTTCCTCTCTCTTTGATTTCCAACCACCTTGACATAAAGACCAACATTGCATTTTTTTTTGGATTACTTTTTGTACCTATGTTAATTGAGTGGATAAAATTAAAATTTTGATCAGGGGTATGCTGTCTTAAGTACACAGAACCAAGACATCTGATAAGCCATAATTGGTTGAAATCATATGAAGTGGCCTAGATTTTATAATCGGCATTATTTTAATGCTGGCTGCAACCAGTGTAAATGGGTTATGGCTACTCTTTCAAATAGCTTGATTGGAAAAATCTAGCCTGATGAGTTCTATTTAAACTATTAAGGGAAAAGTTTTTTTTATTCGTTTATGGGATCTGGGCGTCGCTGGCAAGGCCAGCCTTTATTGCCCATCCCTAGTTGACCTTGAGAAGGTGTTGGTGAGCTGCCGCCTTGAACCGCTGCAGTCCGTGTGGTGATGGTACTCCCCACAGTGCTGTTGGGGAGGGAGTTCCAGAATTTTGAGCCAGGGACGATGAAGGATCAGCAATATACTTCTAAGTCAGGATGGTGTGTAACATGGAGGGGAACTTGGAGGTGGTGGTGTTCCCATGCACCTGCTGTCCTTGTCCTTCTAGGTGGCAGAGGTTGCGGGTTTGGGAGGTGCTGCCGAAGAAGCCTTGGCGAGTTGCTGCAGTGCATCTTGTAGATGGTACACACTGCAGCCATGGTACACCGGTGGTGGAGGGAGTGAATGTTTAAGGAGGTGGATGGGGTGCCAATCAAGCGGGCTGCTTTGTCCTGGATGGTGTCGAGCTTCTTGAGTGTTGTTGGAGCTGCACTCATCCAGGCAAGTGGAGAGTATTCCATCACATTCCTTACTTGTGCCTTGTAGATGGTGGAAAGGCTTTCGGGAGTCAGGAGGTGGGACACTCGCCACAGAATACCTAGCCTCTGACCTGCTCTTGTTGCCACAGTATTTATGTGGCTGGTCCAGTTAAGTTTCTGCTAAATGGTGACCCCAGGATGTTGTTGGTGGGGGATTTGGCGACGGTAATGCCATTGAATGTCAAGGGGAGGTGGTTAGACTCTCGCTTGTTGGAGATTGTCATTGCCTGGCACTTCTGTGGCGCGAATGTTACTTGCCACTTAGCCCAAGCCTGAACGTCGTCCAGGTCTTGTTGCATGCGGGTATGGACTGCTTCATTATCTGAGGAGTTGTGAATGGCGCTGAACACTGTGCAGTCATCAGCAAACATCCCCATTTCTGACCTTATGTTTGATGCACCATCAATTACTCAAAAGACTGAGGTTAAGCGAGTAACAACCAGGCTTTTATTAACTAAAGAATGAAGGTCTAGTCTCGAGTGGTCGACCCGTCCAGAATACTAAGGGACTGGGAGGTAGTCACTTATAAACCTGGAATTGTGGGAGGAGTCAGCCGAGGCATGTCCAGACCTGTACCTGGTGGAATACACATACACACACAGACAGGCATAACAGTGGTTTACCACATTCACCCCTTGTTTAAAAATGAGTCCGGCGGGGTGAAGTGTATTTAAGTTCGTGTATTGGAGTCTCTCCGGAGGTCTTGTCTGCCGCTGTGATCGACGTGGCGACGGCAGGGGTGGTGGAGCTTCCGGCATCGCGTCCCGTGTAGGCTGGGGCACTGGAGTGTAGTCCTCGTGGGTGACAGTCCAAGGCGAGCCGGCTGCTGGGGTTGGATATCGGGTCGTTGGGGGGGGAGGTGGTAATGGGTAGTGGGTTACAGCGGTCCCCGAGGGTGTCGTGGGGGGGGGGGGGGGTGGTAATGGGTAGTGGGTTACAGTGGTCCCCGAGGGTGCGAGGTCTCGTATGGAGACTGTGTCCTCCCGCCCGTCCGGGTACGCAATGTAAGCGTACTGGGGGTTGGCGTGGAGGAGGTCAACCCTCTCGACCAGGGGGTCCGTTTTATTGGTCCTCACGTGTCTTCTCAGTAGTACCGGCCCTGGGGACGTCAGCCATGGCGGTAACGCTGTCCCCGATGTGGACTTCCTTGCGAAGACAAACATTTTCTCGTGAGGGGTGGCATTGGTGGCAGTGCAGAGCAGTGACCGAATCGAGTGGAGCGCATCGAGGAGCACCTCCTGCCAGCGGGAGGTCGGAAGGCCCCTGGACTTTAGGGCTAGTAGGGCGGCCTTCCAAACTGTTGCATTCTCTCTTTCCACCTGTCCGTTCCCCCGGGGGTTGTAACTGGTGGTCCTGCTTGTGGCTATACCCCTAGCGAGCAGGTACTGGCGGAGTTCGTCGCTCATAAACGATGAGCCCCGGTCGCTATGGATATAGCTGGGGAAACCGAACAGGGTGAAGAGGCTGTTCAGACATTTAATGACCGTGGCACTGGTCATGTCCGGGCAGGGGATAGCGAACGGGAAACGGGAGTACTCGTCAATGATGTTGAGGAAGTACACATTGCGGTTGGAGGAGGGGAGAGGCCCTTTAAAATCGACGCTCAGGCGTTCGAAAGGGCGAGTGGCTTTTATCAGGTGGGCTCTGTCTGGTCTATAAAAGTTCTTGGTCATGGTCCTGACCTCCTCAATGGAGTAAGGCAGGTTGCGGGCCTTGATTAAGTGGAAGAACCTGGTGACCCCTGGCTGGCAGAGGTCATTGTGGAGGGCCCTCAGCCTATCGATCTGCGCGCTGGCGCAGGTGCCACGCGATAGGGCATCTGGGGGTTCATTTAGCTTCCCAGGCCGGTACAAGATCTCGTAATTGTAGGTGGAAAGTTCGATTCTCCACCTCAAGATCTTGTCATTTTTGATTTTGCCCCTCTGCTTGTTGTTGAACATAAAAGCAACTGAACGCTGGTCAGTGAGCAGGGTAAATCGTTTTCCGGCCAGGTAGTGCCTCCAATGACGCACAGCCTCCACAATAGCCTGGGCCTCCTTCTCGACCGCGGAGTGTCTGGTCTCCGGGCCCTGGAGGGTTCGTGAGAAGAATGCCACAGGTCTCCCCACCTGATTAAGGGTGGCGGCCAGAGCGAAGTCAGACGCATCGCTTTCCACCTGGAAGGGGATGGATTCGTCCACTGCGTGCATGGTGGCTTTGGCAATGTCCTCCTTGATACGGTGGAAGGCCGAGCGGGCCTCTGCCATCAGGGGAAAAGAGGTGGATTTGATCAGCGGACGGGCTTTATCTGCATAGTAGGGGACCCACTGGGCGTAGTAGGAAAAAAACCCTAGGCACCTCTTCAGAGCTTTTAGGCAGTGGGGCAGTGGGAGTTCCATAAGGGGACGCATCCGGTCCGGGTCGGGACCGATGACCCCGTGTTCCACAACACAGCCAAGGATGGCGAGGCGGTCTGTGCGGAATATGCACTTCTCCTTGTTATATGTCAGGTTCAGGAGTTGGGCGGTGCGGAGGAATTTCTCGAGGTTTGCGTCATGGTCCTGCAAGTCATGGCCGCAGATGGTCACATTGTCTAGGTAAGGGAAAGTGGCCTGCAGCGCGTTTTGATCGACCATCCGGTCCATCTCCCTTTGGAAGACGGAGACCCCGTTGGTAACGCCAAAGGGAACCCTAAGGAAGTGATAGAGGCGGCCGTTTGCCTCAAAAGCAGTATACTGGCGGTCTTCGGGGCGGATGGGGAGCTGGTGGTATGCTGATTTCAGGTCAATGGTCGAAAAGACGCGGTACTGCGCGATCTGGTTGACCATGTCAGCTATGCGGGGGAGTGGGTAGGCGTCCAGCAGGGTGTAGCGGTTTATTGTTTGGCTGTAGTCGATGACCAGGCGTTGTTTCTCGCCGGTCTTAACGACCACAACCTGGGCTTGCCAGGGGCTGGAGCTGCCCTCAATAATCCCCTCCTTCAGGAGCCGCTCCACTTCGGTTTTGATGAAAACCCTGTCCCCGGCACTGTATCGCCTGCTCTTTGTGGCGATGGGCTTACAGTCGGGGGTGAGGTTAGCAAACAGTGGGGGGGGGGTGACTCTGAGTGTGGAGAGGTTGCATCTGGTGCGCGGCGGGCAATTTGGAGGCTGCTGGCTGCGGACTGAGTGGTGGGAGGGGACCACTGTACGCCATCGTAACGCTTTTGAGGTGGCACTGGAAATCCAACCCCAGTAGAACGGCAGCGCAAAGTTGGGGCAGGACCAGGAGTTTAAAATTATTGAACACAGTCCCGTCTACTACTAGTGTCACCACGCAGTAGCCGCCAATGTCCGCTGACTGGGACTCGGCGGCCATAGAAATCCGCTGGTGCGCAGGCAGGACTGGGAGAGAGCAACGCCGCACCGTGTCGGGGTGGATGAAGCTCTCTGTGCTCCCGGAGTCAAAAAGGCAGTTTATTGCATGGCCGTTTACCTTAACGTCCATTTTGGACCGAGCTAGTTGGTGCGGTCTCGTTTGGTCCAGCGTAAGAGGCCAGCGTAGGGGTCGGTGTGTCGCTGCGGGTATCAGATGGGGGGGGGGGGGGGTTGGCGGCCTGCTGCGTCCCGGCTGGTGTCCAAGATGGCGGCGTCCATGATTCCCATGTGGCTGGAGTCGTCCAAGATGGCTGCTGCTGCGGTGGTTCGCACATGGCTGGGGAGGCCCAAGATGGCGGCCCGCACGGCCCACACGCGGCGCTGTTGGGGGCCCAAGATGGCGGCTCGCACGGCCCACACGCGGCGCTGCTGGCGTTCGGGGTGGCTTTGGCCTTGCAGACGCTAGCGTAGTGTCCCTTTTTCCCGCAGCCCGAGCAGGTCGCATTCTTCGCCGGGCAGCGCGCTCTGGGGTGTTTGGCATGGCCACAGAAGTAGCATTTCTGGCCTTGGGACACTGCTGCGGTGGTTGGGCCGTTGTTGGGCTGTGGCTGGGGTGGCACGGTGCTATGGGGCTGTCCTACCGTGTCCCAGGTTGTCGTTCCCCGCGGCGTCCACGGTGCAGAGGAGTAGGCATCCATGCCCCGGTAGGCTGCGTCCAGCGTTAGTGCGATTTCGGAGGCTTTGTCGAGGGTGAGGTCACTCTGCTCCAGCAGTCGCTGTCGGGTGTAGTTGGACCTGTGGCCCGCTACGAAGGCATCCCGGGTCAGTTCCTCCGTGTACTTAGTGGACGTTACCGCCTTACACCCACAGGCCCGGCCAAGCACGGACAGTGCTTGGAGGTATTCCTCAGTTGATTCCCCAGGTTGTTGCTTGCGACTCCCCAGGAGGTGCCTGGCGTAAACTTCGTTCACAGGGCGCGTGTACTGGGTCTTGAGCTGGAGGGCGGCTGTGTACGAGGTCGCGTCCCGGATGACTGAGTACACTCGGTGGTTCACCTTGGAGATCAGGACAGACAAGTTTGTTCGCATCCGTTACGACCGCAGTGGAGGCAGTCAGGAATGTCTCGAAGCACATGAGCCAGTGAGCAAACTTGGTGGAAGCGTCCGCTTCCCGACTGTCCAGGTCCAGGCATGCTGGTGTGAGGATCTTCTCCATTATAAAAAAATTTAGTTAATAAAATTGATGCGCCATCAATTACTCAAAAGACTGAGGTTAAGCGAGTAACAACCAGGCTTTTATTAACTAAAGAATGAAGGTCTAGTCTCGAGTGGTCGACCCGTCCAGAATACTAAGGGACTGGGAGGTAGTCACTTATATACCTGGAATAGTGGGAGGAGTCAGCCGAGGCATGTCCAGACCTGTACCTGGTGGAATACACATACACATACAGACAGGTATAACAGTGATTTACCACAATGTTGGAGGGAAGGTCATTGATGAAGCAGCTGAAGATGGTTGGATCTAGGACACTGCCCTGAGGAACTCCTGCAACGATGTCCTGGGGCTGTGATGATTGACCTTCAACCATCACAACTATCTTCCTTTGTGCTAGGTATGACTCCAGCCAGTGGAGCGTTTTATCCCCGATTCCCATTGACTCCTTGATGCCAGACTCCGTCAAATGCTGCCTTGATGTCAAGGGCAGTCACTCTCCCCTCACCATTGGAATTCAGCTCCTTTGTCCATGTTTGGACCAAGGCTGTAATGAGGTCAGGAGCCGAGTGGTCTTGGCGGAACCCAAACTGGGCTTCAGTGAGCAAGTTATTGGTGAGTAAGTGCCGCTTGATAGCACTGTCGATGACACCTTCCATCACTTTGCTGATGATTGAGAGTAGACTGATGGGGCGGTAATTGGCCGGGTTGGATTTGTCCAGCTTTTTGTGGACAGGACATACCTGGGCAGTTTTCCACATTGTCGTATAGATGCCAGTGTTGTAGCTGTACTGGAACTGCTTGGCTAGAGGCACGGCTAGTTGTGGAGCACAATTCTTCAGCACGATAGCTGAGATGTTGTCGGGGCCCACAGCCTTTACTGTATCCAGTGCGCTCAGTCGTTTCTTGATATCACGTGGAATGAATTGAATTGGCTGAAGACTGGCTTCTGTGATTGTGGGGACCTCGGGAGTAGGCCGATATGGATCATCCACTCGGCACTTCTGGCTGAAGTTGGTTGCAAACGCTTCAGCCTTGTCTTTTGCACTCACGTGCTGGGCTCCACCATCATTGAGGATGGGGATATTCTTGGAGCCTCCTCCTCCCCCCTGTTAGTTGTTTAATGGTCCACCACCATTCATGACTGGATGTGGTAGGACTGCAGAGCTTTGATCTGATCCGTTGATTGTGGGATTGCTTAACCCTGTCTATAGCATGCTGCTTCCACTTTTTAGCATGCATGTAGTCCTGTGTTGCAGCTTCCCCAGGTTGGCACCGCATTTTTAGGTACACCTGGTGCTGCTCCTGGCATGCTCTTCTGCACTCCTTGTTGAACCAGGGTTGGTCCCCTGGCTTGGTGGTAATGGTAGAGTAAGGGATATGCCAGGCCATGAGATTACAGATTGTGGTAGAATACAATTCTGCTGCTGCTGGTGGCCCACAGCGCTTCATGGATGCCAGTTTTGAGCTGCTAGCTCTGTTCTGAATCCATCCCATTTAGCACGGTGGTAGTGCCACACAACACGATGGAGGGTGTCCTCAGTGTGAAGTTGGGACTTCATCTCCACAAAGACTGTGCGGTGGTCACTGCTACCACTGCTGTCATGGACAGATACATCTGCGACAGGTAGATTGGTGAGGACAAGGTCAAGTAGGTTTTTCCCCTCATGTTGGTTCACTCACCACCTGTCGCAGGCCCAGACTGGCAGCTGTGTCCTTCAGGACTTGGCCAGCTCAATCAGTAGTGGTGCTACCGAGCCACTCTTGGTGATGGACATTGAAGTCCTCCACCCAGAGTACATTCTGTGCCCTTGCTACCCTCAGTGCTTCTTCCAAGTGGTGTTCAACATGGAGGTGTACTGATTCATCAGCTGAGGGAGGGCGGTAGGTGGTAATCAGCAGGCGGTTTCCTTGCCCATGCTTAACCTGAAGCCATGAGACTTCATGGGGTCTGGAGTCAACTCCCAGCGCCGCTCCTTCCTGACTGTATACTACTGTGCTACCACCCCTGGTGGGTCTGTCCTGCCGGTGGGACAGGACATACCCAGGGATGGTGATGGAGGAGTTTGGGACATTGGCTGAAAGGTATGATTCTGTGAGTATGACTATGTCAGGCTGTTGCTTGACTAGTCTGTGGGACAGCTCTCCCAATTTTGGCACAAGTCCCCAGATGTTGGTGAGGAGGACTTTGCAGGGTCGACTGGGCTGGGTGTGCAGTTGTCGTGTACGTAGCCGGTGCCGAGGTCGATGCTGGGTGGTTCGTCCAGTTTCATTCTTATTATTTTGTTTCGTAGCGGTTAGTTACAACTGAGTGACTTGCTAGGCCATTTCAGAGGGCAGTTAAGAGTCAACCACATAATAATAATCAACTTTATTGTCATTGTTAGTGCACAAGTGCAGTACAACGAAATGTAGGCTTGCGGCTCCCGAGAGTGTACATTTTGATTAAGACATTTAAACATTCAACATTCATTTGGCTTGTAATACATTAACATAAACATAATAAAGTGCATTGGCAGATGTGCAGGCTTTAGAGTTTATTTGTGGAGTTCAGTAGGATGACGGCCCTGGGAAAGAAGCTGTTCCTAAATCTGGTCGTTCGGGTGCGAATGCATCTGTAGCGTCTTCCAGATGGCAGGGGGGCGAACAGACTGTGGCTGGGGTGGGTAGGGTCTTTGATGATGGTCCGTGACCTCCGTAAACAGCGTTTCTGGTATATGTGCTCTATGGTCGTCAGCCGGGTGCCGGTAATGCGTTGGGTCTGGAGTCACACATAGGCCAGACCAGGTAAGGACGGCAGATTTCCTTCCCTGAAGGACATTAGGGAACCAGATTGGGTTTTTACGACAATCCGATAATTTCATGGTCACCATTACTGATACTAGTAATTATTCCAGATTTATTTAACTAACTGAATTTAAATTCCCCAGCTGCCGTGGTGGAATTTGAATTTGCGTCTCCTACCTGCAAAATATCTACGAAAGTACCTGGTGGCCCGGGAGGTACGGAGGCTTGCGATCCTGGGCCTCTCCGGGTCTGCGCGGGCAGAGGCCCACGTATCCCAGGGGCGCAAGCAGTTTGTCGGCGCTCCTGGGATCACGTGGGCTGGCCAAACCAATAAAAGAAGGGAATCCCCACTCATACTTTTGACGGTTCTATACGCACGGAACTGTCATAAGTATGAATGGGGATCACTTAAAAAATACATCAACGCATGAAATAATTTTTTTTTAATTACATATTTAAAATTAATTAAAATGCCATTTAATTAAATTTTTTAAACAAATTTAATTTTTTGAAAAAATAAATTAAGTTTTTATGGGGCTAAAAATAAACTTACCTTTTTGAAGAGTATATTTAATTTATAAATAAGTGATCAAATTTTATTTTTCTATTTTTTAAAACTCTTGCTGGTAAAAGCAGGCCTTACGCCTGCTTTTACCAGGCGTAAGAATTTGACGGGCATTCAGCGGACGTTGTGCAAATAGCGCGACACTCCACCCACAGAGGCCCTTCTCCCGCAGATGTGGAGGATCTGTCAAAAATTCTTGACAGATCGCAAGTGCCGGGTTTCAGCGCATGCGCTTCATATGCCTAAACCCGGAACTTGTGCGGCCCCTACGGGCACGTACGCACCCGTGGGGGTCGCAAAATACGGCCCATTGTAATTTTCCTCCCCATCACTCCCTTGAAAATTCATCTTTTTAAATGGCAGTTCCCATTCACGCCTTCCCTCTTCCTCTTTCCTATGGAAAATGCCTCTTGTTCTTAGATATGGCCATTAATACCTGCAATATTAAGAACATAACATCATAATCATGTTCAGAAATTCGTTTACCTTGACATTTTTAAAGCCAGGTCCTCCTTTTTTGGGTTAATGTAGAATCATAGAATGATACAGTACAGAAGGAGGCCATTCAGCCCATCATGCTTGTGCTGGCTCTTTAGTAGAGCTATCCAATTAATCCCATTCCCTTTCTCTGTCCCCATAGCCCTGTAACTTTTTACACTTCAAGTATTTATCTAACTCTCTTTTGAAAGTTACTATTGAATCTGCTTCCACCGCCCTTTCAGGCAGTGCATTCCAGAACCAGATCACAACAACGCACTGTTTTTAAAGATAAGAAAATAAATTGTTTCTCCTGTCGCCTCTGGTTCTTTTGCCAATCGCCTTAAATATGCGTTCTCTGGTTACTAACCCTTCTGCCATTGAAAACAGTTTCTCTTTATTTACTCTATCTCAACCATGGATGACTTTGAACACCTCTATCAAATCTGTCCTTAACCTTCTCTGCTCCATGGAGACCAGTCTCAGCTTCTCCAGTCTCTCCACATAAGTGAAGTCCCTCATCTCTGGTACCATTCCAGTAAATCTCTTTGGCACCCTCTCCAAGATCTTGACATTATTCCTAAAATGTGGTGCCCAGAATTGAACACAATACTCCAGCTGAGGCCTAACCAGTGATTTATAAAGGTTTAGCATAACCTCCTTGCTTTTGTACTCAATGGGCTGGATTTTGTCAATGGGGATGTGATGGAGGCGAGACTCCCACTTTTTGGTTTGTAGTCCCGCCTCCATCGATTTGTGGCCAACCCACGCGATTTTCCCTTGATTGACCTTGTTGAGCCCGCTCAGCAGGCCAATTAAGGGACACCCGGTTACAGGTGACGTCAGGGATTGACATTTCATCTGTCAAGAGCTTTTAACAGATGAAATATCAGTGTTTGACAGCTCTGTGAAGCTGTCAAACACTGACAATCTGACCTCTAACTTAAATCCTTCTCCACAGACTCAGTTAGAAATCTCTCCAGAACAGAAAGCTGAATGCTGCAACTTTTGACAGCTCGCGGCCTCTCTGCTTTCTGTGCTGGTGAGATGAGGGACTCCCGAGACCTGAAGGAAGGAAGCCTGCATTAGTAAGTAAAGGTAAGTAAAACTTATTTAAACACTTTACACACACCAAACACACTTACCTCTGCACTCATGCACCCATCACTCACCTGAACACCGGACATCTCGAACCCTTCAGCCCGACGGTCTGCCTCGCTAACTTGGCGTGGTTTGGAGCCGTCGGGAAGCCCACACTTCAGGGCTAAAAATAGGGATTAGGCCAAAAACTGCTTGTTAACAGGCAGTTAATTGGCACTAATCCCCTTCCCGCCTCAGGGAGGTGGGTCCCAGTGCGGGTCGGGTACTCGCCTCCTGGGAAACGGGCATGGAGGCGGGTTGGGGGCGGGAAGGGTTCGTGTCCCCCGATTCTGCAATTTTCCCCCCACTCCTGCCTCCACGGGGCTTGGAAATTCGAGCCCTACGCCTCTATTAATAAAGCCAAGGATCCCGTTTGCTTTTTTAAACTGCCTTCTCAACTTGTCCTGACACCTTCAAAGACTTGTGTACAGACACCCTCAGGTCTCTCTGTTCCTGCACCCCCTTTAAAATTGTACCATTTAGTTCATATTACCTTTCCTCATTCTTCCTACCCAAATGTATCACTTCACACATTCTGCGTTAAATTTCATCTGCCATGTGTCTGCCCAATTCACCAGTCTATGTCCTCCTGAAGTCTGATACTATCCACCTTGTTTTTTTATTACATATGAGTTCTTTAAAATGAGACAAAAATTACATAAAAACATTAACATTTGTTAATATCTAGCAGCATTATTTCACCCTGACTGTAACATAGATTCCGAATCTGCTAAAACAGTTTTTTTTTTAGTGAAGTGCATAGGAAGAGGGTGCTTATTTTTCCACAAATGACCAGTGATTCTAGCTACAAAAAAGTGAGATGGAAAATCAAATGCTCATAACTGTTTGTATAAGTTAGCTTTATCACATTAGACCCCCCCCCCCCCCTTTGATTTCCTGAAAAGAGCAAACTTGAGTGTCCGCTGGCGGGTTGGTGCAGATTGTCACAATGTGATTTAGTTTTATTTCAGTGCCCAACTCGGTGCTGCAATCGGCGTTGAGCATTTCCGTATCATAAGAACATAAGAAATAGGAGCAGGAGTAGGCCAATCGGCCCCTCGAGCCTGCTCCGCCATTCAATAAGATCATGGCTGATCTGATCCTAACCGCCAATCCACTATCACAGAACCATCTCCTGAATCTAACAGAATTAGACACACGAAATAGGAGCAGGATCAGGCTACACGGCCCCTGGGCCCGCTCCGCTACCCACAGGGCCATGACCGATCCGAACCTAGACTCATGTCCAAATTCCTGCCCGCTCCCCGTAACCCTTAATTCCCTTTACTTCTAGGAAACTGTCTATTTCTGTTTTAAATTTATGTAATGATGTAGCTTCTACAGCTTTTTGGGGCAGCATATTCCATGGACCTACCACCCTCTGAGTGAAGTAGTTCCTCCTCATCTCCGTTTTGAAAGAGCAGCCCCTTATTCTAAGACTATGCCCCCTAGTTCTAGTTTCACCCATCATCGGGAACATCTTCCCCGCATCCACCCGATCCAACCCCTTCATAATCTTATATGTTTCAATAAGATCGCCTCTCATTCTTCTGAACTCCAATGAGTAGAGTCCCAATCTACTCAACCTCTCCTCATATGTCCATCCCCTCATCCCCGGGATTAACCGAGTGAACCTTCTTTGTACTGACTCGAGAGCAAGTATGTCCTTTCTTAAGTATGGACACCAAAACTGTACGCAGTATTCCAGGTGCGGTCTCACCAATACCTTGTACAACTGAAGCAATACCTCCCTATTTTTATATTCTATCCCCCTAGCAATGAAAGCCAACATTCCATTGGCCTTCTTAATCACTTGCTGCACCTGCATACTAACCTTTTGAGTTTCGTGCACCAGGACCCCCAGATCCCTTTGTACTTCAGTACTTTCCAGTTTCTTGCCATTAAGATAATAACTTGCTCTACGATTTTTCCTGCCAAAGTGCATAACCTCACACTTTCCAGTATTGTATTCCATCTGCCAAATCTCTGCCCACTTACTTAGCCTGCCTATGTCCCCTTGCAGGTTTTTTATGTCCTCCTCACTCACTACTTTCCCTCCCATCTTAGTATCATCTGCAAACTTTGATATGTTACACTCGGTCCCCTCCTCCAAATCGTTAATATAGATTGTAAAGAGTTGGGGACCCAGCACTGACCCCTGCGGAACACCACTAGTTACTGATTGCCAGTCTGAGAATGAACCATTTATCCCAACTCTCTGCCTTCTGTTAGATAGCCAATCCTCTATCCATGCCAGAATATTACCCCCAATCCTGTGATTTTTTATCTTAAGCAATAATCTTTTGTGTGGCACCTTGTCAAATGCCTTTTGGAAGTCTAAATACACTACGTCCACTGGTTCCCCTTTATCCACCCTATACGTTATTTCCTCAAAGAACTCCAGCAAATTTGTCAAACATGACTTCCCCTTCATAAAACCATGCTGACTTTGTCCTATTAAATTATGATTGTCCAAATGTCCTGTTACTGTCTCCTTAATAATGGACTCCAAAATTTTACCTACCACAGATGTTAGGCTAACTGGTCTATAGTTTCCAGCCTTCTGTCTACTGCCCTTTTTAAATAAGGGTGTTACATTAGCAGTTTTCCAGTCTGCCGGGACCTTTGCCGAGTCCAGGGAGTTTTGGAAAATTATTACCAATGCATCCACAATCCCGACCGCCACTTCCCTCAAGACCCTAGGATGTAAGCCATCAGGTCCAGGTGATTTATCCGCCTTGAGTCCCATTATTTTACCGAGTACCACTTCCTTAGTGATTTTGATCGTGTTTAGCTCCTCCCCCCCCCCCCCTTTAGCCCCCTGTTTGTCCAATGTTGGGATATTCTTAGTGTCTTCAACTGTAAAGACTGATATAAAATATTCATTCAGTGTTTTTGCCATCTCCATATTTCCCACCATTAATTTCCCGGTCTCATCCTCTAAGGGACCAACATTTACTTTAGCCACCCTTTTTCTTTTTATATAACTATAAAAACTCTTACTATCTGTTTTAATATTTTTTGCTAATTTACTTTCATAATCTATCTTCCCTTTCTTAATCAATCTTTTTGTTATTTTTTGCTGTCTTTTAAAGTTTTCCCAATCCTCTATCCTCCCACTAGATTTGGCTACCTTATATGCCCTTGTTTTTAGTCGAATACTATCCTTAATTTCTTTACTTAGCCACGGATGGCTGTCTTTTCTTTTACACCCTTTTCTTCTCAGTGGAATATATATTTTTTGGAAATTGTAAAATAACTCCTTAAATGTACACCACTGATCATGTATCGTCTTACCCTTTAATCTATTTTCCCAATCCACTCTACTCAATTCCGCTCTCATACCTTCATAGTCTTCTTTATTCAAGCTTAGCAAGCTTGTTTGAGATCCAACCTTCACACCCTCTAATTGAATATGGAATTCAACCATGTTATGGTCACTCATTCCAAGGGGATCCTTTACTAGGACATTTTTAATTAATCCCATCTCGTTACACAGGACCAGATCTAAGGTTGCTTGCCCCCTGGTCGGTTCAGTTACATACTGCTCAAGAAACCCATCCCTAATACACTCAATGAACTCATCCTCAAGGCAGCCCTGCCCAATTTGATTTGTCCAATTAATATGATAGTTAAAATCCCCCATAATTATAGATGTTCCCTTATTACAAGCCTCAACTATTTCCTGATTGATACTCCGTCCAACAGAGTTGCCACTGTTCGGAGGCCTATAGACTACGCCCACTAGTGTTTTTTTCCCCTTATTATTCCTTACCTCCACCCAAACTGTTTCATTATCCTGATCTTTTGACCCAATATCATTTCTCTGTATTACAGTGATTCCTTCCTTTATTAACATAGCCACCCCACCTCCCCTTCCTTCCTGCCTGTCCTTCCTGATCGTTAAATAACCTGGTATGTTTAATTCCCAGGCATTGTCACCCTGCAGCCATGTTTCTGTAATGGCCACAAGATCATACCCATATGTAGTTATTTGTGCCATTAACTCGTCTATTTTGTTACGAATGCTACGTGCATTCAGACAGAGAACTTTCAAAGATGTTTTGTGACACTTAGTTCCTGCTTTTGCCCTTTTTATTACTTTACCTTTTACTCCATACCTTCTGCCCCTTCCTGACACGCTCTGGTTTTTAATTTCCCCACTGCTACCTAAGTCTATGACCTTCTCTGTTGTCATTTTTATTATTTGCTCTCTAGGAACCTCCCCCCCACTAGTTAGTTTAAAGCCCTCTCTACAGCCCTAGTTATATGATCCGCCAGGACTCTAGTCCCAGCACTGGCCAAGTGAAGCCCGTCCCAACGGAACAGCTCCCTCCTGCCCCAGTACTGGTGCCAGTGTCCCAGTATCCTCTTGGAATGCTGCAATATTCTGAAAACAAGCATGGGGAGTCTCCAGTGACCACATTAATGCTTGGCACAGCTCTTGGTATACAAAATGACCTGAAAGGAGTCGGCAGCCCCGGAGAAGGCAGAGGATAAAGAGCGCGGGAGGCCGAGGACAGCGGACCTGAAAGGAGTCAGCAGCCCCGGAGAAGGCAGAGGATAAAGAGCGCGGGAGGCCGAGGACAGCGGACCTGAAAGGAGTCAGCAGCCTCGGAGAAGGCAGAGGATAATTGAGAGCAGCTGAAGGCAGTTAAGTAGGGAAACTAGGCCTATAAAAACAGGCTTTTCAGTGCGATCTGTACTGAGTGCGGTTTGTACTGAGTGCGGTTTGCACAGAGTGCTGAGAGTTGGGTGAGTGAGGGAGTTAGATGGGTGAGAAGGAGGAGCTCGCTTTTGCTTTCCCTAACTTTTCACTCTGTAGGATTTGGCTCTTACTTTACACCCCGGAAAGAGTCCGAGAGCGGGAGCAGTTAAACAACAACAACTGCAAAACCGCTAAAGTGACGTCACAACCAGGGAAGGAACTGATTGGTAAGTAGGACCTGGTGAGTATTTCTACAGTCCAATCGTTAAAGTAAAAGTAAGGTCTCTAGTTTAGAGTGAGTAGTGTTTAAAGTGAAGTAAGGTCCCTAGTGTATTTAATATTCTTTAATTTAGAGGAAGTAAAGGGAGTAAATTAAGTGTAGGACATGGCAGGGCAGCATGGAGTGCTCCTCCTGTGCTATGTGGGAAGTCAGGGACACTTTTGGTGTCCAGGGCGAACACATGTGCAGGAAGTGTCTCTAGCTGCAGCTACTCGAAATCCGCGTTTCGGAGCTGGAGCTGTGGCTGGAGTCACTGTGGAGCACCCGCGAGGCTGAGATCTTCGTGGATAGCACATTTAACAAGGTGGTCACACTGCAGGTAAAGAGTGCACAGGCAGAAAGGGAATGGGTGACAGCCAGACAGAGTAAAAGAACTAGGAAGGTAGTGCAGGAGTCCCCTGGGTCCATCTCCCTCTCCAACAGATTTTCCGTTTTGGATACTGCTGGGGGAGATGGTTTCTCAGGGGAATGCAGCAAGAGCCAAGTCCGTGGCATTGCGAAATAACAACAGAAAATGCTGGAAAAACTCAGCAGATAGACGTTCTGTGGCCGCAGATGTGACTCCAGGATAGTATGTTGCTTGCCGGGGTCAAGGATGTCACCGAGTGGCTGCAGGACATTCTGAAGGGGGAGGGTGAACAGCCAGAGGTCGTGGTCCATATCGGTATCAACGACATAGGTAGAAAGAGGGACGAGGTCCTGCAAGCAGAATATAGGGAGCTAGGAAATAAATTAAGAAGCAGGACCTCAAAGGTAGTAATCTCAGGATTACTCCCAGTGCCACGTGCTAGCGAGAGCAGAAATAGGAGAATAGACCGATGAATGCGTGGCGGGAGAGATGGTGTAGGAGGGAGGGATTTAAATTCCTGAGGCATTGGGACCGATTCTGGGGAAGGTGGGACCTGTACAAGCTGGACGGGTTACACCTTGGCAGAACCAGGACCAATATCCTCGCAGGGGGGTTTGCTAGTGCTGTTGGGAAGGATTTAAACTAGTTTGTCGGGGCTGGAAACCTAAGTGTGGGCCCAGAACAGAGAGAAACAAAGCTGGAAGTGCAAGTTAGAAAAGTAGTCGGCAAAACTAGTAGGGAGCAGAAACAAAGGCCAACAGTAAAGAGGGTCAAAGTGCAGAAAAATATTAAACAGGCAAAGTTGAAGGCACTTTATCTAAATGCACGTAGCATTCGCAACAAGTTGGATGAATTAATGGCACTAATAGAAGTAAATGGGTATGATGTCATTGCCATTACAGAGACATGGTTGCAGGGTAACCAAAGCTGGGAACTGAATGTTCCAGGGTACTCAACATTTAGGATGGACAGACAAAAAGGAAAAGGAGGTGGCGTGGCGCTGTTAATAAGGGATGAGATCGGTTTGGTAGAGATAAAAGATCTCGGCTTGGCAGATCGTGATGTAGAACTGGAATCAGTTTGGGTGGAGCAAGAAACAGCAAAGGGCGGAAAACATTGGTGGGAGTTGTGTATAGGCCACCAAACAGTAGTGGTAATGTAGGGCACAGTATCAATCAAGAGATTAGAAGTGCATGTAACAAGGGCAATACGGTAATCATGGGGGACTTTAATCTACATATTGACTGGGCAAATCAAATTACAGGAAACTTTGGTTTATCCGGAGGTTATATGTCCAGAATACTCGATCTAATGGCAAAAATCAGGAGCCGTTTTTTTAGTTCTCGTTGCTTTTTTTTTTTCCCCAGTCAGGCACTGCAAGGTCTGTAGCTATAGCAACAGCTTCAGCTAGAGATGCTTGCAGCTGCAGCCGACTGTTTAGAAGCTGTTGCTAAGCAACAGTGTTTGTTGTCAGATACGGAGATGAAAACCTCCGTATGCTTCAACATTAACTTTGTATGTCCGGCAGTTTTGATAGATCGGCAACAGCTCGGTCCCGTCGGTGCCGGATATAACAAAGTTTCCTGTACCACTAATGATGTGGAGGACGAATTCTTGGAATGCATGCGAGATGGTTTCCTGGATCAGTATGTGGAGGAACCAACCAGGAAACAGGCTATTCTGGATCTGGTACTGTGTAATGAGAAAGGGCTAATCAATAATCTTGTGGTAAAGGGACCTTTAGGGACAAGTGACCATAATATGATTGAATTTTATATTAAGTTTGAGAGTGATGTAGTCCAATCTGAAACTAAGGTCTTCAATCTAAACAGAGGAAACTACAAGGGTATGAGGGACAAGTTGGCCATGGTAGGTTGGGAGACTGCACTAAAAGCTATGAAGGTGGACATACAATGGCTAACATTCAAGGAAATAATGCATAATTTGCAACAAACATATATTCCTCTGGGGCATAAAAACCCAAAAGGAAAAGTGGCTCAACCATGGCTAGCAAAAGAAATTAAAGCTAGTATTAAGTCAAAGGAGGAAGCTTATAAAGTGGTCAGCCTGAGGATTGGGATCTTTTTAGAAATCAGCAAAGGGGGACCAAGAAATTGATAAAGAAAGGGAAAATGGAATATGAGCACAAACTAGCGAAAAATATAAAAACGGATTGTAAAAGCTCCTATAGGTATGTGAAAAGGAAAAGACTGGCGAAGGTCAATGTAGGTCCTTTAGTGTCAGAGACGGGAGAATTTATAATGGGGAATGAGGAAATGGCAGCGAAATTAAATAAATACTTTGTCTTCACGGAGGAAGACACAAAAAACCTCCCAGAAATATGAGAAAACCAAGGGTGTGGCGAGAATGAGGAACTTAAAGAAATTATTATTAGTAAAAAAAACAGTACCAGCAAAATTAATGGGACTAAAAGTCGATAAATCCCAAGGACCGGATGACCTACATCCTAGGGTTTTGAAAGAGGTGGACGCATTGGTTGTCATCTTCTGGAACGGTTCCTGCAGATTGGAGGATAGCAAATGTAACCCCGCTATTTAAGAAAGGAGGGAGAGAGAAAACGGGGAACTACAGACCTGTTAGCCTCACATCAGTAGTTGGGAAAATGCTGGAATCTATTACAGGAAACTTTGTGCTATCCGGAGGTGAGCTATCCGGCAATCTGGAGCCACCGGCAAAAATCAGCAGCCGTTTTTTATTCTTTTTGTTTGTTTTTTTTGCTTTGTTTGAACAGTCAAGCTGTGCAAGGTCTGTAGCTATAGCAACAGCTTCAGCTACAGAGCTTTAGGGCCACACCCGAGTGTTTAGAAGCTGTTGCTAAGCAACAGTGTTGTCAAATACGGCGATAAGAATCTCCGTATCTCTCAACATTAACTCTGCAGAGTACGGCACTTTTTAGGCAACGGCAGCAGCTCGGTCCCGTGGGTGCCGGATAGCACAAAGTTTCCTG
Source organism: Somniosus microcephalus (assembly GCF_052327205.1). Classification (NCBI taxonomy): domain Eukaryota; kingdom Metazoa; phylum Chordata; class Chondrichthyes; order Squaliformes; family Somniosidae; genus Somniosus; species Somniosus microcephalus. The sequence goes on from NC_140992.1 coordinate 22,055,124, forward strand.
TATAAAGGATGCAATAACTGGGCACTTAGAAACTAATACTAAGATTGGGCAGAGTCAACATGGATTTATGAAAGGGAAATCCTGTTTGACAAACCTATTGGAGTTCTTTGAGGATGTAACTAGTGGAGTAGACAAAGGGGAACCGGTAGATGTGGTGTATTGGATTTTCAGAAGGCCTTCGGTAAGGTCCCACACAAGTGGTTGGTGAACAAAATTAGGGCACATGGAATTGGGGGTAATATACTAGCATGGATTGAGAATTGGTTAACAGACAGAAAACAAAGAGTAGGGATAAACGGGTCTTTTCAGGATGATAGGCTGTGACTAGTGGGGTACCGCAACGATCGGCGCTTGGGCCCCAGCTATTCACAATCTATATCAATGATTTGGATGAGGTGACTAAATGTAACATTTCCAAATTTGCTGATAACACAAAGCTAGGTGGCAGTGTCAGTTGCGAAGAGGCTTCAAGAGGATCTCGACAGGCTCTGAGTGGACGAGAACATGGCAGATGGATTATAATGTGGATAAATGTGAAGTTATACACTTTGGTAGAAAAAACAGAAAAGCAGAGTATTTTCTAAATGGTGAAAGATTGGGGAATGCAGATGCTCAAAGGAACCTGGGTGTCCTTGTACATGAGTCACTGAAAGTGAATGTGCAAGTGCAGCAAGCCATTAGGAAGGCAAATGGTACGCTGGCCTTCATTACAAGAGGATTTGAGTACAGGAGTAAAGAAGCCTTCCTCCAATTATATAGGGCCTTGGTGAGACCACACCTGAAGTACTGTGTACAATTTTGGTCTCCTTACCTAAGGAAGGATATACTTGCCATAGAGGGAGTGCAACGAAGGTTGACGAGATTGATTCCTGGGATGATGGGACTGTCGTATGAGAAGAGATTGAGTAAACTAGGCCTGTATTCTCTTGAATTCAGAAGAATGAGAGGGGATCTCATTGAAGCATACAAAATTATTACAGGGATTGCTAGGGTGAATGCTGGGAGAATGTTTCCCTTGGCTGGGGAGTCTAGAACCAGGGGCCACAGCCTCAGGATAAAGGGTAGGCCATTCAGGACTAGGATGAGAAGAAATTTCTTCACACAGAGGGTGGTGAATCTTTGGAATTCTCTACCCCAGAGGGCTGTGGAGGCTCAATCATTGGGTATATTCAAAACAGAAGTCGATAGATTTTTGACTAGTAAGGGCATCAAGGGATATGGCGATAAGGCAGGTGAATGGAATTGAGGCAGAAGATCAACCATGATCTCATTGAATGGCAGAGCAGGCTCGAAGGGCCAAATGGCCTACTCCTGCTCCTATTTCTTATGTTCTTAATGCCATAAATTATGGAGGTCCTGACACACTCTCCCTCTCTCCCTGCCCCCCACCCCATCAAAGGCTTATCGAGTACCTGGTGTATGACTGTACAGAATGATTACAAGTTTGATCCCAACTATGTGCTGAGTTAGCTGGACCAAACAATTGAGGTACTACACTGCTCGGGCTAGAAAGGAGAGAAAAAGCAGTTTCTGCTCCCAATCATTAACCACGTATCCTGGCTGGAAAAATCATGTCCATGATCATCGGGTGAGAACTGGATTGGGCTTGTCTGTGATGCTGCTGTAGTCAAATAGCCTCCAGACACCCACTGACCAGTATTTACATGAAAAATGGCTACTTGAGGAAGGCACTGGAGGGTTGCTGGTGTGCATGAAACTATACCTGTTAAGAGCTTGGTCCTTAAGGAGAAAAGAGAAGATAAAAGAGAAAATCATTTGTTTTTATTTGTCGGAATAAAATCCCACTGGGAAATGTTTTGGCGGGTTGGCTGGGAATTTTTTTTTTTGACCGGGTAGGGAACCCGCTGTCCACCTGCCTCCATGCTAGTCTCCCAGATGTCGGGTCTGTCATTGCTGAACAGAACAGACCCGACACCAAGTGGCAGGGAAGGCAATTTAGATTAAGAGCTTGTTAACAGGCACTTAAAAACTATTACGATAGCAAAATACTGCAGATGTTGGAAATCCGAAATAACAACAGAAAATGCTGAAAAAACTCAGCAGGTCAGGCAACATCTGTGGAGAGAAATTTGAGTTGACGTTTCGTGTCGAACCCTTCTTCAAAACTGGAAAGAAAAGAAAATAGATCGAAGGCAGGGCTGCGATCGGGCAAAAGAAGTGAAAGAAACAAAAGAGCTAGACGAGGTGGTAATAGGCTGAGATTAGAACATAAGAACATAAGAAATAGGAGCAGGTGTAGGCCAATCGGCCCCTCGAGCCTGCTCCGCCATTCAATAAGATCATGGCTGATCTGATCCTAACTGCCAATCCACTATCACAGAACCATCTCCTGCATCTAACAGAATTAGACACACGAAATAGGAGCAGGATCAGGCTACACGGCCCCTGGGCCCCTGGGCCCGCTCCGCTAACCACAGGGCCATGACCGATCCGAACCTAGACTCATGTCCAAATTCCTGCCCGCTCCCCGTAACCCTTAATTCCCTTTACTTCCAGATTGGGTGACCGCTTTGCGGAACACCTCCGTTCAGTCCGTAAGGGTGACCCCGAGCTTCCGGTCGCCTGTCATTTTAATTCACTGCTCCATTCCCACTCGGACCTCACCGTCCTTGGCCTCTTGTATTGTTCCACGGAAGCTCAACGTAAACTTGAGGAACAGCACCTCATCTTCCGATTAGGCACTCTGCAGCCTTCCGGACTCAATATCGAGTTCAACAATTTCAGATCATAACCTCGGCCCCTATCACACATTTTTTCTTGTAATTTTTCCACTCCTTTCCCCCCCCCCTTTCCTTTTGTTTCTCTCTCACACCTGGCAGCTATCTCTTGCCCTGCCAGTACACGTTACACCTAATCTCAGCCTATTACCATCTCGTCTAGCTGTTTTGTTTCTTTCACTTCTTTTGTCCGATCGCAGCCTTGCCTTCGATCTATTTTCTTTTCTTTCCAGTTTTGAAGAAGGGTTCGACCCGAAACGTCAACTCAAATTTCTCTCCACGGATGTTGCCTGACCTGCTGAGTTTTTCCAGCATTTTCTGTTGTTACTTAAAAACTATTTTAAGCTTACCTTTAGATTTTAAGAATTTGCCTACGGCTTCCCCGCTGCTCGGAGATTGTGTGGAGGAGCATGGGATGATTTCTTAACTTGACAGCTGCAAATGGTCTATAAAAGCTCCCACTTCACAGCTGTTCACTTTCCAAGGTTAGAAGCTGTTGCTTACTGCATTTGGAAGACAGATTGACCTTTATGCAGCTTGCAAGTGTTTGGAACAAACTCTCTATCCAGTGTCACCTCATTGGAACAACCTCTCTCACCATTGACAGATCGCAGCTGTCATCTCAGCCTCACCTGCCATCTATTCCATCAGCATCGGTGCCCTTGAAAATATCTCACCTTGGTCCTCAGAATCCCACCAAGATCAGCCCCAACACCAGCAGCACCAACCACAACACCAACCTTCTCCGCAATCAGCTGGTGCTGCACAGGACACGGCATCAGCACTTGACCACATTGCTGCCCCGACGCCAGGGATGGCCTCACCATAGCCAGATTTACTTCACTTGACATTGTACACCCTGGCTGCCACATGATGCGCCAGGTTGGCACCACCCCACACCAACACCATAAAGCATCTCTACAATGCCCAAGCCATTCCTTTCACACTCATCACCATTGTGGGGGATACCATTATGTCTCACCAATCACTGCAACTCACTAAGCCACTTCTAAAGGTGCACACAAATCTGTCCAAGAACGCAAAGTGTTGAAAATAAAAATTTCAATGTTTGACAGCACATTAACAGAAACTTCACATGAACATTGGCGAAAACACCCAAGTGCCTACCCTTGTGTGTTGGTATGATGGGATGCTGATGTGGGTGAGTGTGAGGGGTGGCTAGTGAGATGGGGAAGTGATAATGTAGATAGAGAGGGGGATGGGTGGAGGTGCAAGGTAAGTTGCTGTGTGTAAAGCTGTGCAGGAGTAGGTTAGGGAAGACAGAGTAATGGTGATGTGATGAGTGGCACAGCAGGATGAGTTTGAGTATGGCTTTGCAGTAACGTTTTGTGATCTACTGAGATAATTGAAAGGTTTGTGCCACTGCAGCCTGGTCCTTCTAACCACGTCCCTGCTTGTGTCCTCCTGTGCAATGTGCAACCAGGCTGCGTTGATCTCCTGGGGAGGTCTCTTCCGCCCATTGGAAGGGAAGAGAAACCTCCCTGCGTGGAGTGAGTCATGGGAGAGCCTGGGTGCAGCCGTGCACCTCTGTGCAGTGCTTTTCAGTGTTTGCAGCACCTCAATGCTGTAGAACACTTACAACACAACTATCAAAATCAATTTGCGCATGGTCCCTTTAAGGAAACCGGCTGATGACATGTCAAGTGACGTCATCAGACCCGGTTCCTTCAGTCAGCAGGGAAATGTGCTGGGTGGACTTAACAAGCCCAATCAACGTAAAATCATTTCGCAGAGCGGGCTGGAGCCACCGACCCCGCCTCGGTAGGCGAAGTCGCGGCCCCAGTGTCTTAATTGCGGTGTCCCCCTATTGGCATAAACATGGTAGCCCCTAAATGAGCTAAGTGCTCAAATTCTAGAATGTAATTTTGAAAAAATAGATAATTGGCGTCCATTAATTATAATCGTAAGTAGATAATGGCCCAGAAATTCGGGTCTCCACGGGTGAGTACGTGTTGGGTACTCACCCGTAAGCCCAATGGAAGTGCTGGTTTCGTGCATGCACTGCGCTTGCGCGGGAAACTGGCACTTCCGTTCCCCTGAAAGAAGGGATTCAGAGGTGGAACGCGTGCGCAGGAGAGGCAGCGCGTGCGCATTGAACTTACGTTTTTTTGGCAGGTTTTCCCGGGAAGGTAAGTCTCCAGGAGTTACACTTGTAAAAAGCAGGCGCAAGGCCTGCTTTTTACAAGGCAAGTGGTGAATTAATTAAAATTAAAACATTTTTTCCACAGGTTTATTATTTTTAAATACTTTAAAGATAGGTACAGGTAGACTATCCTTTATCCGAACTTCCGAAAACCTCTAAAAACCGAGCGTAAGTCGTGCGCACGACATGACCAGAGTGGCACACGACTTACGCTGAGCAGGGCAGAGGGTCACAGAGTTCCCTCCTGGGTAGGAGATTGCAGGCCGAGCCGGGCAGTGTGAAGGAGGTACCGGGAGAGTGAACCCAACAATACAGCGGCCCGTCCGATATTCTTTTCTCCCCCCGACCCGACCCGAACTGAACCGCGGCCCGTCCGATATTCTTTTCTCTCCCCGCCCCCCCCCCCCCCCCCCCACCCGACCTGACCCCTGACCCGAACCGCGGCCCGTCCGATATTCTTTTCTCCCCCCCCACCCGACCCCCGACCTGATTTGCGGGCCAGCTTAGTAGGAGTCAGCCGATATCCGGCTTTACAGAGAAGCAGGAAGGGGAATGAGACACGGAACAGTCGCAAGAGGTAGCCTGAACTTTTAAAATTTATATTAAATACAAATTTCCCAGTCTTATAATACCTTCTGAAATCCGAAAACCGAAACTCAGCTGGTCCCAAGGCTTTCGGATAAGGGATAGTGTACCTATATGTTTATTTTTAGCTCCATTAGAAAATAAAATGATTTTTCTTCAAAAATTTAAATTATTGTTTAAAATAGTTATTTCATGTAATTTATAGTTTATTTTTAAAATGTGATTTTTAAAAATTTATTTGAAGATTTAGTGTTTTGGGGCTTATATTTATAGGTTTGACAGGTCAAACTTATGAATGAAGCATTCCCTACTCCCATTGGCTCCCCATGGCCCACGTGATCCCAGGGGACGCATCGAACTAACTGCGCCCCTGGGATACGCAAGCACTGCGCGCCGGCAGTTGGAGGAGGCCCAGGATCGGAATTCCACGGGGGCTCACAGCTCAACGGCTGGCGCGCAAGGTAAGTGCAGGTCGGGGGCTTGCACCTGCGGGATGCCCCCGACCTGAATTTCTGGGCCAAAACGGACAGTTTTGGCCAAATGATGTCCAAGTTATTAATCTGAGCAAGTAAGGTAGATAGTTGGGTATATGACTAAACTTGATCCCAGGGCATACGGGCAAATTATGTCCAACATTATGAGTTTATCTAGGATTTATTAACAAGATCATTTCCGAAGCAAACATGTTTAATTGCTAATAATTATCTCGTGCTACCAACGAGCTGTTCTTGTGAAACTCCTTGTTTGCCGGTGGAAATCTCCTCTTGCGGTGTTGATGCATGTGTGAGCAGAAGCTTAGTCCCATGAAATTCTTGTGGTGGAGATACACCCGCGTAAAATTCCTGATGATTGTGAAAATGCCATGTTAGTAACTTTCTTTTTATATTGTTGTGTTAGGTGAGCAATAACGAAATGGTTGCACTTCAGCGACAGCCAAACAATCCCTACGACAGAAATGCAGTCCAAGTAAATAATGTGAACGGTATTCAGGTGGGACATATCAAACGGGAGCTGGCAGCACCCCTGGCCTTCATCCTGGATAATAAACTCGCCAGGGTTGAAGGGTGAGTAAGCATGTTCAGTCCTGAGTTACAGAACAATAAGAGACTCTGTTCAGCATGGACCTTTTGTGAATTCTAGTAGCGCTTTGGAAGAAGTGGAGTGCGTTGAACTTCGTATCAAGATTTTGAATTTTAATATAAATTCTATTGTGAGAGAGAGAATATTACCTCGGGTTGCCTGATTTGAGATTCGGAACTGAGTGCAGGCAATTGCTAAATAAATGTTTGTACCGCTATGGTGCTCAGTGCATTGGAACAACAATGTACTGCACCGTGAGTGACTAGACGTTGGCACTCCTGGGTCATGCAAGTACTGGCTAGATGCAAACTAAGCTTCCTTTTTCGTGTACTGTCAGCTTGGCTCAGTTGGTATCACTCTTGCTGTTGAGTCAGAAGAATGTGGGATCAAGCCCCAGTACAGGACATGAACATCTCATCTAGGCTGACCTAGAATTGAGAGAGTGCTGCACTGTTGTCGATGCCGTCCTTTGGATAAGAACTTAAATCTGTTTGGATGGACATTAAAGATTCTATTTGAAGAAGAGCATTGCGTTCTCTGAGTCTGGCCAACATTCCTCCCTCAATCAACACCACCAAAAATAACGTAACTGGTCATTGATCCCATTGCTGTTTATGGAATCTTTCTGTCTGCAAAGTGACCGCCATGGTTGCCTGCACAACAGCAGTGGCTGCACTTCAAAAGTAAATCTTTTATTGTGAAGTGCTTTTGGGCAGCCTGAGTAACTTGCTAAGGTGCGACATAAATGTAAGCTCTTTCTTTACTCTGCACCAACAGTTTGGCCAGATTTACCTGTACATTGTATGCAGTGAAATCATAAACATCATAAGAACATAAGAAATAGGAGCAGGAGTAGGCCAATCGGCCCCTCGAGCCTGCTCCGCCATTCAATAAGATCATGGCTGATCTGATCCTAACTGCCAATCCACTTTGACAGGACTATCTCCTGAATCTAACAGAATTAGACACACGAAACAGGAGCAGGATCAGGCTACACGGCCCCTGGGCCCGCTCCGCTACCCACAGGGCCATGACCGATCCGAACCTAGACTCATGTCCAAATTCCTGCCCGCTCCCCGTAACCCTTAATTCCCTTTTCTTCTAGGAAACTGTCTATTTCTGTTTTAAATTTATGTAATGATGTAGCTTCTACAGCTTTTTGGGGCAGCATATTCCATGGACCTACCACCCTCTGAGTGAAGTAGTTCCTCCTCATCTCAGTTTTGAAAGAGCAGCCCCTTATTCTAAGACTATGCCCCCTAGTTCTACTTTCACCCATCATCTGGAACATCCTCCCTGCATCCACCCGATCCAACCCCTTCATAATCTTATATGTTTCAATAAGATCGCCTCTCATTCTTCTGAACTCCAATGAGTAGAGTCCCAATCTACTCAACCTCTCCTCATATGTCCATCCCCTCATCCCCGGGATTAATCGAGTGAACCTTCTTTGTACTGACTCGAGAGCAAGTATGTCCTTTCTTAAGTATGGACACCAAAACTGTATGCAGTATTCCAGGTGCGGTCTCACCAATACCTTGTACAACTGAAGCAATACCTCCCTATTTTTATATTCTATCCCCCTAGCAATGAAAGCCAACATTCCATTGGCCTTCTTAATCACTTGCTGCACCTGCATACTAACCTTTTGAGTTTCGTGCACCAGGACCCCCAGATCCCTTTGTACTTCAGTACTTTCAAGTTTCTTGCCATTAAGATAATAACTTGCTCTACGATTTTTCCTGCCAAAGTGCATAACCTCACACTTTCCAGTATTGTATTCCATCTGCCAAATCTCTGCCCACTTACTTAGCCTGTCTATGTCCCCTTGCAGGTTTTTTTATGTCCTCCTCACTCACTACTTTCCCTCCCATCTTAGTATCATCTGCAAACTTTGATGTGTTACACTCGGTCCCCTCCTCCAAATCGTTAATATAGATTGTAAAGAGTTGGGGACCCAGCACTAACCCCTGCGGAACACCACTGGTTACTGATTGCCAGTCTGAGAATGAACCATTTATCCCAACTCTCTGCCTTCTGTTAGATAGCCAATCCTCTATCCATGCCAGAATATTACCCCCAATCCCGTGATTTTTTATCTTAAGCAATAATCTTTTGTGTGGCACCTTGTCAAATGCCTTTTGGAAGTCTAAATACACTAGTTCACCTTTATCCACCCTATATGTTACTTCCTCAAAGAACTCCAGCAAATTTGTCAAACATGACTTCCCCTTCATAAAACCATGCTGACTTTGTCTTATTAAATTATGATTATCCAAATGTCCTGTTAATGTCTCCTTCATAATGGACTCCAAAATTTTACCTACCACAGATGTTAGGCTAACCGGTCTATAGTTTCCAGCCTTCTGTCTGCTGCCCTTTTTAAATAAGGGTGTTACATTAGCAGTTTTCCAGTCTGCCGGGACCTTTGCTGAGTCCAGGGAGTTTTGGAAGATTATTACCAATGCATCCACAATCCCTACCGCCACTTCCCTCAAGACCCTAGGATGTAAGCCATCAGGTCCAGGTGATTTATCCGCCTTGAGTCCCATTATTTTACCGAGTACCACTTCCTTAGTGATTTTGATCGTGTTTATCTCCTCCCCCCCCCCCCCCCCCCCCCATAGCCCCCTGCTTGTCAAGTGTTGGGATATTCTTGGTGTCCTCTACTGTAAAGACTGATACAAAATATTCATTCAGTGTTTTTGCCATCTCCATATTTCCCACCATTAATTTCCCGGTCTCATCCTCTAAGGGACCAACATTTACCTTAGCCACCCTTTTTTCTTTTTATATAACTATAAAAACTCTTAGTATCTGTCTTTATATTTTTTGCTAATTTACTTTCATAATCTATCTTCCCTTTCTTAATCAATCTTTTTGTTATTTTTTGCTGTCTTTTAAAGTTTTCCCAATCCTCTATCCTCCCACTAGATTTGGCTACCTTATATGCCCTTGTTTTTAGTCGAATACTATCCTTAATTTCTTTACTTAGCCACGGATGGCTGTCTTTTCTTTTACACCCTTTTTTTCTCAGTGGAATATACTTTTTTTGGAAGTTGTAAAATAACTCCTTAAATGTACACCACTGATCATGTATCGTCTTATCCTTTAACCTATTTTCCCAATCCACTTTACTCAATTCTGCTCTCATACCTTCATAGTCTCCTTTATTCAAGCTTAGCACGCTTGTTTGAGATACAACCTCCTCACCCTCCAACTGAATATGGAATTCAACCATGTTATGGTCACTCATTCCAAGGGGATCCTTTACTAGGACATTTTTAATTAATCCTGTCTCGTTACACAGGACCAGATCTAGGGTTGCTTGCCCCCTGGTTGGTTCAGTTACATACTGCTCAAGAAACCCATCCCTAATACACTCTATGAACTCCTCCTCAAGGCAGCCCTGCCCAATTTGATTCGTCCAATTTATATGATAGTTAAAATCCCCCATAATTATAGATGTTCCCTTATTACAAGCCTCAACTATTTCCTGATTGATACTCCGTCCAACCGAGTTGCGACTGTTCGGAGGCCTATATACTACGCCCACTAGTGTTTTTTTCCCCTTATTATTCCTTATCTCCACCCAAACTGTTTCATTACCCTGATCTTTTGACCCAATATCATTTCTCTGTATTACAGTGATTCCTTCCTTTATTAACATAGCCACCCCACCTCCCCTTCCTTCCTGCCTGTCCTTCCTGATTGTTAAATAACCTGGTATGTTTAATTCCCAGGCATTGTCACCCTGTAGCCATGTTTCTGTAATGGCCACAAGATCATACCCATATGTAGCTATTTGTGCCTTTAACTCGTCTATTTTGTTACGAATGCTATGTGCATTCAGATAGAGAACTTTCAAATATGTTTTGTGACACTTAGTTCCTGCTTTTGCCCTTTTTATTACTTTACCTTTTACTCCACACCTTCTGCCCCTTCCTGACACGCTCTGGTTTTTAATTTCCCCACTGCTACCTAAGTCTTTGACCTTCTCTGTTGTCATTTTTATTATTTGTTCTCTAGGAAGCTCCCCCCCACTAGTTAGTTTAAAGCCCTCTCTACAGCCCTAGTTATATGATCCGCCAGGACTCTAGTCCCAGCACTGGCCAAGTGAAGCCCGTCCCAATGGAACAGCTCCCTCCTGTCCCAGTACTGGTGCCAGTGTCCCAGGAAGCAAAACCCATTTCTCCCACACCAGTCTTTGAGCCACGCATTTAACTCTCTTATTTTATTTGTCCTAGCCAAATTCGCTCGTGGCTCAGGTAATAATCCAGAGATTATTACCCTTGTGGTTCTGCTTTTTAATTTGGCCCCTAGCTGCTCAAACTCCCTCAGCAGAACCTCCTTCCTTGTCCTATCTATGTCGTTGGTACCAACATGGACCACGACAACTGGATCCTCCCCCTCCCACTCCAAGTTTCTATCCAGCCCAGAGGAGATGTCCTTAACCCTGGCACCGGGTAGGCAACACAGCCTACGGGACTCTCGCTCTTGGCTGCAGAGAACTCTATCTATCCCCCTAATAATACTATCCCCTACCACTACAACATTTCTATTTACTCCCCCCTCTTGAATGGCCCCCCTCTCCACGGTGCTGTGGCCAGGTTGCTCATCCTCCCTGCAGCCCCTGCTTCCGTCCCCACAGGGAGTAAGAAGCTCGAACCTGTTGGACAAGAGCAAGGGCTGCGGCTCCTCCAACACTACCTTCTGGATCCCCGTACCTGCCTCACTCGTAGTCACACCGTCCTGTCCCTGACCATGGGCTACATCTGAATTAATTAACTTCATAGGTGTGACCACCTCCTGATACACAGAGTCCAGGTACTTCTCCCCCTCCCTGATGTGTCGCAGTATCTGAAGCTCAGACTCCAGCTCATCAACACGGAGCTGGAGATCCTGTAGCTGATAAAGTTTACAAATTCATTAGTGCACCAGAGGAAATGTTCCGCTAACACGTCTTAATGCAGATCTCGGAAGACAATCCCATGCTTGTACTAGTGATCTTTCTACTTCCCTCACCAGCCATCCCTGTGGCCTACCTGAATGAGGCTGCCAATTCTGTGCTGCATTAGTAATGATGCCGAGGGTGTGTAATTAGGGGCAAAATAGACTTTTTGCGAAATGGACGTGAGTTAAAGGAACAGGAACAAAATCGACATGCAGTTTTCATGGAGAAAATAAGACAAAATTGTAGACCTAGAAGGGGGCTGGAAATGATCTTCGGTGGCAAGTGTAAAACCTGCGATAACTAATCGGCAGCCCGTTTAAGACTCCGCCTGATTTTCCTTTCTATTGAAGTGAATTGAAAAGCAAAAATCGGGTGGTGTGTAAAACAGGCTCCCGGTTCGTCATCGTGCTTTTTACACTGCCAAGGATCAATTTGACCTCCAGAATTTCTAAATTGGAGTAATTTAGAGTCTGGCAGTAAATATAACTTGGGTGCAGTTTTGGGAGAGCCTTGTGTTTCCATCCCCATGCTGGCGGGTGCTTCACATGCAGAATAGTAGCATATCTACTTTGACGTACTGTCAGGGTTTTGTCTGTTGTCTGTTGAGGTTTAGTGGTTGCTGCAGAAAACGGAGTCGGGGGCATCAATTTAAACTGTCAATTTAAAGTTCACTCTAGAGGAGACAGAAAATTGCAAAAAAAACATTGTCGTGAAGGGGGTTTGTTAAAGGGGAAGGCAAGTACAGCCAGGCACTTGATTTTTAAAATTAGTTCAGCATTATCTGGTTTGCGGAGTTCCTGTGGCGATGTCATTTTGAAAAATAACTAGCATATACAAATGGAGGGGGGGGCGGAGGTGGCGCGCGGGGAACGGCTTGGGACTCATCTCGGGCGAATTGCTTTAAAGTTCTTGGTCAGTGCACACTTGAGAGTTTTTACACTGCAGTGCCGGTTTTAGGAGAAGGAACATTACCAGCCTCCTAGTGGCTGCTCCATGTGTCGCTGATGTCCCATCGGGTGCGTGGCCAGAGGAGGAGCCAGCAGCTTGTCAGACTCACAGTGTGCCGGCGGTTTTGTGTTTCCGATTGGCAGGAAAACCTTGGGTTTGTTGTCGGCTGCTGCTTTATTAACCAGGGGTTGGTTGGGGGTAGCGGGGGGGCTGGTGAAATGCCTGTGAACCACTGCAGTTGTGGAGAACTGTCTGTTTTTCTTTTCCCAATAGGGTAGTTCCTTACGGTGCTAACAACGTGTTCACCATGCCTGTGCAGCTTTCTTTTTGGGGAAAAGAAGAAAACCGCGACACTGTTCTGGAAAGGTTGAAGAGACATGGGTTTAAACTGGCACCTCCCACAAAAGGTAAATACCGGTTGACCGAATTAGATACCACTTTTATATATAAAACCAATACCCTAGCCATTTTGGGCCTCTACAGCATAGGTCCTTGCCTTCGATGATCTTGTTACCTTAACCTATAGCCAGGCAGGGAGCCTTCAGTAAGGGGTAAGGTGTCGCCACCCAAGTGAGCCAAGTTTCCTTCAAAGCATTGACGTGGCTTAGATGGAAACATAGCTCATAGGCGGTGACACCTTGCCCTGTACTGAAGCTTCCCCGCCTGGCTATACTTTTTACCACCTTCTGTGGTGGGGTGGCCCTCATCACCCAATCACATCTTGGCATCCTTCCATACCCTGGCACCACCTCCTTTTGAGCACTTCACCTTGTTCCACCCCTCTCGCTTCTTTAAAACCCTTGTTCTCTACTGCCTCTTGAGCCCCACCCCCAGAACCTCTCGGCTTTGTGCCTTCCACCCTGGTCCAGCAAGAAAGAAAGAGACTTGCATTTCTATAGCCCCTTTCAGGACGTCCCAAGGCCTTTTACTGCCAATGAAGCACGTTTGAAGTGCATTTGCTATTGTAATGTAGGAAATGTGGCAGCCAGTTTGTGCACAGCAGTCTCCCACAAACGGCAATTAAATAAATGACCAGATAATCTGTTTTTGTTGGTTGAGGGATAAACATTGGCCACGACACCAGGGAGAACTCCCCAGCTATTCTTGGAAAAGTGCTGTGGGATCTTTTACTTCCAGCCGAGAGGTCAGATGGGGCCTCAGTTTAATGTCTCATCCAAAAGATGTCACCTCAGACAGTGCGGCGCTCCCTCAGTACTGCACTGACATGCCAGACTAGATTATGTGCTCGAGTCCCTGGAGTGGGCTTGAACGCACAACCTTCTGACTCGAGAGTGCTTCCACTGAGCCGAGGCTGACACTACTGCGCATCCTTCTGCCTTACCATTGGTTGGAGAGGCTTCAGCCATCTGAGCCACACTCCCGAACTCCCTCCCTACATCATTTCATCTCACTAAATCTCTTCGCCTTCAAAAGCTTCCTTGAGACCACCTCCTTCTGCAGTTTCCCTGAGCGTGCCCCCTCCCCAACTTATATACTAGTCTGACACCCAACTATGAAGCCCTTTGGAAAGCTGTACATTGTTATATAAATGGAAGTTGCCTATCAATGGATAGAGTGCATCGTATGGCTAATACTGTGTTTGATTGATGTGAACTATTATCAGGCAATATAGCAGTTTAACCCAAAGTTCTTTTTTAGGCGGTGAGATTGCTGAGATGTGGTCTGGAATGGGATCTGCAAGACCTGGTCCGAGTTACAAAGCTCCTGTGCACACTGCTGTGCAGATGACAGCTGAACAGGTAAGGTGTTTTGTCTGTTCAATTGCAGCCCCTCGGCTAGCAATGCAGGAATTTCCCACACTACTTTTGGCAAATTTTCTTGGCCAGCGATATTTCGTATGAGAATATAACTGTCGGTTGAGGTCTTTATATATAAAACAAATTGTAAATGTCAAATGTAAGTGGATCGATGTTCTAATGTAAAACTAGAGCTTAGTGGATGTGTTGCGCAGTGTGGAATTGAGCCATACTGACTCCCGCTGTCGTGGTTCCTTGGGCGCATGATTGTTCATGTGTGCTCCAGGAGAGTGAGTGTCAGTAGGTTGTCCTGCTGTGGTGCACATTACAGATGAGCCTGAGCCTGATCCTGCCTTTGCCCAACCCTCTGCACATGCATTCTCTCCAGCAGGAAGCCTGGCTTTCCTTTTTATACACTTCCTCTAACTGCTTGCCCCAGTTAAGATCGCTTAACCGCACACAAGGTAGCGATTGAACCCGGGACCTTTCTAGTCTGTGGCTCAGCAGCATGTGTCGATGGCTTCTTTACCCACAGTGCCATATATTATACATACATTTATTTATATATTGGCCAAAGTCTGTTATCTGCCTTCAGTTGGTAGTATGCTACATTCTGTAGCTTGACAGGATATTCATGCTGTACTTGTACAAGTGTAAAACTATAAATTTCAATCATGGAATCTGCCTTTATTGATGCTTATTTGCTGCTCAATATGAGATGCACATGACCGGTTTTGTTATCCTTTTACAGTTGAAGAATGAATTTGACAAGATATTCGAAGATCTGAAAGAACACGACAAGACTCGGGAAATGGAACCAGCTGAGGTCAAATACACCATTATTTCACTGTTGCTATTGGGGAAGTTGATGTAATTGGGTGAAAATGCTACGAGTGCAAAGTGCTCTGCTTTCCTGTGAAGCGTCTTGGGACGTTTTACTACGTTGAAGGTGCTATATAAATGCAAGTTGTTGATTTTTGTGCACTGGTCTTTAGTGAAAGCGCTGTAAGCACCTTTAAGGAATTTAGGCTCCCAGCCTGGAATGCACTGATCAGGGATTTTTGTTAGGGGCAGGTCAGCAGTGGGGAAAGAGGATAGGCATGGGTGGTCGGGTGAGGCCGGCAAGAGACAGCAGGAGCCAATGGGGAAGCATCAATATCCTCCCCAAAAGATTTAGAAAAGTGCTCACTTAGCTGGGAAACTCTGTCATTGAGGACAACAGTCAACAAATCCAATAGAATATGACAAGTAGAACCAGTAGGATACAAGTCAGAGGAAGTCATGATCAAACTTTACCGTGCTCCGTTCAGATTGCAACTTGAGTACTGTGTCCAGTTTTGTGAGCGAGTCATTCAAGCACTGGAGGTAAGAGAAGAGACACAGGCCTGACCCCTAGTGTTAGAGGCCTGAGTTATGAGGAAAGATTGGAGAATCGGACATTTAGCCGGGCACTCCAGCTAGTAGAAGTATAAGAACATAAGAAATAGGCGCAGTAGTCGGCCATTTGGCCCCTCGAGCCTGCTCCACCATTCAATAAGATCATGGCTGATCTTATACCTCAACTCCACTTTCCTGCACTATCCCCATATCCCGCGATTCCCTTAATATCCAAAAATCTCTGTCTTGAATATACTCAACGACTGAGCCTCCACTGGCTTCTGGGGTAGAGAATTCCAAAGATTCATCACCCTCTGTGTGAAGAAATTTCTCCTCATCTCAGTCCTAAATGGCCGACCCCTTATTCTGAGACTGTGACCCCTGGTTCTAGACTCCCCAGCCAGGGGAAACATCCTCCCTGCATCTACCCTGTCAAGCCCTGTAAGAATTTTGTATGTTTCAATGAGATCACCTCTCATTCTTCTAAACTCCAGAGAATATAGGCCTCGTATAAGGGAATGGGAAGAGGTAAAATAGGAAAATTACTTTAAATTGCAAGAGTAGGATAAGGGGATACGGGTCCAAATTAGTAAAAAGCTAAATTATCACACGTGCCAATCACCAGTGTTTCACACTGGCTGTCGGTGTTTCTTGGGTTCTGTCCATTTATCAACGGTTGTGAAGAAGAATCAGCCTGGGATTTGATTTTCCTCAGCTGCTACACTGTTGCCCTGAAGTTGTCCAATTATGTTAGTTATCTCTCTTGCACAGCTGCGTGATCAGGTGGCTGTTGCACTGGCTTATGACAAAGTGGCACCTACCAGTGTGCAAGTACTAAAGACCTTGAAAAAAGAGTTATACTGCAGAGATTGATCGTGTAAGTTATACTGGAGACCCTAGAGAAGTTATGTTAAACTTGTATAGAACCTTTAGACCACACTTGGAGTACTGTGCACCATTCTGGGCTCTATTATAAAAAGGATGTAGAGGCATTGGAGAAGGTGCAAAAAAGATTTACAGGAAACTTTGTGCTATCCGGCACTGACGGGACCGAGCTGCTGCCGTTCCCTCAAAACTGCCAGACACTCCAGAGTTAATGTTGAAAGATACGGAGATTCTTATCACCGTATCTGACAACAAACGCTGTTGCTTAGCAACAGCTTCTAAACACTTGGGTGTGGCTGCAAGCGTCTGTAGCTAAAGCTGTTGCTATAGCTACAGACCTTGCACTGCTTGACTGTGGGGGAAAAAAAAAAGCTAAGAAAACAAACAAAAAGAATAAAAAACGGCTCCTGATTTTTGCCGGTGGCTCCAGTTTGCCGGATGGTTCACCTCCGGATAGCACAAAGTTTCCTGTACTAGGATGATAACAGAACTGAGAGGTTATACCTATCGGGAAAGATTGAACAGGCTGGGGCTCTTCTTTAGAAAAGAGAAGGCTGAGGGGTGACTTGATAGAGGTCTTTAAGATTATGAAGGGGTTTGATAGGGTAGATGTAGCGAAGATTTTTCCACTTGTGGGGGAGAGCAGAACTAGGGGCCAAAAATAGAAGATAGTCACTAATAAATTCAATAGTGAATTCAGGAAAAACCTCTTGTCAGACAGTGGTTAGAATGTGGAACTCACTACCACAAGGAGCAGTTGAGGCGAATAGCATCGATACATTCAAGGGGAAGCTAGATAAACACGAGGGAGAAAGGAACAGAAGGTTATGTTGATAGGGTTAGAAGAAGAGGGGTTGGAGGAGGCTTGCGTCGAGCATAAACACCAGCATTTACCAGTTGGACCGAATGACCTGTTTCTGTGCTGTAAATGTATGTAAAATCACTTCTTCACACTATGATCAATAATGGGATGAACTCTTGGATAAAGTAATGGAGGTGGAAACCCTGGAATCATTTAAGAAGCAATTGTATGCTGGAGGACGTTATGGTCTTTAGGGGTGGATGGACTATTATGGGCCAAATGTCCTTCCTCACCCTTAATTACCTTGTGCTTTAAAGTGCATACTACAGGAAACTTTGTGCTATCCGGCACCCATGGGACCGAGCTACTGCCGTTTTTTAAAAAACTCCGGATAGACCAGTGTCAATGTTATCAGATAGGAGCTTTTCATCGCAGTATCTGACCACAAACACTGTTGCTCAGCAACAGCTTGTAAACACTCGGCCCATGGCTTGGAAGCGCCTCTAAAGCTGTTGCTAAGATACAGAGACGCTTTCTAGAGCCTGCCGTGTCTGACCACAAACACTGTTGCTCAGCAACAGCTTGTAAACACTCGGCCCATGGCTTGGAAGCGTCTCTGAAGCTGTTGCTAAGCGGCAAAGACGCTTTCCAGAGCCTGTCTGTGAAAAGAATGCTAGGAGAAAAAAAAAACACCTAACCAAAACGGCTGCTGATTTCTGCTGTTACATCAAAGTTGCCAGACATTCAACTTCCGGATAGCACAAAGTTTCCTGTAGCTTACAGTGTAATTGCTGACTGTAAACGTGTAGTGTATTCTAAACAACAGACTTCCCCAGATCAATGTTCAGAAAGCCCTTTTTGGGAATTCCTCCCCCACAGTAAGAAAAGTTGAGTTCCTGGTAATGGGCTCCAGTGGTAAAGGCGTGTCTGTGATATTAAAAGTGAAGCAAGGACATAACTGACGATGGCGGTACCTGATCATGGTTCGGAACATGGTTTTTGTCAAGTGTGGGTGGTGTGAGGAGGGCCACCTTGGGGAACGGGTAGGACGGAATGGGCGGTGCGAGATAGTGGGAGGAGGGATGGAGGTGTTTGGTGGCAGGTGTGATTTTTACAAGCCTGATGCAAGTGTCACTGCAGAGACTGGGCTGGGGAGATTCAATGGTAGGCAAGTATAGTGAATAGGTATAAGTAAGTTTAAGGAGGATAGACAGGCATGACAAAGTATTAGAGGGCATATGACGCATGCAAGACTTTAATGTATCAATATAGATATAAAGAAAGCACAGAAGAACTTGCATTTATATAGTGCTTTTCACGACCAATGACAAAATATATATATTTTTTGCGATGTTGGTTGAGGGATAAATGTTGACCAGAACACCAGGTGAATTCCCCTGCTGTCTTTCAAATAGTGCCGTGTGATCTTTTACATCCACCTGTGGGCAAACATTTAAAGCTTCACCTGAAAGACAGTACCAACAACAATGCAGCACTCCCTAAATAGTGCAATGAAATGTCCGTCTAGGTTATGTGCTCAAGTCTCTGGAGTGGGGCATAAATGCACACCCTTCCTATTCAGAGGTAAGAGCCAAGTTTGACACCTTTTTGACTTTTATGTCAACATTTAAGATTGAGACTGAAAATCCTGTGTGTAGGCAGTTGTCTGTAACAAGGTAGTTGCAGACTGAGGCGAGTAGATGGCGTTGTTGGTGAGTTTCTGAATTTTCTCACCCAATTGCATTGCCGTTGTGTATGTTTTAAAAGAGCTGACCCTGGCAGTACAACCGGCAATTTGCCAGTCTTTTAGCGGAAGAAAAACGTTCAGATTGGTTTCCCGATAGTGCTCTAACTGGTTTCCAGGTTTCTCCTTGTAAACTCCTCTATTGGATTACTGCTTTGTCATCACTAGATGTTTGTTTTTCAACGCGGACATATTTTTACGGACAGCACAGGAGTGCTGGCTGGGAAATTGCAGGTCCACTGGGCCTGGTTTTCCATCCATTGATTTAAATGGGCTGAAAATGGCTGGTCCTATGATTCCCCGGCCAGCGCTGCCCGCGAGCACCCAACCGTGGCATAATCCCTTTGACCGGATTCAGCAGCTCAAGTTAACTGGCGTTTCATATGGTTAGCACGTCAAACGTGAGTAGTGCTTGAAGGGTCGTAGAAATGGCTTCTCTCTCCTGACCCGTTGACTGATACTTGAAGTTGCAATGATTTGATTTTTGTGTTGGCAGGCTGTCCGGACGCCATTGCTGCCTCATCAGAAACAGGCGTTGGCCTGGATGATACTGAGAGAGAATAATGCAGATCTGCCTCCATTCTGGGAGCAGAGGAACAACATGTACTATAACTTGCTAACAAACTTTGCAGAGAAGGAGAGACCTGAAAATGTCCATGGAGGAATCCTGGCTGATGACATGGGCTTGGTAACTATCTGTCTTTTGTAGTTGTAACTTGGATGATTTAGGCCCCTACCCTTTACCACAGTTTAGTCATTATTCTGTACTCAAAGTATCAACAGGGGACTCAACCCCCCAGCTAGACAGAGAGCAGAGGGAAGGAGACACCACATCCATAGACAGAATTGGGGCAAGGCGTATCGGTGATGGAGCATTTTGGTGCTCGTGACCATAATTCTATTAGATTTAAAGTAGTTATGGAAAAGGACAAGGATAGACCAGGAATAAAAATTCTAAATGGGGGGAAAAGCAAATTTTGCTAAGCTCAGGGGATTTAGCCACAGTGGACTGGAAACAGCTACTTGCAGGTAAATCAGTGTCAGAGCAGTGGGAGGCATTCAAGGAGGAGATCTGGAGGGTTCAGACCAAATATGTGCCCTTAAAGAAAAAAGGTGGGACTAACAAATCTAGAGCCCCCTGGAAGTCTAAGGATATACAGGGTAGGATAAAGAAAAAACGGGAGGAGTATGACAGATACCGAGGGCTAAATACTCCAGAATCTTTAGAGGAGTACAGAAAGTGCAGGGGTGCAATTAACAAGGATATTAGGAAAGCAAAGAGAGAGCATGAAAAATTCTTGGCAAGTAAAATCAAGGAAAACCCAAAGATGTTTTATAAATATATTAAGAGTAAGAGGATAACTAAAGAAAGGGTAGGGGCTATTAGAGATCATGAGGGTAATCTGTGTGTGGAGGCAGGAGACGTTGGTAGGGTTCTTAATGAATACTTTGCGTCTGTTTTCACAAAGGAGAGGGGCGAAGTAGACATTGCTATCGGGGGAGCAGTGTGAAATATTAGATGAAATAAACATAGTGAGAGAGGAAGTATTAAGGGGTTTAGCAGCTTTAAAAGTGGATAAATCCCCAGGCCTGGATGAAATGTATCCCAGGCTGTTAAGCGAAGCAAAAGAGGAAATAGCAGAGGCCCTGACCATCATTTTTCAATCCTCTCTGGCTTCAGGTGTGGTGCTGGAGGACTGCTGATGTGGTACCCTTGTTTAAAAAGGGAGAAAAGGATAGACCGAGTAATTACAGGCCAGTCAGCCTAACCTCGGTGGTGGGAAAATTATTGGAAAGAATTCTGAAGGACAGGATAAATCTTAATTTAGAAAGACACGGATTAATCAAGGATAGTCAGCACGGATTTGTTAAGGGAAGGTCGTGTCTGACAAACCTGATTGAATGTTTTGAGGAGGTAACAAGGAGGGTAGATGAGGGTGGTGCATTTGATGTAGTGTATATGGACTTTAGCAAGGCTTTTGATAAGGATCCACATGGCAGACTGGTCACGAAGCTAAAAGCCCATGGGATCCAGGGCAAAGTGTCAAGGTGGATTCAAAACTGGCTCGGAGGCAGGAAGCAGAGGGTTATGGTTGATGGGTGTTTTTGTGACTGGAAGGCTGTTTCCAGTGGGGTTCCGCAGGGCTCAGTACTAGGTCCCTTGCTTTTTGTGGTATATATCAACGATCTTGACTTGAATATAGGGGTATGATTAAGATGATACTAAAATCGGCTGTGTGGTTGATACTGAAGAAGGAAGCTACAGACTGCAGGAAGATAGCAATAAATTGGTCAGGTGGGCAGAACAGTGGCAAATGGAATTCAATCCAGAGAAGTGTGAGGTAATGCATTTGGGGAGGGCTAACAAGGAAAGGGAATACACATTAAATGGTAGGACACCGAGTAGTGTAGAGGAACAAAGGGACCTTAGAGTGCATGTCTACAGATCCTTGAAGGTAGCAGGCCAGGTAGATAGGGCGGTTAAGAAGGCATACGGAATGCTTGCCTTTATTAGCCGTGGCATAGAATACAAGAGCAGGGGGTTTATGCTTCAACTGTATAAAACACTAGTTAGACCTCAGCTAGAGTACTGCTTGCAGTTCTGGTCACCACATTACAGGAAAGATGTGATTGCACTAGAGAGGGTACAGAGGAGATTTACAAGGATGTTGCCGGGAGTGGAGAATCTTAGCTATGAGGAAAGACTGGATAGGCTGGGTCTGTTTTCCTTGGAACAGAGGAGGCTGAGGGGAGACCTTATTGAGGTGTATAAAATTATGAGGGGCATAGATAAAGTGGATAGAAAGGACCTATTTCCCTTAGCAGAGGGGTCAAAAACCAGGGGGCACAGATTTAAAGTAATTGGGGGAAGGTTTAGAGGGGATTTGAGGGGAAATTTCTTCACCCAGAGGGTTGTGGGGGTCTGGAACTCACTGCCTGAAAGGGTGGTAGAGGCAGGAACCCTAACCACATTTAAAAAGTACTTGGATGTGCACTTGGGATGCTGTAACCTGCAGGGCTACGGACCAAGAGCTGGGAAGTGGGATTAGGCTGGCTAGCTCTTTGTTGGCCGGCGCGGACACGATGGGCCGAAATGGCCTCCTTCCGTGCTGTAACTTTCTATGATTCTATGAAAGATGAGAGTAGGGAGGAAGGTGCAAGCTCTGTCTCGAAAGTGTGGGGAGAGGAGATGTGGCATTCTGCTGGGTCGGAAGAGACAAGAGCTCTTGTTTCTGTCAGAAAGTGGTAGTGTCTCTCGTGGAATTGAGGACACTATCTGGAAAGGGAGAGACACTTGTCTTCATCCAAAGAAATTGGAAGCACTTTGTGTGAAATGAATTCCCCAAACAAAAGGAACATGGGAGTAGGCCATTCAGCCCCTCGAGCTTGTTCTGCCATTTAATTAGATCATGGACAATTTGTATCTTAACTTCTTAACATGCCCTGGTTCCATATTCCTTAATACTCCTGCCTAACAAAAATCTATCAATCTCAAAGCTGAGATTTTCAATTGACCCCCAGCCTCAACAGCTTTTCGAGGGAGCGTTCCAGATTTCCACTTCCCTTTGTGTGAAGCCGTGACATCACCCCTGAACAGCCTAGCTCTAACTTTAAGGTTAATTCCCCCACTGGAGGGAAAAAAATTCCCTCTACCCTACCAATTCCTTTTAATCATCTTAAACACCTCAATTAGATCACTCCTTAATCTTCTAAACTCAAGGGAATACTATGCCACCTGCCCTCATAATTTAACCCTTTTAGCCCGGCATCTTTAGGGTGAATCTGCGCTGCACCTCCTTCAAGGCCAAATGATCTGTGTTTCCTCGACAGATGCGGCCTGACGTGCTGAGTGTTTTCTGTTTTTTGACCCATTTTTTGCTTCTGGATTTATATATAGGATTTCCACTGCTCGGCCACTTCTGAGGACAGTTAATATCATTCACAACCAGCGGCTTCTGACTGAATTACCGACTAAATTTGTAGAGTTTTTTTTAGTAGCAGTAAATACTGCTAGTTCTCGCGTCAACCAGCATTAGGCAGTAGTTTTCAGTCCGTCCATGATAGGTTAACTAAACGCACTTAGTTGAGTTCTTTTTGAATGGCTTTCTTTGCAGTCTTGAAACCCCGTGTGCTATGCCACGGGAGATTGGCTAGAATATTAAATGGAAAAATGAAACATAACCCGAGCCCTATTTCACGTTAAAACCACAGAAGCAAGGAAGTTGCACAGGAACTGCTAGATTGAAAAAAGCCCAAGGGCCAGCTACTTCGTCTACCGTCCTGGTAGTCGCAAGACACAACGATAATGGAGGTAGCAGAAAAGGTATAGTTCAAGAACGTAATTGTTTCAGTCATTAGATGAAGAGATCAAGGTAGTCCAAAAAAAGAACTGGGGGACCAACCCGAATATCCTGTGGGATTTAAGTGTGTGAGACATGGCATTGAAGGTGCTACAAAGTGCAAACCTCAGCCTCAGAAGTTCTAATATTGCTTCTCCTCCCCCACCCCCACCAGTGAATGTACACTAGTTTCCTTTTATACGTTTTAAATTGGGGCAGAGTTGCACAATAGCATGATCACTTTTTGATTCGCAGACTGCAGTTTGCTCATAATTGGGAGAAAGGTCTTTTATTAAAAGCTTCCATGTTGTCTCATTGTAAAATTACTGTCTTCTATTTTTCTAGGGAAAAACGCTGTCAACCATTGCAGTAATCCTGACGAACTTTCACCATGGAAAGCCACTTCCCATTGAAAAATATGCAGAGGAAGTGGTGGTGGAGGAGGTAGGAGTTAAAGCAGATTTCATACCACTTGAGTCTTTTGTTCGAACTTATGTACTTTAATGAGTGTTAGTGAAGAGAGGATGTTACTTTTTAGGTGAATAAACGGTTTACTAAACTGTGGTTTAGGCTATTAACTGCCAAGCAGATTAATTAAATAGTGAATGGATAAGTGAACGGTAGCAGTGGCACACTGTAGATTTTACAATAACTATAAGCTTCACTACAGGAAACTTTTTTATCCGGGACCGGCGTGGTGCCGGTTTATCAAAAAGTCCGGATTACAGAGAGTTATAGTTAAAAGGTACGAGAGCTCCGTACACAGCAACAAATCCAGGCTTCCCTGTTGCTTAGCAACAGGTGCAAGAAGCCCGGCCACAGGTCAAGCGTCCCTGTTGCTTAGCAACAAGTGCAGGAACCCCTGATTACACAGCCAAGAATCAAGAAACAGCCACTAATATGAAGAAAAACTTAACTGAACCTACTCCTGAATTTTGCCGGTTAACCGAGATTTCCGGTTGTTTGGGTGCCGGTAAAGCGAGAGTTTCCTGTATCTCCAAGTTAGTAGAAAATAACCCACAGTTATGCCTGTTGTGCTAACAGTGTAAACAGCAACCTGCAGTATTTTTTCTGACTCTTGCCCATTTGTCTTTCTCTGGCTTCAGGGAGACTACTCAATTTTACAAGTCAGACCGAAAATAGTTTTCAAAATATGATCGGGACATAGCAAATTTATATGTGTCTCTTAAACTCAAAAGCATTACCAATCAAACATAAAACCAAACCCACCCCACAAGATGGTTGTATTTGAAATGATTAGCTTGGCCACTTGCTCTAATACCTAGCTCTGACAGTAATGTCTGGTTATGTATCAAAATAAGCTGGACCATTTTCTGTGGGGTGAAGCTGGTTTTTAACACCAAATATACCATGACTAAATCTACTGGAATTTTTGAGGATGTAACTGGTAGAATAGATAAGGGAGAACCAGTGGATGTGGTGTATTTGGACTTTCAGAAGGCTTTCGATAAGAACCCACGTAAGAGATTAGCGTGTAAAGTTAAGGCACATGGGATTGGGGGCAAGATATTGACTTGGATAGAGAACTGGTTGGCGGACAGAAAGCAAAGAGTTGGAATAAACGGCTCTTTTTCCGAGTGGCAGGCAGTGACTAGTGGGGTACTGCAGGGATCGGTCCTTGGACCCCAGCTATTCACAATATATATTAATGATCTAGACAAGGGAACTAGATGTAATATCTCCAAATTTGCAGACAACACAAAGCTGGGTGGGCTGTGAGGAGAATGCCGAGAAACTCCAGGATGATTTGGACAGGTTGGGTGATTGGGCAGAAGCATGCACTTTGGTGTCAAAAACAGGAAGGCAGATTATTATCTGAATGGCAATAGATTGGGAGAAGGGGGAGTGCAACGAGACCTGGGTGTCCTTGTGCACCCATCGCTGAAGGTAAGCATGCAGGTGCAGCAGGCGGTTAAGAAGGTAAATGGTATGTTGGCCTTCATAGCGAGAGGGTTTGAGCACAGGAACAAGGATGTCTTGCTGCAGTTGTACAGGGCCTTGGTGAGACCACACCTTGAGTATTGTGTGCAGTTTTGGTCGCCTTATCTGAGGAAGGATATTCTTGCCATGGAAGGAGTTCAGCGAAGATTCACCAGGCTGATACCTGGGATGGCAGGAATGACGTGTGGGGAGAGATTGGGTCGATTGGGCTTAAACTCGCTGGAGTTTAGAAGAATGAGAGGGGATCTCATTGAAACTTATAAAATTCTGGCAGGACTGGACAGACTAGATGCAGGGAGGATGTTCCCGATGGTCGGGGAATCCAGAACCAGGGGTCACAGTCTAAGGATAAGGGGTAGGCCTTTTAGGACAGAAATGAGGGGGAATTTCTTCACCCAGAGAGTGGTGAACCTGTGGAATTCTCTACCAAAGAAGGCAGTAGAGGCCAATTCATTAAATATATTCAAGAAGGGGTTGGATATATTTCTTAAGGCTAAATGGATCAAGGGGTATGGGGAGAAAGCAGGGACCGGGTACTGAACTTGGATGATCAGCCATGATCGCACTGAATGGCGGAGCAGGCTCAATGGGCCGAATGGCCTACTCCTGCTCCTACCTTCTATGTTTCTATGTTTAAAATAAGGAAGTCAGTACTATAATATACCAGAAAACAGAAGTACTTCATTTGTGTCACAGGCTCCTGTAAGTAGGATTATTCTCAAGTAATTTTTTCAAAAAAATATTTTTAAATTCAGCTAAGCTGGTGTTATTACTGGTTTCCCTTTTTTTCAATTAATACTTTTTTTGGTCAACTTCTGTGCTCCTGAACATTAGGGATATTTGTGCTGGGAAATGGAATGTTTCATCTCGAGTAAGCAGTGCTTGTATCAGACAAGGTTCAGATATCCCATTGCTCTCCATAACTGACCTCAGCTTCAACATCTGAAGACCTCTCCCTATTGCACCAGTGTAATTTCCTACATGGATTGTCCATGTGGTCTTTTTTTCTCTCCCTAGAGTTTTAATTTAGCATCAGATAGATTTGTGCGGAGTACTCGCATCCACATTGAACTAGGATGAGATACATTTTACTTACCCCTGTGAGGGAGAAGGCACTTGTCTTGTGAATCTGGACCGGACTCATTCAGGTTTAAGAGTTCAAACGACAATGTTCTAGGCCAAATCCAACCCCAATCACTATCTCAAACAGCCTGCCAAGCAGCTCTCCTGTGAAAACCCCACTGGGCAATGAAGCTGATCTGGTAGAGGAGAAGAACAACAACTTGTATTTATATAGCGCCTTTCTTCTTCTTAGGCCGTCCCTTGGAACCGAGGATGACTTGCTTCCACACTAAAAATTGAGTTCTCAGGTGACTGATGAGTCCAATGCAGGACCTACAGTCTCTGTCACAGGTGGGGCAGACGGTGGTTGAAGGGGCGGGTGGGTGGGGTGCTTGGGTTGACGTGCGCTCCTTCCACTATTTACGCTTGGCTTCCGCTTGCTCCCGGTGAAGAGACTCGAGGTGTTCGGTGCCTTCCCGGATGCTTCTCCTCCACTTTGTGGGGTCTTGGGCCAGGGATTCCCAGGTGTCGGTGGGGTTGTTGCACTTTTTCAAGGAGGTTTTGAGGGTGTCCTTGAAGCGTTTCCTCTTCCCACCTGGTGCTCTCTTGCCGTGTCGGAGCTCCAAGTAGAGCACTTGTTTTGGGAGTCTCGTATCGGGCATGCGGACAATGTGGCCTGTCCATTGGAGCTGATCGAGCGTGGTCAAAGCTTCAACGCTGGGGATGTTGGCCTGAGCAAGAACACTGATGTTGGTGCGCCTATCCTGCCAATGGATTTGCAGGATCTTGCGGAGGCAGCGTTGGTGGTACCTCTCCAGTGCTTTGAGGTGTCTGCTGTACATGGTCCATGTCTCTGAGGCATACAGCAGGGCAGGTATCACTGCTGCTCTGTAGACCATGAGCTTGGTGCCGGGTTTGAGGTCCTGGTCTTCAAATACTCTCTTCCTCAGGCGACCGAAGGCTGCACTGGCACACTGAAGGCGATGTTGGACTTTGTCATCGACGTCTTTAACATAGTAAAATGTCCCAAGGCATTTCACAGACGTATTATAAGACAAAAATTTGGCAACGAGCCGTATAAGAAGAAATTAGGGCAGATGACCAAAAGCTTGGTGAAAGAGGTAGGTTTTAAGGAGCGTCTTAAAGGAGGAAAGGGAGGCGGAGAGGTTTAGCGAGGGAGTTCCAGTGCTTGGGGCCTAGGCAACAGAAGGCACGCCCACCAATGGTTGAACGATTTATAATCAGGGCTCCTCGAGGGTAGAAATTGAGGAGCGCAGATGTGTCAGGGTTGTGGGGCTGAAGGAGATTACGGAGATCGGGAGGGGTGAGGCCATGGAGAGATTTGAAAACAAGGATGAGAATTTTGAAATCGAGGCGTTGCTTAACCGGGAGCCAATAGAGGTCAGCGAGCACAGGGGTGATGGGTGAACGGGACTTGGTGCGAGTTAGGACACGGGCAGCCGAGTTTTGGATGACCTCAAGTTTACGTAGGGTAGAATGTGGGAGGCCAGCCAAGAGCGCGTTGGAATAGTCAAGTCTAGAGGTAACAAAGGTATCGATGAGGGTTTCAGCAGCGGATGAGCTGAGGCAAGGGCGGAGATGGGCGATGTTCCGGAGGTAGAAATAGGCGGTCTTTGTTATGCTGCGGATATGTGGTCGGAAGCTCATTTCAGGGTCAAATATGACACCAAGGTTGCGAACAGCGTGGTTCAGCCTCAGACAGATGTTAGGGAGAAGGA
Organism: Somniosus microcephalus; assembly: GCF_052327205.1. Lineage (NCBI taxonomy): Eukaryota > Metazoa > Chordata > Chondrichthyes > Squaliformes > Somniosidae > Somniosus > Somniosus microcephalus. Next base: position 22,083,261 of record NC_140992.1, read on the forward strand.
TGCAGCCAGTGGCTAGGGAACTGAGTTTGTGGCGGGCACCGAAAACAATGACTTTGGTGTTCCCAATATTTAAATGGAGAAAATTTCTGCTCATCCAGTTCTGGATGCCAGACAAGCAGTCTGACAATTTAGAGACCGTGGAGGGGTCGAGAGAAGTGGTGAGGTAGAGCTGGGTGTCGTCAGCGTACATGTGGAAACTGATGCTGTGTTTTCGGATGATGTCGCCAAGGGGCAACATATAGATGAGAAATAGGAGGGGGCCAAGGATCGATCCTTGGGGGACACCAGAGGTAAAGATACGGGAGCAGGAAGAGAAGCCATTGCAGATGATTTTCTGGCTAAGGTTAGATAGGTACGAATGGAACCAGGCGAGTGCAGTCCCACCCAGCTGGACGATGGTGGAGAGGCGTTGGAGGAGGATGGAGTGGTCAACCATGTCAAAGGCTGCAGGCAGGTCAAGAAGGACGAGGAGGGATAGTTTACCTTTGTCACAGTCACAAAGGATGTCATTTGTGACTTTGATGAGAGCCGTTTCGGTACTGTGGCAAGGGCGGAAACCGGATTGGAGGGATTCAAACATGGCATTACGGGGAAAATGGGCACTGATTTGGGAGGTGACAACACATTCAAGGACTTTGGAGAGGAAAGGGAGGTTGGAGGTGGGGCGGTAGTTTGCAAGGATGGAGGGATCAAGGGTTGGTTTTTGAGGAGAGGGGTGATGACGGCAGATTTGAAGGAGAGGGGGACAGTACTTGAGGAGAATGAACCGTTAACAATGTCAGCTAACATGGGAGCCAGAAAAGAAAGTTGGGTGGTCAGCAGTTCAGTGGGAATAGGATAGAGGAAGCAGGAAGTGGGTCTCATGGACAAGATGAACGTGGAGAGGTCATGAGGGGAGATCGGAGAGAAACTGGAGAAAGATGCGAGTTCAGGGCTAGGGCAGGGGGGAACCTTAGAGGAAGTTTGGCCCGGTGGGCTAGGGGAAGGAAGGGAAGTGGCAAAGGCAGCTGAACGGATGGTCTCAATCTTAGAGACAAAGAAGTCCATGAGCTCCTCGCACTTGTTGTGAAAGGATATTTACTAGTCCTAGCCCCTTTGGGGCTATCCCGGATCAGGCGTATTTCTCAGATGTTCACTTTCAACTAAAGTTTGAGGTAGCCGAATCCTAAGGACGCTTAACTGGGTCTAAAGGTCTGGGCTATCTCTCCCTAAAGGAAAGGAACAACCCGCGAATGTTACCGTCCCCCAGATAGCGCTTTTAATAAGTTTAGCCAGACTGTAACGTCCTGGATATTGAGGGGTTCCGGAGATCTCCCCTCAGAAAAATGTACCTCTTCACCAAAGAGTGTACAGAGATTGAGTTCGCGAGTTATTGATACAGAAGACTTATGTGAGACAATTCTAAAAATATATAGAGATTTATTAAAAGAACCAACATGCAATTTACAGCTGGTGAATCAGCCAATCGCAACGTTAACAGTTCTAAAAAGAGAAAAAATGCAATCTTATTTTTAACAGAGAATCTTACTTTTAAATCTTAACTTCGTTACAGTATTACAGTTCTTAAAATTTTCTATACAGTATATCCATCAATATCAAAATACCTTTGATCCCTGAGGTACAAAGAGTGAAAGACCACAGAGCCGCCTCTAGTCGAGAATTGCCTTGCCCGATTAAAGCGACCCTGATATCCCATTTGAGACTTCAATATTTATACCTCTTTTCAGTTGTATTTCCTTTAAGGTTTCTGCTGATGCAAGTTAATTGTCACTATTCATCTTTCTGCTGACCGCTGCAATTCCTTACTGCCACATCAGCTTGTACTATTCCATAATCTGCCACATCTCCAGGTGTTCTGGGTTCACCATATTAAAAAGGTGTGAATTGCAGATGTCCCTTATTTTATGTGTCATCTTTACGAGGGTAGATGTTCCTTATCTTATGTGCCATCTTTATGAAGTTTAATTTACATCACATAGCCAAGGTTGACCATTGTTCTGTTCCCAAAAGCTACTCGGGGCCATCCCATTCTTCTGTTTCAATAAGGTTATTTATTCAGGGTCAACAACTTGTCCTGTTTCAATAGCCAGAATTCTTTCATAGCTATTTCATAGTTAGGGTTCTAAATTTCCAAACCCAGTTTGTCATATTTTAAAGAATTTATAAGGTAGAGTTCCTTATAAGATACTCTTCAGGGTCAACCACTCTTATCTCAACAAGGCCAGAATCCTTTCATAAGATAGTGTATTTTTCTAAAAAGGCTATATAGTATATTCCTTCACAGTTGGAGGTGAGTGTGGAGGAGAGGGGGGAGAGGGGTTTAAGAAGATGGTTTGCAATAGAGAATAGAAGCCGGGGGTTATCTTTGCATTCCAGAATGATCCTGGAATAGTGAGCAGTTTTGGCAGACAAGAGTAGGACCCAATAATGCTTTGTGGTCCAGCCAGATCTGGCGGTGAATGGCTAAACCAGCTGTCCACCATGGGTTTTTACCAGGCACAAGAATTTCACGGGCATTCGCTGAGCAGAGGTTGGGAAAAATAGCCCAACTCCCCGCTTGCGGATGGCCTTTTCCCGGGGATGCGTTGAAGCTGTCGAAGATTCTTGACAGACCGTAAGTTCCGGGTTTCCACACATGTGCTTCGCGGGCAAAAACCCGGAACTTGCGCCGGCCTTACGGGTGCGTACGCAACCATAGGGGTCGCAAATTATGGGCCCTTGTGTTTTTCTAAGTGCCCTGTTACCTTTTCCTTAATAATGGATTCCAGATGGATGTGTGACCTGTTCCCAGGCCTCGAAGAGGACCTGAGGGCAGTAATTCATGTTACAATATTTCTTCCCTTCTCCTTTTGCTCACTGAATAGAGGTGACTGGACTCAACTCAGCAATTCTATCTCCCCACACAGGCTAATTTTCCATGGAATTCCTCTCTGGAATTAGGAACTCCATGTAATAATGAGAATAAAAGGTGCATTGACATTTTCTCTTCTGATGGTACCTTGCGCGCAGTAATAGATGTGTTTATCCTGATATCACTCTAAACGTGCATGTGTGAAGTAACGTTTAGGGTATATTTACACTACAACTGCAGTGTCAGTGTGAATGCTTCAGTTTGCACTGATCCCATGCTTGTACTGTAAATAAAGCCTCAATCCGGAGTCGGAGCCTAATCTGACACTGGACAGCGGAGTGAGTGTCCTGGGAGGTGGGAGTCAGTTTGGGCCTTAACTACGCTACACAAGTTTAGCGTTAGTTCAAAGCTGAAACGCTTTAAGTTTGTAGTGTAAATGCACCCTAAAACTGCGGTTCTGTAAAACTTTTAGCTACACTTTATCGAATTTGAGTGGCATATAAACCTTGATAATGTAGGGATAGTCAAATGCTAAACTTCTGCTTTCTGTCCTCTAAATGTAGGAATCATCTGGCTTTACAGATGCAATGGGGAATGCTTATGCACAAAGGGATAGCAAGGAACTGTCCAACACTTCCAGAATACAAACTGGTAAATGCATTGTCTTTTTAACATTGTAAATGAAGGTTGATTTAAAAAAAAAAAACACTTATTAAATATAATCTATCTTTGACATTTTCTCCTATGATAGTACCCTTGCGCGCAGTAATAGATGTGTAGGTATGCTTCCTATCCACAAAAACCTTAGTTCTTGTAACTTTTTTTTGGTCATGCTTTTTGAGAACATTTACCATTGTAAATTGCTAATTTTCAGTATTGCTTTGTCAACTGTCGCTAATTTCCGGCTCTGGCTACTAGGTGCTTCTTTTTGGGAGGTGTTTTTGAAGCCTCTTTCCACCTCTGTTGCCATCTGGTATATTTGTAAAAAAAATCAACTTTTATATTCATCAACTACCGTGGACAATTTAGCAAATTTTAAAAATAATTTTCTCCTGAAGGTGCTGTTTCATGGCTGGGGGTGGGGGGATATGATTTCAAGTGCACCAGCAATCTTTCTCCCCCTCCCCCCAAGTGGCCATTCTTTAATGAGCGGGCATAGACGGTGGGTGGCAAAGGATGCTCGGTCACGTAGAGAGACATTGGGCCTGGTCCACCATTTTGTTAGACTTGTCTGCTCTTATCTTTTTAATTTATCCCCATATCACTTAATACCCTTACTTCCCAACTGAAATGTATTGTTCCCTTTTAAACAGCGCAATTGACGTTTTACCTCTATAGTTTTCTGGGGTATTGTGTTCTACATATGACCCTTATGTGTGACGTTTTCCCTGGATTTGCTTTTAATTGGCTTAGCTCAAATTTTAAGATTATTCCTCTTGTTCTGGATTTCCCATTAGTAGAGGAAATAGTTATCCTCTCTCCACCTCGTTCGTTTCCTTTCCTTCATTAGTTTAAGCACCTCAGTCAGATCACTACTTAACCTCCTCACCTCCGGTGATTATAACCCAAATTTACCCAATCTCTCGTCATAGTTCAGTCCCTTCACCCCAGGTGTCGCCATGGTGAGTTATCGCTGGAATTTCTACAAGGCCTGTAAACCCTCCTACAGTGGGATGCCTAAAACTGAACACCATATTGCAAGTGAGGTCTGCCCAGCGCTCTGTATAATCGCTGTTAGTCCTTCGTCTACAGTGTAAAGGGCCTCTTAATTCTGTCCTCAACTGACACGTGAACTTTGCCTTGGGAGTGACTGGATAGCAGTCAGGAGCAGGATCTAGCAAGAATATTTTCACCCACCCCTTCCTGAGCCAGGGGCGCTGAGACCAATTGTCGTGCCGTATTGCTGCCTAAGCTGAGTCTAGCTAACTCGGCTCAGACTGGAGATCGAATCTGGTCCTTTCCTGTTCTGTGCTGCAACAAAAGGTGCGTTTACCAGTTCAGCCATTAGGAAAGGGGAAAGTGAGGAATCAACTATATTTTTTCCTACTGGTGATTCTACCGTCTCCCATGCAGGGGGATTCCTGGGACTTCATTCTGTGCGGGGGGGATTCCTGGGACTTCATTCTGTGCGGGGGGGATTCCTGGGACTTCATTCTGTGCGGGGGGATTCCTGGGACTTCATTCTGTGAGTTACCAAGACACTGAAAAGGAGCTGAGAGGAGTAGAGAAACTGAATGACACTGGAGCTCCAGTCTGTTGCACCACCAGACTGCAAAAGTCTCTTCTCTTTGCTGGGTGTGAGGGTCTTACATAAGCACCCTCTGGAGTAAAGTGTAGTGATGGATACCTGGGAGAGATTGGAATGCTATGCAGTTATCTTATATTGAGATAGTCAGACTGATAATAAACTACAAGAATGAAGATTGAGTGGTTTATAGTCATTAGTTTGAGCCCTGTAGTTAATAGCCTTGAAGTTGGCTCTAGGTATCCATTGTTTTTTCCTTAATGTTTGTATATACAGTGAGAGGGTAGTTTTTTTAAAAAAATCTGGTACCCATTCAATTCTCTGGCTCTGTACTCCGACTCAACCTTATGATCAGGCAACCATGGACATTTTTGACTCGAATAAGAAATGCTGAGTGGATGTGAGTAAGTTTACTTGGGCAGTTTGTGGACGTGGAGATTTAGGTGGATGTCCTGCAGTGTATGTTGTGTTTTTAACGTGCTGGAATTCCAGTTTGCTGCACCACCTGTCTTGTGCTGATGTATTGAAACACGGAGGTTGTAAAAATTCTGCTGTCAGTCCGGAAATGGTCACATTTCATGGCTCGATCGCAGGAGCGTGCCATCTCTGTGCTTTCGTGCAACCCCATACCATCTGGGATTGTTAAATATCCATTCAGTTTTATCCTCCCAAATGATGCTGCCTTGTAGGTGCTGATAACAGGGAAAAGGCCACTGTGATCGATACTACAGGAAACCTTACTTCCTCAGGATCTAATCCACTCGCTGCTTCGTATCCTAAAAGGTAATGGGCTGTAAAGTTAACTTACATTCTTTCTTCTTAGTATTACTCATTTCTGCACTTGTATACTTAAGTTACAATTGTTAATTTGCATAATTTTAAGCAATTCATTTTTACATCTGCATGATCTTCTATACACACTTAATGGACATTAAATTAGCTAATCACTGCAGTTGTGCTGGGTGCTGTACAGCTCTCCGCGTAACCCAGTGGCGGGCAAAATATGGCCCGTGGGCCGCATCCGGCCCGCCAGTGGATTCTATCCTGCCCCGCCAAGGCCTGGCTTTGAGGCCGAACGTCCGCCGCACCTGACCCCGCCCCACGTAACGTCAGGAGGTGGGTCATTGTCTCCGAGGCAGCAGGGGAGTCTAGCAATGGGCCTTCGAGACCGGAGGCGAAGATGCGGAGACAGGCGGCTGAGGTGGACTGAAGGCGGCCGGGAGCCGGGATTGGACCGCGGCCCCTAAACCGATTTCTTGCTACGTCTTTGTTTTTGGCTCTTGATGGAGGTGTGCGACTCTGAAAGTCAGTCACGCGAAAAATGAAATCCACTTTTATCCCCATTGCTTATTTAACCGCAACCTATTCCGACCATCCCTTCGTAACAAATCGAGTGCATTGCCAGGTCGAGCAAGAGCTCGGGCATCAGCTCACAAGCAGAAAAGGTGATTTTTCTTGTCAATTTTGAGTGAAATTTATTTGATGTGTATAAAAAGTAGCAGAAGGTGAAACCCATCCCCTCTATTTTTATTTCCTTTTTTTTTAAAAAGAGGTATTTTCTCCCCTTCCACTTTTGGTCTTTGTGGTCTATACTAGTTCAAGTTATAAAGCAATTTATTCGCAAATCAGAAAGAGCAATAATTCCTCATCAAACTTTGCTGATATGGTGAAAGAGCGCAGATTGACATATAATGAGGTCAAATTTAAGAGCCTGTTTATACGATAAATAAACCCATCCCCTTAAGCTAATGCTGCTATGCAGTTAAACCTGTCTCAGTTTGAACCTCTAACTGTATGTAACCCCCTTCCCAAAAACAAATATGCACACTCATTCATTCTCTCTTTTTCACTTTCGCTCTAGCGCACAAGGAGAAGCCCAACCTCTTCACGCTTGGGTTTCTGGTGTTTTTTCTTTATATAGCAGAGTGAGGAGCCCTTGGTTAAGTTGGCTCATGCAAACACGGAGAAAATTGCAAAAAGGAGAGAATTTTCTTTTAAAACTACATGCTCTGAGAAAATGTACACCAAAATATTACATATTTTGTAATGATAACAGGAACCTTAAAAAAAGTGAACAAGTTTTAACTGGGATCATGTACTCCATACAAATCTAGTTTTGCCATTCATTAACTAGTTGGTATTGCTGCTAGACTTCAAAATAGGAGTCGAGGGCTATCTGCAAATAATTTGGGAAAGCAAACATCTCTCTGCGGTTGGTGTGCAGCTGCTCACCTTTGGGGGAATATTGGAGTGCGGCCCTCAACAGCTCACCAACACTTGGCAAGTGGCCCTCCAGCCCAAATAATTGCCCACCCCTGGATTAATCCTTTGTTTGCTGAATACACTCTCAGGAAGTCTCCAAGAGGCTTTTGTCTTCATGGACCCACTTAAGTATGCACCATATATAAATTTGAAGAAGTGTCCCCATTAATTTGTACCTGCTTCAACAACAAACATCCAGGCCTCTGACATTCAAACCGAGCAAACCAGCAAGTAAGGAATATAAGTGCAAATAAATTGCCTGGGCTTCTTGGACCTGGGCTTTTCTGACTACTGCCTCAAATCTGTTCCTTACAGAATATCCTGCAACATGTCGCACTCCGTAAACGAGGCCTATTTTCTTCAGCACTAGAAACCTACTGACTGTGTCAGTTGTGGCTCACTGGTAGCACTCTCGCCTCTGAGTCAGGAGGTCGTGGGTTCAAGTCCCACTCCAGAGACTTGAGCACAAAAATCTAGGCTGGCACTGAGGGAGTGCTGCACTGTGGGAGGTGCCGTCTTTCAGATGAAACATTAAACCAAGGCCTCATGTGTTGGATCAGGTGGATGCCAAAGATCCCATGGCACTATTTTGAAGAAGAGCAGAGGAATTCTCCCGATGTCCTGACTAACATTTATGCCTCGACCCACACCGAAAACAGATGATCTGGTCATTTATTTAATTGTTGTTTGTGGACGCTTACAGTGCACAAATTGGCTGCTGCGTTTCCTACATTACAGCAGTGCCTACACTTTGAAAGTACTTCATTGGCTGTAAAATGCTTTGGGATGTCTTGAGCTCATGAAAGGCGCTATATAAATGCAAGCCTTTGTTTTCTTTTGAATGTGATGGTTTTTGAAAATTCTTTACTTTTTTTTCCTACTTTTACTCTTTTGTTTACATTTTATTAATTAGAATTTTTTTTTGGTGCAGGAAAAAAATGGAGAGAGTTAAATACACGTACAGCAGCGACTCTGAAAAGGACGAAGAATGGGCCTCTACAAAAAAGAAAGGCAAGTCTGTGACAAGGATCCATTTCATTAATTGCATTTAGTGATGTGGTTTGTCAGGGCCCAATCTAAAATGATCCCTCAACCAACATCACTAAAACAGATTATCTGGGCATTATCACACTGCTGTTTGTGGGAGCTGCCGAGTTTTCTACATTACAACAGTGCTTATACTTCAAAAAAAGTATTTACTTCACGATCTCTGGATGTCCTAAAGCGTCATAAAGCGTTTTGGGACATCCTGAGGTTGTGAAAGGAGCTATATAAATGCAAGTATCTCTTTTGGGAAAACTGTGACATGGTTATCATTTTTTTTTGCAGTGAAAGCACAAGTGAAAAGTGTGATGGGTAAGAGAACGGAATGGAATCCTACAAACAGTGGGAAAAAAGGTAAACCATGAAAAAGAAATTCAGATTAAAGAGGATACTTTCCATGTACAGGAAACTTTCGTTTATCCGGAGGTTAAATGTCCGGAAAGCTCTATCTACCGGCAAAATTCAGGAGTCGGTTCAGATAATTTTTTTTCTTTTCGTTGCTTTTCTCCAGTCCTGGCTCTGCAAGCGTCTCTGTAGCTAAGCAACAGCTTCAGCTAGACGCTTGCAAGCTGCGCCGACTGTTTTGAAGCTGTTGCTAAGCAACAGGGTTTGTTGCTTCACACGGAGCTCTGAGCTCTGTATGTTTTAACATTAGCGCTGGTTTCTACGGCAGTTTTGATCTAACGGCACCAGCTCGGTCCCGTCGGTGCCGGATACCAGAAAGCTTCCTGTATTTGTTTGTTTAAAATGAGACCCGTGATCAGAAAGGTCCCAACTTGAATTTTAAAGTGGGCAGTTCTCTATGGTCAAAGTTCTGATTGGGAAGTTGTGACAAAGCAGAATTTTTTTTTTTTATTCTCGGGATGTGGGCGTCACTGGCAAGGCCAGCATTTGTTGACGACCCCTAGTTGCCCTGAGAAGCTGGTGGTGAACCGCTGCAGTACTATGTTAAGGTCCTGTAGGTGGACTAGAAACTAAACGCTGGAAACACACAGCAGCTCATTGATTTTTTCCAATCCTATTAATGCCATTCACAGATTTGATTTGATGATTGCGATTTTAGGCCTTTTTTGGGCCTTTTTAGAGGGTGGTGTTCGAACAGACGATTTCCTTGTAGATTCAAACACTTTTTTCTTTGCTGGAAGAATATCTGTGACAAGGAAAGAAAACATGATTGGTCTGCTTGAAATAGCTTCCCTTTGCATTTTTAAAATTAACAAAAATCTTTTACATGGCAGGAGTTACTGACAACAAGTCGCAGTCTAGATGTGGCCTAATGGAGGATGTTGATTTTACAGCTGCGCTTGGCGGGTCAAGTTCCACCTTGAAAAAGATCAAGAAAGGTAACGCTTCATCTGTGCGGGTAACTTGAGTTTATTTATTTTTCCTCCTTTTGCTGGCCTCTCGCCTGAAGGTGCTGAATACTTGCCGGGCTCTGGTTCTTCCTCCTCCACCTCGCGCCTGAACAACAACTTGCATTTAATGTAGTAAAACGTCCCAAGGTGCTTCACAGGCGCGTTCTCAAACAAAATTGGACACCGAGCCACATAGAGATATTGGGGCAGACGACCAAAAGCTTGATGAAAGAGCTAAGTTTTAAGGAGTGTCTTAAAGGAGGAAAGAGCGGTGGAGAGGTTTAGGGAGGGAATTCCAGAGCTTAGGCCCTTGGCAGCTGAAAGGCCAATAAAGGTGCTGAATCCTTGCCGGGCTACAGTCATGTGGGTGGCAGGCAAGCTCCGGTTCCTCACCCAAGTGGCTGCTCTTCACTTGCGAGCCTGAAGAACGAGCGTCGGCAGGTTTATTCAACCACCGGAGCAGAACAATGACCGGGTTTGTGATGCTCTTCTGTGATTTGTTCTGGAGATTGGAAATAATAAATACACCAGTGAGTAGACCACCGCTTTCTCCTCTCCTTCCCCCCAAGCTCCAAATTCACCGCACTGCGCCCCCTTCCTCCTTCCTGTGCCCTCACCATGTTCAAATCAACACTCGTTGCACCATCTCTTGCTCTTAACTCCTTCTTTCCCAGGGTCTCCAAGCTGTGGAACTCCATAGGTACCTAAGTTTTCCCTTTTGCTACAGTTTACAAGCTTGGCATCACCTATCATAGAATAGTCATACAGCACAGAAGGAGGCCATTCGGCCCATTGTGCCTGTGCCGGCTCTTTGAAAGAGCTATCCTCCCCTGCCCTTTCCCCGTAGCCCTACAAATTTTTCCTTTTCAGGCAGCGCATTCCAGATCATAACTCTGCGTTTAAAAAAAAAAAAAATTCTCTACATCTCTTTCTTTTCCCCCACCCCCCCAGTTCTTTTGCCACCTAACCAGTATTGCTCATTTTCTGTTGTAGACTTTTAACATAACATAAGAACATAAGAAATAGGAGCAGGAGTAGGAGTAGGCCAATCAGCCCCTCGAGCCTGCTCCGCCATTCAATAAGATCATGGCTGATCTGATCCTAACCGCCAATCCACTATCACAGAACCATCTCCTGAATCTAACAATTAGACACACGAAATAGGAGCAGGATCAGGCTACATGGCCCCTGGGCCCGCTCCGCTACCCACAGGGCCATGACCATTCCGAACCTAGACTCCTGTCCAAATTCCTGCCCGCTCCCCGTAACCCTTAATTCCCTTCTAGGAAACTGTCTATTTCTGTTTTAAATTTATGTAATGATGTAGCTTCTACAGCTTTTTGGGGCAGCATATTCCATGGACCTACCACCCTCTGAGTGAAGTAGTTCCTCCTCATCTCAGTTTTGAAAGAGCAGCCCCTTATTCTAAGACTATGCCCCCTAGTTTTCTACCCCAGTAGTGTCTCGCATTATAACCTTTGGTGTTTCCTCTAATATTCTTGATAATAAAAATAAAATTCTGTTCACAAAATAACTGAAGAAAAATTAATAAGTGCAATTCCTTTAGTGCCACTAGATGGTGCTAGTGGAGCATGTACATATGCCACGTTTCAATATTTCACAAGAGCTTGCACTTTGGTGCTCCTCATACACGTCTCCAACCCCTTTGATGAAGGAGGACAAAACATTGGATACTGAGAGGGGGGTGGGCGGGGGGGAATGGTTAGGGTGGGGGATCAAAGGAACGAATGAAAAGAAGGGTTTGTTGAAAGTGGGGTGTCAAAGTGGAGGGAACTGGGCAGGGTTAAAACCGTACTTAATGAACACTTGTGACATCTGGTAACAGGAAATGGTTGTTGGGCAGAAATGTTGCCACCTTTTTAAACAATTTTTATCTTTTCAATTTAATTCATATAGCGCCTTTAACATAGTAAAACTTCCCATTGCGCTTCACAGAAGTGTTATCAGACAAAAATTGACACCAAGCCGCATAAGGAGATATTAGGGCGGCTGACCTAAAGCTTGGTCAAGGTGGTAGGTTTTAAGGCGTATTACAAGGAGAGAGAGGCGATGAGGCTGGGGGAGGAAATTCCAGAGCCTGGGCCTAGAAAGCTGAAGGCACGGCCGCCAATGGTGACTAAGATCGTAAAAATAACCGTACACAGAACCTGCATCCGAATTTATAGACATTTTTAGACTTAAAATCTAGTCCGTGCGCAGTATCTTTAGGTGAGTTTGTCAAAATGCAAACTAATTTTTTTTTTATAATAATAAAAACAAAATGCTGGAAACAGCAGATCAGTCAGCATCTGTGCAGAGAGAAACCGAGTTGACGCTTCAGGTTGATGACCTGTTCACCTTCATTACTATCTGTTTCCCTGCTCGTGTCGGATCAAGCTGTAACTCGCTTTCACAGACACATTTCTTTTTCCTCAGCTCTGATGAAAGATCGACTTGAAGCGTTAACCCCCCCCCCCCCGCGCCCTCCCTTTCCTGCGCTATTTTTGCTTTTGCTGTAATTTGCTTTTTCTTTTTCAGGTTGTACCAGCACACAGACCAGCGCTAATACAGCATCTAACACAAAGGCAAGATCCACCCTGATAGTTTGTCCACTGTCTGTGCTCAGTAACTGGATTGTAAGTACACTGTGGCAGATTTTTGAATCTGTCCCTACAAATTGTGGTTGTCTTTTACACCAATATTCTCCTTTATTGCAATCAGCCCAAAAAGTACAAAGCCCAAACTAGTTGAAATAACTTGAAATGTAAACCTGTCTTTCAGGATCAATTTGAGCGACATTTATATCCTGACGTGAAGCTGAATATGTATCTTTATTATGGCTCTGAGAGAAATAAGGGTGCAGCATTCCTTGCAGTACAGGATGTAGTACTGACCACCTACAATACATTAACAGTCGATTATGGGGTAGGTGGTAAATATAAAACTGGTAAGGTATTGAAATCCATAGCCGTCTTTGAGATTGCACACGTTTCACACTTGTAAAGTAACATCTGTGATTTGTGAAAACCAATCAAAATACTTCACTGAAAATCACAAACACTTGTTGGATTGAGCTTTTACTTACTTTTCTTTTCTGACCAGTGAACAGTTCTTAAAAGTTGTGCTGGAGTCTGAAATTTCCCTTTATCAATGCATAACCTTAGTCCTCAGAGCTGCTGTATTTGTTAATTCACACACCGTAGAAGCAATTTTCATACAACAGTTTGCATTTATCTAGCGCCTTTTAAACGTAGAGAAGTGTGCTTCACAGAGGCATGTGGAAAATGGATTCCAAACCAAAGAAGGAGCATTTGGGAGGGCAGACTAAAAACGTTGTCTAAGCGGTGGGCTTTAACGAGGGTCTTGGAGAGGCAGATAGGGTTTAGGGAGGGAATTCCAGAGAGTGGAACCTCGGCAGCTGAAGGCACGCCTGCCAATGGCGGGGTGGGGAGGGGGTGGGGGGTGAAGGGGTCGAGGTGCACAAGAGGCCGGAGTCACCAGAACACAGAGTATTGGGTTGAGAGACTGTAGGGCTGGAAGAGGTTACAGTGACGGGGAGGGACGAGGTAATGGAGGGATTTGAAGACCAAGTGACGTATTTTAAATTTGAGGCATTGAGGGGAAGGGCTGGGAGGTCAGTGAGGATGGTGGTGATGGCCGAGTGTGATTGGTTGTGGGACAAGATGCAGACAGTAGAGTTTTGGATGAGGACAAGAGACTGGCCAGGAGAGCATTGGCATAGTCGAGTATGGATGTTTTCAGCAGTAGATGGGCTGAGGTAGGGGCATGTACAGGAAACTTTCGTTTATCCGGAGGTTAAATGTCCGGAAAGCTCTATCCACCGGCAAAATTCAGGAGTCGGTTCAAATACGTTTTTTTTTCTTTTCGTTGCTTTTTTTCTCCAGTCGTGGCTCTGCAAGGTCCAGCTGAAGCTGTTGCTTAGCTACAGAGACGCTTGCAAGCTGCAGCCAACTGTTTTGAAGCTGTAAGCAACAGGATTTGTTGCTTCACACGGAGCTCAGAAGCTCCGTATGTTTTAACATTAGCGCTGGTTTCTACGGCAGTTTTGATGGGACGGCACCAGCTCGGTCCTGTCAGTGCCGGATACCAGAAAGTTTCCTGTAATATTAGATTAATCCTAGCGTGTGATGTTGGAGGTGGAAGTAGGCAGTTTTATTGATAGCGTAAATGTGGGGTTGGAAACTTGGCGTGGGGTCGAAGAGGGCACTTGCGAACAGTCGTCTTCAGCTTGAGTCAGTGGTAATGTACATGAGCAGGAACTAGGGCTGATTTCCCTGCCTACTCCTCAGCACAGTCAAGGGTGCACAGGTCAATTGTGACACCTATCTCCACCTCACGGGGGTTTATATTATCAAATGGAACTTCATGATTTAATGGCAGGAAGCTCGGATCTGTAGTGCTGTGTCTGTGGAAGTTAGCACAGTAAAAGCAATGGGAAGTGAGCTGACATTAACTGGCAGTCAGGCAGGTTTTGATAATTCCCACATGGGTTAAGATGAACAGGCATGGATGCAGTATTTCTACAGAATTAATAATGCAAGAGAGTTGTAATAGAAGTAGCTTCCCGTTATACTGTGCCTCAACAGGAGGATGAGTGAAAATGACATGTTCTGGCTGAAGATTGACCTTCCATGCACCACATTGTTTAAAACCATAACACGGCATTGTTTGAGACCACTCAATCAATATTTCATGCATTTTCTTTCACAATATGTGTGAATATGTATAACGTGTGTGTGTGTGTGCACTGCTTAAGATCGAAGTAGAGCAGCAAAAAATATTCCAAGTGTAAATGAGATCGGTTATGAGGAAGGATTAGAGCTCATGGCTAGAGAGAAGGTTATAAGGGACATCATTGATCAAGCTTTATAAATTGTTAGCAGTTCTACAGTAGCATTGCTGACAGTAAGTTGCTGTTTTTATAATGACCCTTTGGTATTAGAATGTGTTTTCTGCCTCTAGGGTGTAGCTGTGTCCCTTCAAGGCCACGGTGTCTAATTGCTGCTAAGTAAACATTGGGGTAGATCTCAAACTTTGTCGCCCGAGTGTAAAACTGGTGTTGCGGATCGGCCGCCCGTTATCGAAATGCTCGACTTTCATTTCCATTGATTTCCAGCCGGGCGTTTTCTATAATGGGTAACCAAACCACAATGCCAGCTTAATACTCTGGGCAGAAAGCTGAAAACTTGCCCCATTCGGTGAGAGGAATTTAATTACCCTCGAGGCTGAAGATCACAAAGTGCGATTTGTAAAGTTACTCTGGCTCCTTCATTTCTTTTGCACATTTTTGAAAATATGAAGGACCAGGCACTGGATATATTTTTATAATAATGGGTGGATTAAATGGTATACAGTAAACACAGAATATTACATCAGATTAAATTACACTAATGGGCCCAGGGGATTTAAATTAGTTAAAAGTAAGTTTAAAATGAATACTTGAAAGAGTGATAAATGTTTGAAATAGTGGGCTAAGGAAGATAATAAAGACGTAGAGACTGGGGCATTTAAAATGCAGCTGGATACTACAGTGAGCGAGTTAGGGTGCTAAGAGGTCTGAGCTTTAATGCACTGAATGGGCTTTTCGGGTGGACAATGGACTTGTTTTTTTAAATGTGGTATACTGATACCAAAAGAGAATTTGTCAGACAGCTGTATTACAACCTTGTGGTCTGGAGCCCTCATCTTTCATTTCACTTTATCTTTCTAAATGTGTTGAACTGCTGCAGCAGCGATAGTGTCTAATCCATGAATAGTTTTACAATTCTCGAGTGGTAGACAAATTGTACTGGATTTTTATCCTTTGTCCTCTTCATAGTAACTATTATTAATTTGCCCTGACAGAGTGGAAGTGCCAGCCCGTTGCATAACGTGAACTGGCTCCGTGTGGTGTTGGATGAGGGGCACACCATCCGAAACCCAAACGCCCAACAGACTAAAGCAGCGCTCACACTAACTGCTGAGAGAAGATGGGTGTTAACAGGTAGGGCTGGGAGATGTTTATTGTGCTGACCTGTTGAGTCTCGTCTGATCATTGTGATTCCTTTTTGAATGGGGGAGGAAAAACTACTGGGCTGGATTTTGTGGTAGAAATAATGGTGAGCCTATCAGCACTCACCGTTTTTAAAGTGTAAATTAGACAGCAACTTCCAACGACCGCACATACGCGGTTAAATGCGGAAATCAGGAAGGTGCTGTCTGAGATGCCCTGCTCCTCCAAAAGCTGCGTGATACTGGTATCTTGCCGAGCGACGTGCCATTAAAATACAATGAACAGTGTAAAGTCGCTGTACTTATCTGATGTATACACACTAAGCTCACCAGAAAAAGTTCAGGCTTGTCCAATCCGGTGTAAGTACATTTTTAACGGCGTGATATCGTCTTAATTATTGCCAAACAACCTCTCTGGCACTGAAAATTAACCTTTAACAGGTATGGAGTCTCATTCCTTCAGATTTTAATTATTGTTGGAGATTTTTAAAAATACATTGACATTGAATTAAATATTCTAACTGACACTTCCTGGTTTAGACTCTGCGCGCCGCATCAACGATTCTTCAACCTGATTGGTTAAGGTGATGTGCAGTTGCTTGTCCTGTTCACACAGGTCCCAGATCCCCTGTAGAGGGCGCTGTGCTTTTGGACCATTGGCTGACGGGAACTTTCAGTGCAAAAATCCCATTTAAAAAGTCAATGGGCAGGTGGCGTTCATTCGCCGCTGACTGCAAAATCCAACCCAATATTTCTACACTGCGATAAAGAGAAAACTGCAAATACTGAAAGTATACAATGGGTCTGCTAACCTAAAGAGAGAGGATAGCGATCAGGAGCAGGAACCCCTAGCTTGATGTTTTTCCCCTTCTTCACTAATGCATATTCATCTTTGATTTTTATCACTGGCAGAGTGTAAAAGCTTGTGTGCATCGAATTTGCTTTAATAATGATTATGTGGATTAATTAATATGTTCTTGTGAAGCTGTTGATGTTAAAACCTGCTACTCGAATATGATGTACATTATAACATTGTAGAATACTCAATCATAAGCTCGGTGTGGTATACAATGCGAGGCACAATAAAAATTATTAATTAATCATAAGTTAGCTATAATTAATTAATAAAAAGGTTTCGTCACAGAGGGTCTGATTTTTAGATTGCTCTGCCGATCCCTGGAGTATTTTGCAATTAAACAGGGAAGATGATCTTCCCGAACTGTAACTAATCCTCAGTGTTACAAAGGGAGCTACTTGGACGTTCAAGGCAGCCTGGGAGCTGTTGTTTTATTTAAACTTGTTTTGCGCATAAATGCTGCTAAACCCGAAGCCATCACTCACCAGATGGGTCCAGACGTAGAAGGCCCTTCAGTTCATTTGATCCCCAGAATACCAATCCCACCGCCTTGGTTTAAAACCTCATCCAGAGGACACCACCTCTGACAATGCAGCACTCCCAGTACTGCACTGAAATGTCATCTTGGATTATGTGTTCAAGACCTGTTGTCGTGCTCAATTCCACAACCTTCTGAGCTAGAGGTGAGAGTGCTGCTAAGTTGACATGCATAAGTTCATCTCCGTGTAACTGCCTGTTTTATGCACTAAGCATTATCATTGGACTTGACAGGTAATTGTGCTGTGTGTCTGCCAGTTCCTGAACATCCAACATGCTTTTCTGACCACCTTGGTTGTTCCACTCCTTTTATTCATTTTGCCATGATCACAACAGCAGTTATGTCGAAAGTCTTCCAGTCCATCAGGATGCAAATGTTCTAAACTGGGACTCCCATGAGTCTATTATCGTGAAAGCAACTTTCAATGCAGAGTAAGAGAAGGTTTGTTAAGCCATGTAGCTATTCATTCAATATGATTCTGCCACAGGCACACCAATTCAAAATTCCTTGAAAGATCTTTGGTCCATTCTTTCGTTCCTGAAGTTGAAACCATTTACAGACAGACAGTGGTGGCACCGGACTATCCAACGGCCTGTAACCATGGGGGATCAGCATGGTCTCAAGTAGGTATTTTTGACCTGAAATTGGGTGAGATGGAGGGAGGGAAATCCCGAGAGTAGGATCTAGGCAGGTGAAGGTTCTGTGAAGGGAAGGGGGGATTGCACAAGAGTCTGGAGTCCGAGAAAAGTATTCAGAGCAGAGGAATATCGAGCTAAAGGCGATTGTGGAGTTAGGAGAGGGTGAGACCATAGGGATTTAAAGACTAGGATGGGGATGTTAAATTGGAGCTGTTGGGGAATAAGGAGCCATAATACAAGAATACTGCTATTGAAATGTGCTTTCAGCTCTGTATATTTTTCTTTAATCAGACTATGCAACATGCATCTTCAGTTTATCGCTTGCAGGTAATGCGTGATGGAGCAGTTTGAGCTACAAAGCTGCTTGGAAGCAGATCATTCCTGGGCGGCTCATTTCTATATTGCTACGGCCACTGTCCATGTAAACACAATGTACTAGAGGACACCGAACACACACACACTTCTTGAACTTTGTATTTCATAGATATCAGTAACATTTTAAAAAATAAAATGTAATTCTGATAGTTTTCAGTGGAATAAATAATTAGAATTTGATAGATATAAAGGCGTACAAAATATCTCCTTGAAACATCCCACAACGCTTAACTAACAATGAATTACTTTGATGGGAGGCACGGTTGGGTAGGAAATCCTAGCTGCCAATTTGCATACAGCTAGATTGTGTAAGCAGCAATTGAGTGAATGGCCAAATAGCCTGTGTTTGGTGGTCTGGTTTGGCAGGAGGGAGGACTGGGACACTGGGAGAACTCTGCTGCTCTTCTAGTAATGCAGTGGGATCTTGTACATCCATCTGAATCACTGAAATGGCCAGACTGTGCTTCAGTATAACTCTTCAGCTAAACGGTAGCTCCTATGGCAAGGCAGAACTTGCAATACTGCACTGGGGGGTCAGCTTAGTTTACAGGAACCAGAGTAGACCATTCAGCCCCTCGAGCCTGGGCCAACTAAAGTCCTGGCGTGGGGCTTGACCCCCAAGCCTCTGACTCTGAGGCAAAAGTACTACCAAGCTAACGAGCTTTATTTTCAAGAATATAAGTTTGCATTATCCAACATAGTTTATATAGTGCAGTTTATAGCTGGTGGTGATTAGTCTGCAAGTGCAGAGCTAATATTCTCTATCTTTTCTCTTGCATATTAAAACAAAACTGAGCACTATGCACAGATTTGGTCTCCATATTACAAAAAGGATATCCAGGCACTGGAGAATTTGTGCAGAAAAGATTCACATAGGTAATACTAGAGCTGAGAGGTTATAACTCCGGAAAGACTGAATAGGCTGGGGTTCTTTTCTCTAGAAAAGAGAAAGCTGAGGGATGACATGATGGAGGTTTTTAAAATAATGAAAGGCTTTGATAAGTTTGACAGAGATGTTTCCACTTACAAGAGAATTCAAAGCTAGGGGTCATAAATATAAGATAGTCACTAATAAATCCAAAAAGGAATTTAAGAGAAACTTCTTTTCCCAGAGAGTGGCTAGCATGTGGAACTTGTTACCCCATGGAGTAGCTGAGGCGAATAGCATAGATGCATTTAAGGGGAAGCTAGATAAGCACATGAGGGAGAAAGGAATAGAAGGATAGGGTGAGGTGAAGTAAGTCGCGAGAAGGCTCGTGTGGAGCATAAACATCGGCGTATTTCTGTGCTGTAATTTCTATGTAAAACTCCATACTAGTGATGTATGGACCTGAGAAGGATGCGTTCTAAACCGGAGGCTCCTAACTCGTTTGTGTGTTTATTCTTCAGACGGCTACAAGCATTAATAAACAACATTACCTTGCGAAGAACCAAAACCAGCAAGGTAAACGGCAAGCCGGTAATTGAGCTTCCGGCACGCACTGTCTTTGTTCAACATATAACTCTGTCCGATGAAGAGAAGCAGATATACGAATCTGTGAAGAATGAAGGCCGGGCTATTATCGGCAGGTGAGATTCTGAAGGAATCCCAGCCTCCTGTACAGAAAGTGGGGGCAGTACAAAATTGTATCATTGCCACATTTTGTCCCATGCACATCCTTAACCTTTTTGTAATGCTAATGTTTTATTTGCGCCATAATATTCAGCAATAAAGGGGCAAATATTTGGGAAGATTGCAATTTGTTACTGAGTACATGCCTCGTGTAGCCATTTGATAGCCAGGCTTCGATTGCTTAGTTATGTGAATTAATCAGAAGAGACAGTAATCCGAGAGTGCTTAAGTGGGAGATTAATTTTAATAGCCAGGAAACCATGGGCTGGAGGTCTGCAGTCTCTCGGTATGAGTTCCCGGCAAAGTGGAAAATGTTATTTTAAGTTGCTTTGCGAAGCATAAGTGCAATCATAACTTTATTTTTTAACAAAGTAGTTGATCTCTTGTGGCAAAGCTCATGGACAAAAAAAAAATTGCCTCTCTTCCTGTAACTGTCTCTAAATTTCTTTCCCACTCTCAAATTCTCCTCTGCCGCTCTTGCTCTCTCTTTTGTTATTGTGCATATTAGGAACATTGTGGTTTGACAACTGTGTCTGCCTGCCTGAGATTTAGCGTGACAGCCCCGTGTTTTCAGTGAGGAGGTAGCACCGACTGAGCAGTTCACCTCGGCGCTGTGATCGCATGCTGCATTCAAACACACACATGCCCACAGTTTAATGCTTCTCCCTTATTCCAACATTTTTCAGATACTTCAGTGAAGGATCCATTTTCACACATTACGCAGATGTCCTCGCTATCCTGGTCTGGCTGAGGCAGCTGTGCTGCCATCCTCGGCTGTTTGCAAATTCTTCAGCTGTAATGGGTTCCTCAGGTAGGAGCAGCGTTATCCGAGATCCTCGCCATTGTGTTTCTGCAAATGAAATGGGAGACTGCTTCAGACACCTTTTTATCTTCTTAATTGAAGCCCATAGGATTGAAGTGGCAGTGGCAGCATGAATACGAAATTAGAGTCATAGGGCCAGAAATTCGGGTCCCCACGGGTGAGTAAGTACTGTGTACTCGCCCGTCTGGCCAACGAAAGTGCCGGTTTCACGCATACGCTGGAAACCGGAACTTCCGTTCCCTTGAAGGAAGGGGTTCGGAGGTCAAACGCGTGCGCCAGAGAGGCAGCGCGTCGACCTTGAACTTCCGCTTTTTTCACAGGTTTCTCCATGAGGGTAAGTCTCCAGCAGCTGCGCATGAAAAAAAGAGTCGCAAGGCCTGCTTTTAACAAGGTAAGAGGCGAATTAAGTAAAATTTAAACATTTTTTCCACAGGTTTTTCATTTTTAAATACTTTAAAGAAAGGTAAGTTTATTTTTAGCCCCGTTAAAAACTTTAATTTTTTCAAAAATTTAAAATTTTATTTAAAATTGTTAGCTTATAATTATTTTAAAAATGTGATTTAAAAAAAAAAAAAAAAATTATTTGAAGTTTTACTGAGGTTTTGGGGCCGATCTCTATTCATAGATTTGACAGGTCTTCCTGTCAAATCTATGAATGAAGCATTCCCTGCTCCGATTGGCTCCCCATGGCCCACGTGATCCCAGGGAACGCTTCGAACTAACTGCACCTCTGGGATATGCGAGCACTGTGCGCCGGCAGCTGGAGCAGGCCCAGGATCAGAATCCCACGCGGGCCCACAGCACAAAGCTGGGGAAGACATTGGTGATGGGTGAGTGGCCCTTGATGTGAGATAGAATACAAGCAATGGAGCTTTGGACAAGTTGAGGTTTATGGAAGGTAGAGGATGGGAGACTGGCCATGTAAACTTTGGAGTAATTGATGCATTTGCCCCCTAGGTAGGAACTGCAGAGGCAAGGAACATTGGAGAATTTTGGAGGTTTTCCTTAAACGTAAAGTCCACTCTGATTCAGTACTGGCCACTTAACTGAACTAGTTAGCTATCTAAACCACCTATGGCCCACCAAGCATAGCACATGCAAGCTTTGATGAAACATGATGTACGTTTGTTTTTGTGTTGAATTGATATAATTTAATAAACAAAACATCCCAATCATCCAAATTAATGATTTCTCCAAACAGGACTATTTCCTAAACTGTTCAGATATAGAGCATCCAGCTGTGCTAAGTCAATAGTCCAGGTTCGATTTGAGTTTGTGTAAATGGTTAAAATTGGAAGGGTTGGTTATTTCTGTTCATTTTAGATGGAAATATACTAAATGGT
Source organism: Somniosus microcephalus (assembly GCF_052327205.1). Taxonomy (NCBI): domain Eukaryota; kingdom Metazoa; phylum Chordata; class Chondrichthyes; order Squaliformes; family Somniosidae; genus Somniosus; species Somniosus microcephalus. Next base: position 22,105,215 of record NC_140992.1, read on the forward strand.
GGTCAATTCACTCACTCTCTCTCTCTCACTCAAATAGACACTGCCACTCCTGATGAACTGCGGGAAAAGTTGGTGAAGAAGATTAAGCTAGTTTTGAGTTGTGGCTCTGATGAAGAATGCGCCATTTGCCTGGAATCGCTGACCTTTCCTGTAATTACACACTGTGCCCACGTTTACTGCAGGCCGTGCATCTGCCAGGTTATTCGGAATGAGCAGGTCAGTGGATGACCGGAATGCGACGTTACGCAAACTCTTCTGTAACTCGTGGGTTTTAGGAGATTTCTGCGAAAGTTTGTGTTGACATTGGTGCCAGGAATTTCCTCGGGGGTTCTCCTGATTTGCTGCTGTAACTTCAGCGGAAACCCCGTTCACGTGTATCCGGGGGTTTCTGCCAATATCCCGCTGAAGTTATGGCGGTTGATTGGGAGAATCCCCGAGGAAATTTCTGGCATGGTTATTTAAGGCTGTATTTTCAAGTGTCGATACAAAGTGGTTTTGCTTCATACAGATGCTAACTAAGTTGCAGTATATGTTCTCTTGTTATTTATTCTTGGGATATTGGTAATGCTGACAAGACTGCATTTATTGTCCATCGTTAGTTGCCTTGAGGTGGGCCTTCTTGAAGTAGTTATTAAAAATGAGTCGTTTGCTAAGCCACTTCAGAGGACATTAAGCATCATTAAGCATTTGGGCAGCACGGTGGCATAGTGGTTAGCACTGTTGCCTCACAGCGCCAGGGACCCGGGTTCGAATCCGGCCTTGGGCGACTGTCTGTGTGGAGTTTGCACATTCTCCCCGTGTTTGCGTGGGTTTTCTCCGGGTGCTCCGGTTTCCTCCCACAGTCCAAAGATGTGCGGGTTAGGTTGATTGGCTATGATAAATTGACCCTTAGTGTTAGGGGGATTAAATACGTGGGGTTACGGGGATCGGGTGGGATATGTGTCGGTGCAGGCTCGATGGGCCAAAATGGCCTCTATCTGCACTCTGGGGTTTCTGTGATACGTACTGTGGAACTGAAGTCATTTGTTGGCCTGATCGGGTGGGAGCGGCAGACCCCCTTCTCTGAAGGGCATTTGGTAACTAGTTGGGTTTTTACAACAATCGGCATCTTTGGTCAGTTTTCCTGGTGCTAGCCCACAAATTACCAGGAGAAACTGGCGAGTGGGTCAGTAACCAGAGGACGCCGGTTTAAGATCATTGGCAAAAGAACCAGAGGGGGAGATGAGAATTTTTTTATTTACGGTGAGTTGTTGTGATCTGGAAAGCATTGCCTGAAAGGGCGGTGGATGCAGATTCAGTAGTAACTTTCCAAAGGGAATTGGATGTATACTTGAAAAGGAAAAATTTGCAGGGCTATGGGGAAAGAGCAAAGGAGTGGGACTAATGGGATAGCTTTCAAAGAGCCGGCACAGGCACGATGGGCTGAATGGCCGCCTTTGGTGCTGTAAGATTCTATGATTTATTCAATACAGTTTCACTACTTGCCATGGTGGGCTTTGAATTCATGACCCCATATCCAGATGCTATAATCACTGGACTGCTGTACAAGGCCTGGCCCGACCTGACTCTGGAGCGAAGTGGAGTGGAATCCCCTGTAGAAGCCACGTCAGCGCAGTAATTGTCTAAGTGCAGCCCAGGAGTTACCCAGCCTGTGGTCTAAACACAAAACTAATGACTTGTCATTATAATTTAATAATTATTAGGGATAAAGTCTTAAGTCAATTTTTTTTTTAAATGTATATAAATATTTAAGTTTCAATATATTTTGTAATTAGTGTGACAACTGGCGGAGAGCAGTACTAATGATGGGGTGAAAAGGCACACGTGAAAAGGTTGCGTTCACTGGAGCAAGTGTGCCGTACTGATCGATTGCAAACTGGGAACATTTTCAAAAATAAATCCCTTAAGATTTTTCCTCTAAGAAGCAGAATGATAAAAGCCTTAAAAAGGTATTAACAAATGCCTGCTGCAAAACTGCACGAGGCTGCTCCTACTTTGCTGCATGTGTTGGAAGGGTTCACTGGTGTGCTGTATGCTCACTGATGCATTTACCCACCGACACCTGGGAATCCCTGGCCCAAGACCGCACAAAGTGGAGGAGAAGCATCCGGGAAGGCGCCGAACACCTCGAGTCTCTTCGCCGGGAGCAAGCGCAAGGAGCGCACGTCAACCCAAGCACCCGACCCACCCGCCCCCTTCAACCACCGTCTGCCCCACCTGTGACTGAGACTGTAGGTCCCGCACTGGACTCATCAGTCACCTGAGAACTCATTTTTAATGTGGAAGCAAGTCATCCTCGGTTCCGAGGGGCTAAGAAGAAGATGCATTTATATTAGTGTTGATGCCGTAATATAAAAAGTGCCAATACCAGTGCCTCTGATGGCTTAGAAGCCCACCTTCGACGTTGCTGTGTGCCCCCCCAAAAGGGCATTGTGACCGATGGCAAACATTAATGGGCCACTGCCAGCAGCATTGAATGACCCAATAATTTGAGCTGTGACATTGAGAAAGAACTTTATAAACACTGGAGCATGCTGCGGTGACCCTCGCAGTATAAACAAGGTGAACTTCGAGAGGACATGTACTGTAGGCACGCTGCAAAGTGCTTTATCAATGTAAACACGGGAGCTTCAATTCTTGCAAACTAGTTAAGTGTGTCTGATCAGTCGATGTGTCTCGTTACGTTTTTCCTCCTTTTTCTTCCCAGCCCACTGCCAGGTGCCCCTTGTGCAGGACCGAGATCCGAGTAGAACAGCTGGTGGAGTGTCCCCCTGAAGAGACAGACTCTGTGGCACTTGATAAAACTCAGCAGGCCTGGGTCTCCAGTTCAAAGGTCAGTCAGAAGCTTTGAGTTCTTTTCTTTTTAAAAAAAAAAACCGATCCAACCAGTTGTGAGGAGAAGCACTGATGTCGGGAAGGGGAGATTCTGAGAGATGGCATGGATGTCATCTGTGGAACGTCGGCCTGCAGACATTTGGGAAGACCAGCAGCTGCAGCATTCGTGGCCTGTCTGCATGAGAGCTCAGTTTTTATAAATTTGACAGTAAGTGGCAATTGAGTTGCTCAAATTTAACCTCAAAATGACAAGACAGGCTGGATAACTCCTGGGCAGGCAGGGCAATTTTTGTCACTTTTTTTTAATGGCAGAGGTGGGGAGCGCAGTTGGGTGAGTTTTTATCTAAGATATTGAGGGCAGGGAATGTCTTGAGTGATTTTTAGCGTTTGCCACCTTTAGTATAGTTTAAACAAATGATGTACCTCCAGGATTGCTGCTTGCCCATTTTGGGACTGGACAGTCTGGTTTGAGGGTGAGCTAAATGGAGATTTCTAAAGGAAACTGGACGACAAAAGCATCTTTTGTTCTACATACAGAAGCCAGTTTTTCCAGTTACTCTCGTCAGGGGGACACTCCACCATCGGGTCATTCAATGCTGCTGACGGTGGCCCATTAATGTTTGCCATCGGTCGCAATGCCCTTTTGGTGGGTGGGGAGAAAAGAAGCTCTTTCGTCGTATTGTGCCTCATGCCTTGCTTCACCTCATCACATTGAGATTTTTTTTGACCATTTTTTCCATTGAAGGAATTTGAATAGAGTTACTTTACAAATGATTTTATAATAAAATATATTCTATACAAGGTTTAAATATAATAAAGGCATTGCCAAGTGGTTAAAATATTAATGAGTTAGCTTTAATGATTCCCTATAGACTAACTAATCAGCAATTCATTAGTGCGTCTTTGCATTCGATAAACTCCACATATCCATTGTGTTAGGAAGTTCCTTGGTTGCTTTCTGGTTGTGAAGCGAGGGAGATTAAATAGAAACACTGGATCAGTGATCCTACAAAAGCAGATGGGTACAACAAAGGCTGCAAGAAGGTTAGAAAATAAATTTGTTTAAGTCAAGCAAGGTGACCCACTGATCATAGAATCATACAGCACAGAAGGAGAACATTTGGCCCATCATGCCAGTGCCTGTGCCGGCTCTTTGAAAGAACTATCCAATTAGTCCTGCTCTTTCCCCATAGCCCTGCACATTTTTCCTTTTCAAGTATATATCCAATTCCCTTTTGTAATTTACCATTGAATCTGCTTCCATCGCCCTATTAGGCAGTGCATTCTAACTCGCGTTTTAAAAAATAAATTCTCATCTTCCCTCTGGTTCTCTAGCTAATTACCTTAAATCCGGATCCTTGGGTTACTGTCCCTCCTGCCAGTGGAAACAGTTTCTCCCTGTCTACTCTATCAAAACCCCTCATAATTTTGAACACCCTCTATTAAATCTCCCCTTAACCTTCACTGCTCTAAGGAGAACAATCCCAGTTTCTCTAGTCCCTCCATATAATGCGGGGAAGTGCAGCATGTGATTACGAGCAGACAAGTTGCATTGATTGAAATAAGTGAATCCGATCGTAACTCTTTATTCAAATTCCTTCAATGGAAAAAATGGTCAAAAAAAATTGCTGTGCATGTTACCTTACTGTGAAATAAAGTCACTTAAAAAGATTTGAATCTGGCCTTGTCTCACCAAGCGTTTGCTCGGTCTGCCTTCGAAGACAGGGAATAAGCACATGTGAAAGTTTCAAATATCTAGTTCCGATTACAAGGGGATACTATTATTACACCCCTTTTCTGCTATTGTATAGTTAGATATTGTGCACCGCGGAACCTGAGAGAATATCTAAGCCAAAACTCTGAATTTGTAACGACTGACATTTAATTACTTTGAAGTGCAGTGATTTATTATACAGCCAAAAATGGTTACCATTTTGTGAATGGCATGATCCCCCACACAGCATCAATATGGAGATGCTGATTAAAGTTTTTAGTGATTTTCATCAAGAAGGCAACCATGTGCATCTCAGTGAGTGTTATCTGGATGACTGTAGGTGGCTCATCCGGAGCTCCATGATGTGCTGTGTTTGCTCCATGCAGGCATCAGTCCCAATCATGTACCAGTTATCTCACTATCCCCACTTGTGAGGTTAGACTCCCTGGACTTCACTTACACATATAAGCTACTTCAATTTATCTCACTCCGTAAGAACACCACAACTCCCACGGTTGATTTTTCTCTACTGGTGTAAATTGGGTCTAAATGGTAAAAAATGCTAAATTTCTGTCCACGGGATGTTGCCTGACCTCCTGAGTTTTTCCAGCATTTTCTGTTATTTCGGATTTCCAACATCCACAGTATTTTGCTATCGTCTAAATGGTAAAGAACTGGTGCTGATCCTGCCAGAATGACAATTTGCTAATACAGGTAGACTACCCTTTATCCGGACTTCCGAAACCCTCTAAAAACCGAAGGTTTTTTCGTTCAGCGTAAGTCGTGCGAACGACTTACGCTGAACGAAAAAACCTTCGGTTTTTAGAGGGTTCCGGTTGCGGAAGTTCGGATAAAGGGTAAGTCGTGCGCACGACCCCCCCGCCGACCCCGCCAGCCCCGACAACTGCCGACCCCGCCAGCCCCGACAACCGCGGACCCCCCGCCGGCCCCGACAACCGCGGACCCCGCCGGCCCCGACAACCGCCGACCCCCCCCCCCCCCCCGCCGACCCCGACTGACTTACGCTGAGCGTCAGCGTAAGTCGTGCGCACGACCCCCCGCCGACCCCACCCCCGCCGACCCACCTTCCGAAATCCGAAATTCTCCTTTATCCGAAACTCGGCTGGTCCCGAGGTTTTCAGATAAAGGATAGTCTACCTGTAGCATCCAAATTTGTGGGTCAGGGCATTTGCATAATTATTTACAGATCCAGGTGCAAACTTTGACAGGTGTAGGGAGCATACCAATTGGCGGAGCGGAAAATTGCACCCAAGTAAAATTGAAAGGGATGGGGACAATTAAAAGAAAGTGCCGCAATAACAGGACATAATTCTGAAAGTCTTTAGAAAGGAATCTCGGCACAGCAGCTAATACTGACCTGTATAATTTTGCTGTGTACAATTGCAGGTAGATGCCCTGATGCATTCCTTGATTGAGCTTCGAAAGCAGGACCCCACCATCAAGAGTTTAGTAGTCTCTCAGTTCACAGCCTTCCTTACTCTTATAGAAACTCCTCTCCGGTAGGTATAGACCTCGGGCGTTTACTTTTTTTTCCTCCTTGAACTATCAGCAGCCAGTGGGCGCATCGGTGTTTTTACAGTGTTGAGGCTAAGAAGCCGCGCACTGAAGGATAGACTGCTTAGCTATTCATGAACAGCGGGTGACGCAGCCTTAGTAAGTGCTTCTGAAATTGTTGCAAGAAATATTACAAACTGCAGAAAAGGAAATTAAAACCGTTGACGAGCTGGTTATGGACAAGGAAGATCATTCAGCCCATCTAGAAATAAAAAGCCTCCACTTCCCCAGACTGAGGGCGGGAGGGTGGGATGGGTGTCTTCCCTGCCCAGATGTCCATCCCTCATGTTGATCACTTTGTGAAGAGCTTCTCGATCTATGGGTTCCACTTCTTAAACACACGCACACCACACCAAAAGCAACTGAAATAAAGAAGTAAATTCTCATTCTGCAGCCCAAGGCAGAGTTTGTCTGCGGCCTTTGGTCCAATTAAGTGGTAGTTGGGTGCTCTTTCAGGTAGACATCCCGTGTATAATGCAGGTTTGCCTCTCATATGATGTTTCTGAAGACTTTAGTTGCTCTGAATATTGCAGCCTGAATTATTGTCACAGACGAGGTTGCAGAAATGGACTTCCTCTTAATTAAACGAGATTTTGTTACTGCTGTGTTTTATATAAAAAAATTTAAAAAAAATCTCCTAATTAAGTTTTATTTTTGGCTTTGGCGAGGACGTGAAATGTTTGAAGCTGACACTGCGTTAACGTTACAGCATTGCCTCAGAAGACACAGAGACTCGTCTTACAACCATCCGAGGTCTCCTGAGGCAAAAATCAGTCCCTGAAGTAAACCTGGAATGACAGCATTGGACATTGCAGGCTGCCATTTGGTTTGCCCAGAACCAAGTTAGTTTTCAGCCTGTCTGAGGTCATGATTGTGCTGATTGAACAACTGCAAAGTCTGTTTGTGTTGCAGCCTGCAATCTGAACACCAGCTCACAACGAATAAAACCAATTCAGAGTAGCATCTGACTTAACACACTTTAGGAATTCTTGCAGTGGAATTAGTTCCCCAATACAAGTGTTATAGGAGTATCGGTGATCCTACATTATTTGGCTGTCAGTGATTCTGGCAGACTTTATTGTGCTGAATCTGACCTGTTCATACCGTGGGGCAGATTCAGCAGCAACCGTGAACTGTAGAGTGCGAGATTCACTTGCACGCAATCTCTCCTTGGTCGTGAATGTGAATAACACGATGCGTGTCTACTAATCTTACCCACGTGCAGTTAGCGCAAAGTTTGTGACTTTCGGTCAGCCCATGCCCCTTCCCCAGTGTCAAGGGGAGAAGGCCCAATCGGGTAGCATTGCTTGGAATGCGTTGTTGGGCTGTAACTGGGCCCACTGCGGTCAAACCCACAAACGGTAGATCCAAAGTAAATGCCATCATTTGGATGCCAGTGGCAGTTTGGGTATCGAGTGAAAACCCTGTTGTAGGAGCTTGTTGGGAGTTGGGTTATTTATACTGCATTGCTCTTCTTGGGAAACGACCCTGTAGCACAAAAGGGTGCATAAATCGTTTGTTATAAATATTTTTTGTGTTTTTTTACCTGCTGCAGTTGTTGATGACGTTGTACCTTGTTTACGGATAGAATTGTATTTAATGAGGTCACGTTGGCGGCAGCTTGTTCACCAGGCTTCAGACTTGAGCCTTGGCCGGAGGTTGATGCACACCTCAAAAGGTGCCCTTTGTTGTCTTTGACCCGTGGCGTAACCGAGCGGATTTGGGTTACGTGTGCGATTCTGCTTTTCTTTTGTTCTTGTAGACAAGAAGGCTTCGCCTTTGCCCGTCTGGATGGCTCGATGCCACAGAAGCGGCGGATAAATGCCATCGAGTCCTTCCAGAGCAGCAAGCCGGGCTCCCCGACCATCATGCTGCTGTCGCTGAAAGCTGGCGGGGTTGGCTTGAATCTGACAGCGGCTTCTCGCGTGTTCCTCATGGACCCTGTGAGTAATGTGCCAGAAAACTTTGACCTGTTTAGTGCTAAGAATTTGTGTAGTCAACACCTGCACCCACCCCCTCCCCTGCCCTCCAACCTCCTTTTTATGGTTTTGAAGAGCCAGAGTATTGTTCTCTGCTCCTTTTCTAACTAAACATAAAATTAAACCAGTACGATAGCAAAATACTGCAGATGCTGGAAATCCGAAATAACAACAGAAAATGCTGGAAAAACTCAGCAGGCCAGGCAACATCCGTGGAGAGAGAAATAGAGTCAACGTTTCAGGTCTTGACAAAGGGTTTCGACCTGAAACGCTGACTCTGTTTCTCTCTCCGCGGATGTTGCCTGGCCTGCTGAGTTTTTCCAGCATTTTCTGTTGTTATAAAATTAAACCAGTGTTGTGTAACATTCCTCACCCATCTGGCTCTCCCTGAATTAGGAACTATATGCATTTCATTTTTTTTAAAACAACGCAAGCCACATTTAGTACCGTATTTCCCTAATTGATGAAACCGATAGGTGGCAATAAGGCTTGGCATCTTTCCTTGAGGTAGGTTTGGATGAAGGAGGCTCTTCAGCCTATTTTCATCCGTGCTTCCGGAATACAAACCCTGCCGTCTTTCAGTATATAGCTGTTCCCCCCCCGCCCAAGTGCAAAACCAAGGGCTACACGGTGCTAGCGATTGGGATCGTTGACTTGAGTCCCGAGGTAGATTTTTATCTGCAGTACCGGGGCTCAACAGGTTGGCCTGGCCGAACACCATCTCTCAAAATCGGACACGGGCTGCTCAAAGTGTTCCATTTAAAATGAACGGACAGAAAATGTTGTGAGCAGCTCATGCCTGGATTTGGAATGAGGGCCCCTGCCCCACCAAGATCTTGAGGCTCAGCGCTGAAGAGAAAAAACAACCCCTGTTTGTGTTCTGCTGCAGATTAGAATTCATTGTGGACCTCAGCAAGCTTATTGCTTCCACATCACAAGTCACAAAAGTAAGTGGGGGGAAAAATGGATGTATATAATAAATATAAGGCTTTTGTGTCCATTTGACATTCCATAATCTTCTAGACAGCCCACTCGGGGAGCCCCTCACTGAGATAAAAAGATTGCTGTGTGTAAAACCATTGCAAGAACTAGTGGTCCTACTGATATACCTATCAATTCATCCAATGAAAAGCGACGAGTTAAGACAGTAACTATAGGTTTTTATTGGCTAAATAACAGAGCCCACCCTCGTGGGTGATCGGATCCAACAAGGAGGAATACCAGCCAGTCGACCACCTTTATACCTGGGCAAGTAGGTGGAGCCATGGGCGGAGTCAGCAGTGGTCAGCCCAGGTATAACAGCGTGACAAGAGGCGACCTCGTGTAGTGATACACTATGGTTATCACTGTTTACACTGTTGTAACGATAGTGAACGATAAAAGTGGTTTACCACATTCACCCCTTGTTTAGATTTGAGTCCGGCGGGGTGAAGTGTACTACCAGTTCGGGTATGTCAGTCTGTCCGGAGGCCTCGTAAGCCTTTCCGATCGTCGCAGCAGCGGCGGCGGTGATGCAGTATCCGATGTTAATGCTGGTGTCTGCGTGGTCGGCGAAGGCTCGTGGGGTTCCGGCATGCCGTCTACCTGGGCTGGATTTGGGGGGGTGGTGGGGGGGTAACGGTGGTGTCTCAGGGATGCCCGAGGGTGCGAGGTCTCGTAAGGAGACTGTGTCCGCCCGCCCGTCTGGGTATGCCACATAGGCGTACCGGGGGTTGGCGTGCAGGAGGTCCACCCTCTCGACCAGGGGGTCCGTTTTATGGGCCCTCGCGTGCTTTCGCAGCAAGACGGGCCCCGGAGAGGTCAGCCAAGTTGGTAGCGTGGTTCCCGTAGTCGACTTCCTGGGGAAAACAAACATTCGTTCATGGGGGGTGGCGTTAATGGCAGTGCAAAGCAGTGACCGGATGGAATGCAGCGCTGCCGGGAGGACTTCCTGCCAGCGAGAGGTTGGGAGGCCCTTGGACTTTAAGGCTAAGAGAACGGCCTTCCAGACAGTCGCGTTCTCTCTTTCCACCTGGCCGTTCCCTCGGGGGTTGTAGCTGGTGATCCTGCTTGCAGCAATACCTCTCGCTAGTAGGAACTGGCGAAGTTCCTCGCTCATGAAGGAGGAGCCCCGGTCGCTATGTATATAGTTCGGGAACCCGAACACGGCGAAGAGGTCGTTCAGGCATTTGATGACCGTGGTACTGGTCATGTCTGGGCAGGGGAAGGCAAAGGGGAAACTGGAGTACTCGTCAATGATGTTGAGGAAGTACACATTACGGTCAGAGGACGGGAGGGGCCCCTTAAAATCGATGCTCAAGCGCTCGAAGGGGCGGGTGGCCTTGATCAGGCTTGCTCTGTCCGGCCTAAAGAAATGCGGTTTGCATTCGGCACAGGTTTGGCAGTTCCTGGTCATGGTCCTGACCTCCTCGATGGAGTAGGGCAGGTTGCGGGCCTTAATGAAGTGGTAAAGTCTGGTGACTCTGGGGTGGCAGAGGTCGTTGTGGAGGGTCTGCAGTCTATCAATTTGCGCGTTGGCGCATGTACTTCGTGATAGAGCATCTGGGGGTTCATTCAGTTTACCAGGCCGGTACAAGATCTCATAATCATAGGTGGAGAGCTCGATTCTCCACCTCAAGATCTTGTCGTTCTTGATTTTGCCCCTCAGCTTGTTATTAAACATAAAAGCGACCGAACGCTGGTCGGTGAGGAGGGTAAATCGTTTGCCTGCCAGGTAATGCCTCCAGCGTCGTACAGCCTCCACGATCGCCTGGCCCTCCTTCTCGACCGAGGAGTGTCAGATCTCAGGGCCCTGGAGGGTCCTTGAGAAGAAGGCCACCGGTCTCCCCTCCTGGTTAAGGGTTGCGGCTAGGGCGAAGTCGGATACATCGCTCTCCACTTGGAAAGGGATAGACTCATCCACCGCGTGCATTGTGGCCTTAGCAATGTCTCCCTTAATGAGGGAGAAGGCTGCGCACACTTCTGCCGTCAGGGGGAAGGAGGCGGACTTCATGAGGGGTCTGGCTTTGTCCGCATAATTCGGCACCCATTGGGCATAGTAGGCGAAGAGCCCCAGGGCCCTCTTCAGCGCCTTTGGACAGTGGGGGAGGGGAAGCTCCATGAGGGGGCGCATTCTTTCGGGGTCGGGGCCGATGACTCCATTCTCTACTACGCAGCCGAGGATGGCAAGGCGCGAGGTGTTAAACACACATTTCTCCTTATTGTAGGTGAGGTTCAGCCGTTGGGCCGTACGGAGGAATCTCTCCAGATTAACATCATGGTCCTGCCGGTCGTGGCCGCAGATGGTGACGTTATCTAGATAGGGGAACGTGGCTTGCAGCCCGTTCTGGTCAACCATCCGGTCCATCTCCCTTTGGAAGACCGAAACCCCGTTGGTGACGCCGAAGGGAACCCTAAGGAAGTGGTAGAGGCGGCCATTCGCCTCGAAGGCGGTATACTGGCGGTCCTCAGGGCGGATAGGGAGTTGGTGGTAGGCCGACTTAAGGTTGATGGTAGAGAATACTCGGTACTGTGCAATCTGATTGACCATATCAGATATGCGGGGAAGGGGGTATGCGTCCAGCTGGGTGTACCGGTTTATGGTTTGGCTGTAGTCGATGACTAGGCGGTTTTTATTGCCGGTCTTAACGACTACGACCTGGGCACGCCAGGGGCTGTTGCTCCTCTCGATGATGCCCTCTTTCAGGAGACACTGCACCTCAGAGCTAATAAAAGCTCTGTCCCCGGCGCTGTACCGCCCGCTCTTGGTAGCGACGGGTTTACAGTCGCGGGTGAGGTTGGCGAACAGGGAGGGGGGCGGAACCCTGAGGGTGGATAGGCCGCAGGTGGTACGCGGTGGGCGGTTTAAAGGCTGTTGGTTGTCGACTGTGAGTGGGGGGAGGGGTCCACCGTATGCCAAAGTGACACTTTGAAGGTGGGATTGGAAATCCAGCCCTAGTAGGACGGCAGCGCAGAGTTGGGGCAGGACGAGAAGTTTAAAATTTTTATACTCCGTGCCCCTAACCGACAGGGTCACAACACAGTATCCGCTGATGTCTGTTGAATGGGACCTCGACGCCATCGAGATCCGGTTGCGCGTTGGCTGGACAGTGAGGGAGTAGTGGCTCACCGTGTCTGGATGGATGAAACTCTCCGTGCTTCCGCTGTCGAACAGGCAGGTCGTGGCGTGGCCGTTTACTTTGATGTCCATCATGGACTTGGACAGGTGATGCGGGCGAGCTTGGTCCAGTGTGACGGAGGCTAGTGTATGGCTGAGCGAGCTGCTGTAGTCTGCGGGTGAGGCTGTGGTCGGGTCTGGAGACAAGGTGGCGGTCGAGTGTGGTGAACAAAATGGCGGTGCCCACGACGTTGCATAAAATGGCGGAGAAGATGGCCGCCCCCACAACTCACATGAGGCACTGCCGGTGTCGGTGGCCTTGATCAAAGATGGCCGCCCCCACAACTCACACGAGGGGATACTGGCATCTGTGGCCTTGATGAAAGATGGCCGCCCCACAACTCGCATGAGGCACTGCTGGCGTCTGTGGCTTTCCCCCTGCAGGCCTTCGCGAAGTGGCCTTTCTTGTGGCAGTCGGAGCAGGTCGCGTTTCTTGCAGGGCAGCGCGCCCTCGGGTGTTTCGCCTGGCCACAGAAAAAGCAGCCGGCGGCCCGATCGCGGGGCTCCGATGTCGCAGCCGGTACCGGGGGTGGCGGTCCCGATCGGGTCCGGGACGCCGACGCTGAGGTAGGTCCCAGAGGCGGCGGTGCGAGGGGTATTGCGGTCGGGGTCGGGCCCGAGTCCCAGGGTCGCGCAGCACAGTACCTGGAATACGCCTCGAGATGCCGATGGGCCACTTCCAGAGAGCGAGCGAGGGCTGCAGCTGTGTTCAGGTCGAGGTCCTTTGATTCGAGCAGTCTTTGCCGTGAGTAGTCAGACCGAAGGCCTTTCACGAAGGCATCGCGGATATTCTCTTCAGTATTTTCTGCAGCCGTTACAGCTTTAAAGTCACAGTCCCTGCCGAGTGTTTGTAGCGCCCGTAAAAATTCATCTACAGACTCTCCTGGCTGTTGCGGGCGGGATCTTAGGAGATGTCTGGCATACATAGAATTTACCGGGCTCCGGTACTGCTCTTTCAGCAGGTTGAGGGCGGCCTCGTATGTAGTAAGGTCCTGGATGAGTGCAAATACTTTAGGGCTCACTTGGGCGGTCAGAACTCTTAGTTTGGATCTCTGAGGCATGCCGGATTCTCCCAGGTAGGATTCGAAACAGCTCAGCCAGTGTTTGAAGTCGAGGGCTGAGTTTGCTGCCTGTGGATTTAGATCCAGGTACGGCGGTCGGAGGGCTCGCAGCCAGGCCGGCTGCTGTGGCTCTTGTAGCTGGGCGTCTGACTGGTCATTTGGCTGCTCCGTTAAAGACATTTCAAAATTTAGCCAATAAAATTGATATACCTATCAATTCATCCAATGAAAAGCGACGAGTTAAGACAGTAACTATAGGTTTTTATTGGCTAAATAACAGAGCCCACCCTCGTGAGTGATCGGATCCAACAAGGAGGAATACCAGCCAGTCGACCACCTTTATACCTGGGCAAGTAGGTGGAGCCATGGGCGGAGTCAGCAGTGGTCAGCCCAGGTATAATAGCGTGACAAGAGGCGACCTCGTGTAGTGATACAACAGTGTAAACAGTGATAACCATAGTGTAACGATAGTGAACGATAAAAGTGGTTTACCACACCTACCTTTACCATGACTCAACCCATCAGCGCACCAGACCAAAACAGGTATAACTTCACAATAGACGTAGAGCAGTTATTAAGTAAGGACATAGTTGAGGATTTGAAAAGACCCTATTGATCCATCTGGCTCATCTTAAAGTTCAAAAAATTCCATCTATGCTTTTATTTCTTGTATCTCTCATCACTTCTTCCACCCAAAAAACCAACCTTGGCTCCCTCTTGAATTTGCCTCCTATTGACCTCCGTTGTCTCCTTGGGCAGTGCGTCCCGTGTATTCAGCACTTGGTGAGGCGGCGCAGGCAACCGAGTGAGAGGATTGAGGCTGGAGATATTCCCGGCGACTGTGTTTTGGGCCTCCAGTCAAACAAAGTACTCTTAGGGATATGGGGTCAAAGAAACAGTCTGCCAGAAAAGAAGATGCATTGAGAGAAGAGAAAAATAGCCTGGATAACTTCCAGGAATGAAAGATGAAGAAATGAGAACAAAGTATTGTCACCTAGGAAGCCAATTACAAACGTATGAAAAAAGGAGGAAAAAAGCCTGTCCTGGCATAATGTAAGTTACACACCCCATCTCTGGCCGCAGTCATGCAATCTCCTGCGAGAGGCAAAACATTTTTAGTTGGGGGGGGGGGGAGGGGGGGGAACAAATCTGGGAAATTCCTCTGGCCCCCCCAAAGGTGATCAAGAAAACTCCAGGAGATCATGGTGACTAGTGACCCGTGACACATTCCCCAGTGACTCCCCTGTCTTCTGGATGCACTTATGTAGGCCACTGGCAAGAACTCATCCAGGTCCCATTTCAAGTGCTTGCCGCAAATCTGCACTCCTTGTATGTGCCGGCAATGTATTCCAGAGGTCATCGACTCTCGGCGAAAAGTAGTGCCTCCTACCACCTTAACCTAGTTCTATACTTTCGTAACTTATATCCGTGTGCCCGATCCTCCCTAATATCTCGCTCAAATAGCCTATCCACCTGGACTGAGTCTAATCCTTTCATTATTTTAAAGATCGCAACCATATCTCCTCAACATCTACACTTTTTCCAAAGTAAAAAGCTCAAGCTCTCCAAGTCTGCCTTGGTAACTAAAGGCCCTTAAACCAGGTATCAAACTAGTGGCCCTCATCTGAACCTTTTTCAGAGCCTCCATATTCCCCCACCATATAAGGGAAACTGAGCTGGACGCCATGTTTTCGGTGCAGCCTGGCCAAGTATAAGGCAAGGATAGTACTTCATGTTTTGTATTTAATTGTTCTAGCAATACACCACAACATCCTAATCACTTTCACAATAGCCTTGTGACATTGAATCAGGCACTAAAACCCCCAAGATCCTTCTCCTGCTTAGCAGCCTTGAGCATGCAGCCCTGCGTGGTTTATACATGCTTGAAGTTGCCCCAAATATTTCTCTGTTAAAAGACGTCTGTGAAACACGGGCCCATTCTCCCATTGCGCCTAGATCTGCCTGCAATCTTTATATAATTTAACGTCCTAACTCCCACACGTGTCTTTGCCATCCGTAAAACTTGCTGCTGGTTCTCCTGACTCTCTCATCCAGATCATCAATGAAAGGTGGTGCTTGATGCTGCTTATCCTTGTTGGTTAACAAGTCTCTGATTTCTATTCTGTAAACAAAATCACAGACATTATTTCAAAGATAGGGAAAACCGATGTAGTTTGCAGCCCCACTCACTCCGTACCCAAGTGTCTGGTTACAAAATGATGTTGGAGTCAGTCAGATAGACAGGAAATCCTCTTCACACAAAAAAAAACTTTGGATAAAACTTGTAAAGCCGGGGGAAAGGCCTGCGTTCCGTAGCTCGGGCTTGTAATAACGGTGTCACTCCAGCTGTACTGTAATTTGTCTTTGTATCCCAGGCCTGGAACCCTGCCGCAGAGGACCAGTGCTTTGACAGATGCCACAGGCTGGGTCAGACCAGGGACGTTGTTATCACCAAGGTAAGTTATTAGCACACTTCAGATAAGAAAATAAATACAGGAAACTTTGTGCTATCCGGCACCCACGGGACCGAGCTGCTGCCGTTGCCTCAAAACTGCCGTACTCTCCAGAGTTAATGTTGAGAGATACGGAGATTCTTATCTCCGTATTTGACAACAAACACTGTTGCTTAGCAACAGCTTCTAAACACTCGGGTGTGGCCCTAAAGCTCTGTAGCTGAAGCTGTTGCTGTAGCTACAGACCTTGCACAGCTTGACTGTTCAAACAAAGCAACAAAAAAAAACAAACAAAAAGAATAAAAAACGGCTGCTGATTTTTGCCGGTGGCTCCAGATTGCCGGATAGCTCGCCTCCGGATAGCACAAAGTTTCCTGTATTGACAAACCGCTTATTTTAACTGCGTAGTATCGGACTGCACTGTACCAAAAACAGACACTGAGATCTACACTAGTGTCGACTGCACAATCCAGTCCTGTGGATCCTCATAGAATACATTTCATGTCTGTTTATCTCTCTTGTGCCATTTTTGTCTTTTTAAAGCGCTTTGGGACGTCCTGAGGTTGTGAAAGGCGTTGTATAAATTCAAGCTCTCTTGTACATTCAGCCTAATTTTGTTCAAATCTTTTTTCAAGCTATTTGTCTTGGTTTTTTAAAATGGCAGCTGATTGGCTGGCTCAGTAACCCATCCCCACAAATGCATTTTAAATTTTCTCTGAAAAATCCTTTAGCATTTACTCGTCCACCCGCTCCCTCTGGTCGGCCCACCCCGCTGTTTTATTTATCTCTCAAAATCTTTTCTGCCCCATTTTTATTTTTATAAAATCCATTTTCCACTGCTAATCGGAAGTCTCAGTGCCTGATCCAAGACAGCCGCTGAGAGGCAGAAGAGTAAGAGATATAATGAAAGAGAGAAAGAAAACCGCGAGGAGTAGGGAATGTAGGAGAGAGGCAAAGTGAGAGATTGTGTGAGACACAAAGAAAAATATGACAAATGGAGAGTTGGTGACAATGAGAGAACGTATTGAGCGGCACGTGGAGGGATAGAGGAAGATTGCAAGACAAGCAGAGGGAGACGAAGAATCAGAAAATGGAGATGAGGAAAAAGAGACAATTTCTCCTTAGAGCAGAGAAGGCTAAGTGGAGATTTGATAAAGGTTTTTAAATCATTAAGTGTTTAGATAGGGTAAAAAAGGGAAACTGTTTCCAATGACTGAAGGGTCAATAACCAGAGGGCACAGATTTAATGTGTTTGACAAAAGAACCAAAGCCGACATGAGGAAAAACCTTTTTACACAAGTGGTTAGGATTGGGAATGCACTCCCTGATAGGGCGGTGGATACAGAGTCAATAGTAACCTTCAAAAGGGAATTGGGTAAATACTTGAAGGAGAAACAATTGCAGGGATATGGGGAAAGAGCGGGGGAGTGGGACTAACTGGACTGCTCTGCGAAAGAGTCGGTGTAGACTCGATGGGCCGAATGGCCTCCTGTGCTGTACCATTCTATGATTTTTATATATTTTTTAAAAAACTGAGTAATGCATGAGAGACCAACTTTCTTCCAATCTTTTTTTAAAAATAAATAAAATACCTTGCACGTGAAGGACTCACTTGTTTGAGCAGAGTTAGATTCAAGCTACATTACCCTTTGCTGGTTTATCTTTACACAGACTGCCTCGGGTCTTGAACTTGCAAATGTTTCACAGAAATGTCTTGTCCATAAAAAAATCAAGAGGAGAAAGTTAACAATTAAACATTATCACAAACCAAACACATACGTGCCTGATGCAGTAAACCACTCCCAAATCTAGCCAACACGATTGGCCTGCGGCTTTATCCCTTGGTTATGTCGCCAGGTTCATTTGTACTTGGAACAGTCGCGCTCCTCCTTGGCGGCAAAACGTTCACATTTTCACGCAAGTCACTCAGATTTTCCTGTGTATGGGGGCTGTTTCCTTATCAAAATAGATACAGCACCATAGCTGATTGCTTTGTGCGTGTCTGTCTGTGTGTGTCTATTCTCTGTCTGTGTGTGTCTATTCTCTGATGAGCAAACTCTCCCAGTGACTTGTTCCAACGTAAAAGGTGCCTTTTATATTGAAGTGCAGTCAACTTATGGTTCTCCTGCCATCTGCAAGCACTCCTAAGTATCAAAGAGCAAACCTGCCAGGGGCCAACGACATCTTCGATCCATGAAATTATGGATCAACAAGTCTGCCACCTTATGATCGCCTCCAAACCTCGTCACCTCTTTCTCTCTTCCTTGAAGTCGCTCCGTAAAACCTACTTCTTTGACCAAGCGTTCGGTCGCCTGTGTTAATACGTGGCTCGGTGGTCAAATTTTGTCTGACAACACTCCTGTGAAGCGCCCCGGGACGTTTTAATTATGTTAAAGGCGCTATATAAATGTAAGTTGTTGTCGTGTCCTTTAAGCACAGCGAGCAGGGCTACACTGCTCTACAGCCGGGTATCCGTGTTGTGCAGTGACACTCAGCTGGCTGGCAAGGAGCTGCACCCAGCGACAACAAATCTGAAAGGGTGGGGGTGGGGGTAGTAGAACAGTGCCAAAACCAGAAGATGCAAAAAAAAAAGTGAATCTTTAAGCACCTGTAGATTTAACTACTCTCTCGCAGACTAACTGGGTGGGAGAGCAGATTATTTATTTGATCTTGCTTGACACTCCCATGGCTTGGAGTTTAAATTCTATATTCTGTTGAGGTTGATGCTGCCACTTTGTGGTTTACAGCAGTTTTGTCAGCGTCCAATAAATCTCGCCTTGTGTGTATGTTTGCAGTTCATTGTGAAGAACTCGGTGGAGGAAAATATGATCAAGATTCAGAACAAGAAGCGAGAACTTGCTGCGGGGGCCTTTGGAGCCAAAAGACAGCGAGAGATGAAGCAGAGCCGGATGGAAGAGATCAAGATTCTGATCGACATGTAACTCTCATTTCTGCTGTTTAATCCATTGTTTTTTTTTTCCTTTAACCCCCTCCCAGAAACCTGAGCCCTTGAAATTTAAAGCTTTTAGACTACAGAAGTTCTGTAATGGGGCAGAAAAATGAAACCTAATTTGCAAGCTGAAAACAAATTCGTGTTAGAAGGTATCTTTAATGCGAAATGTTTGTTGAATTCCATCAATCAGAATCTAGAAAGCAAATTGTCAGTGTAATATATGCGCCAGTTATTGTCTTCAGGTGTAGGGAACGCTGCAGTCAGAAGTGCCGTCCCTCAGATGAGATGTTAAAACGCAACTCAATTTGCTCGTTTCCAATGGTCAGGTAGACATTAAAGATCCCGTGGTAAAACTCGAAGAAAATCGGGGCGTTCTGCCAGTGTTCTGACTAATGTTTCTCCCTCAGCCAACACCAGCAAAATCAGATTAGCTGGTTTTTCATCTCATTGTTATTTGTGGGGTGTTTCTGTGTGACTGCTGTGTTTGCCTGAATAACCATTGCTGTATTCCAGAATTCACTATGTGAAGGGGATTGAGATATTTTTGAGATGTGATGAGATCCTATGTAAAGGCAAGTTTTTTTTTTTTTTTTTTTTTTTTTTTAAATCATCCCTACTCTTCTACAATGCTAAGGACTTTTTAAATCTTAAACTTGATCATACTCGTCCAGTTTCATTGTTTAATTTTTTCTTTTTATGAAGAATAGAGAATCATCGGAACTTGGTTTCCATAAGGTCTCACTGCACAGTCCTTGTGGAGACTCAGGTGCTGTCTTCTTATTGAGGACACCCTCCACTGTGGCACCACCACCACCATACTAAATACAAGTTGTTGTTGTTTAAATTAAGAACAGATCGAGCAACTCAAAACTGGGCATTCATGAGGCGTTGTTGTATTTCACCACAATCAATAACTTCATGGCCCAGCATATCACTCACTGACTCCATTACCAAGCCAGATTACCAATGCTGGTTCGATCAAGGAGTGTAGAAGAGCAGCATCAAGCTTACCTGAAAATGAGGTGCCAACCTGGTAAAGCTACAACGCAGGACTACATGCCTGCTGAACAGTGGAAGCAGCATGGTATAGACAGAACTAACCAACGGATCGGGTCAAAGCTCTGCAGTCCTGCCACATCTAGTCGGAAATGGTGGTGGACAATTAAGCAACTAACGGGGGGGGAGGAGGAGGCTCCATGAACATACTGGCAGAGTCCAGCACGCAAGTGTGAAAGATAAGGCTGACGTGCTCGCAACCATCTTCAGCCAGCAGGGCCGAGTGGATGATCCTTCTGTGCTTCCTCCTGAGGTTCCCACCATCACAGATGCCAGCCATCAGCCAATTTGATTCACTCCACATAATATCAAGAAAAGGCTGAGTACACTAGCTACAGCAAAGGCTACGGGCCCCGACAACATCCCAGTCGTATTGCTGAAACCTGAACTAGACAGGCCTTTAGCCAACCTTTTCCAGTACAGCTACAACAGTGGCATCTAATTGAAAATGTGAAAAATTGCCCAGGTATGTCTTGTTCACAAAAAGCAGGACAAATCCAACCTTGGCAACTACTATACTATCCAGAAACTCAACTGGACCAGCCACATAAATGCCATGGCTATTAGAACAGGTCAGAAGCTGGGTATTCTGCGACGAGTGGCTCACCACCTGACTACCCAACATGCTAATAGCACCTACAAGGCACAAGTCAGGAATATGATTGCATGCTCGCTACTTGCTTGGATGGGTGCAGCTGCATAAAACACTCCAGCTCGACACCATCCAGCACAAAGTAATCTCCTTGCTTGACACTCTATCCACCAGCTTAAACATCCACTTACCGTAGCTGCAGTGTGTACTATCTACAGGATCCACTGCAGCAAGTTGTCAAGGCTTCCTCGGCAGCACCTCTCAAACGTACAACCTTCACCCCATAGAAGGACAAGGGCAGCAGGTGCATGGGATACAGTTGCCTCCAAGTGACACAGCTGTTCCTTCATCGTCACTGGGTCAAAATCCTCAAACTCCCCACTTAACACCATTGTTGGGAGTACCTTCACCAGATGGACTGCAGCGGTTCAAGAACAAGACTCCGCACACCACCTCAAGGAAAACTAAGGATGGGCAATAAATGCTGACCCTGTCAGCAATCGCCTATCCCAAGAATGAAATTTAAAAAAAATGAATAATGACAATGAGTGCTATGAGGATAGCACAAACTACAGAATGATGCATCAAGCATACATTGGATCAGTAACATCCTCGGCTAGAGGCTGACCATTCGTACTCAGTAAGATGGATGAAGAATACTAACGTGACCACTAGAATTAGGCCTGGGCTGATGTGCCAAGTGCATTTGGTGAGCTCCCAAGAGTCTTGGTGCATTTTACTCCCACTGGAAACCACTTCAGAGTTTAAAAAATATGTATGAAGCTATTATCATGCAGAAGGTTTGAACAGCGTAAAAGACCGTAACACTATCTGGAAGCTGTGAGAACAGCGTGAAGAGTTCACTCTTTAGTTGAAAGGTAGTGTTGCAATCGTGGTCCCTGAAGCATCGTGATCAGACAGCCCCTACCCACCAGCTGCCGTGTAATCCCCCAGGAGAGGCAAAAAAAACAGTAGTCATTGATTCTAAATTAGGAAAAGAAAATAGCTTGTGTGTGTCAATACTGGTCATCATGGGTTCAAGCCCAATACATGACTTGAGAACATAATCCAGGCTGACCGTGCAGTAGTATGCTACATTGTTGGAGTTACCGTCCTTCTGATGAGAGATTGTGTTCTCTGAATTAAAGCTCTATTTTGTTGTGTGTTACTTGCCTCTGCATCTGTTCGGGCTTCCCACCCCTTTTGTAATGGCTGTGGCGTGATACCAGAGCAAGGCTTTGTATTGAAAGGGGTCTGGGAGAAAACTTTGCGTGGCTCCTGTGTGGCATCAAGCCCTCGAGCTGGTGCCCTTGCTGTTTTCAGCCTGTTTGGATAACGGTCTATTCATTCGGTTTTGGGGGTTGAACTTAGAACTTAAAATTTTATCCACTCGAGCACAGATGGAACTACCTTAAAATATTGGTTGAAAGTAAATTTATTGGTTGACAATCTTTTTAAATTCCTATTCTTGGATCCTCCTCTATCTTCAACCTGAACTACAGCCTCACTGGAAACCTGCAGTAACTGCCATACCTTGATTGCCTGGCAAGTTTGATGGGGTACCTCACTTCTATATGATAGTGCCGTATAATTGAAGGCCATTAACAACAACATGAATTTATATAGCACCCTTAATGTAGTAAAACTCCCAAGGCGCTTCAGAGGAGCGTTATCAAACAAAAATTGACACCAAGCCACATAAAAAGATATTAGGACAGGTCAAAAAGGTAGGTTTTAAGGAGCATTTTTAGAGAAAGGCGGACAGGTTTATGGTGGGAATTCCAGAGCTTGGGGTCTAGGCAGCTGAAGGCACGGCTGCTAATGCTGGAGCGATTCCAGTAGGATGTGCAAGAAGCCAGAATTGGAGGAGCGCAGTGATCTCTGAGGTTAGTGATAGGGAGGGGGCAAGGCCATCGAGGGACTTGAACCCTAGGATGAGAATTTTAAATTTGAGGTGTTGCTGAACCGGGAGCCAATGTTGGTCAGCAAGTACAGGGCTGATGGTGCGAGTTAGGATGAGCTCAAGGTTATGGAGGGTGGTAGATGGGTGGCCAGCCAGGAGAACAGTGGAATAGTTGAGTCTGGAGGTAAAAGAAATTCATGGATGAGCATTTCAGCAGCAGATGCGCTGAGGCAAGGGCGATGAGGGAGCAGTGATAGGGAGGTGGAAGTAGGCGGGCTTGACGGACGGCAGCCGAGCTTTCTTGTCCCAAAGACTCCAGCGGGTATACAGTGTCTCTGTGCCGGCCTGCTTATTGTACTATGGCAAAATAGCAATTCTTCACTGTGTGAGACATGGGCAATTCCCCCATGAGGGCATCACAGCACTTTCTGTCAGAGATCATGTGCTACTAAGTGGGTGTGAGAACCCTGGCTGATTGATTTATTTTTCCTTCTGGATGCTGCCTGGCCTGCTGAGTATTTCCAGCATTTTCTGTTATTTAAGCTAAGATTGACCCTGGACTTAGCAAAATACTGCGGATGTTGGAAATCCGAAATAACAACAGAAAATGCTGGAAAAACTCAGCAGGTCAGGCAACATCCGTGGACAGAAATTTGAGTTGACGTTTCGGGTCGACCAATATTCACTACAAGCCCACTGACTCCCACAGCTACCTGGACTACACTTCCTCCCACCCCGCTTCCTGTAAGGACTCTATTCCATTCTCCCAGTTTCTCTGTCTCCGCCGTATCTGCTCCGACGATGCCACCTTCCACACCAGTGCTTCCGACATGTCTTCCTTTTTCCGTAACCGAGGATTCCCCTCTACCGTGATTGACACTGCTCTCGACCGTGTCAGTTCTATCTCCCGCACTTCTGCCCCCACCCCTGCCCCTCCCTCCCGGAACCACGATAGGGTTTCCCTTGTCCTCGCCTTTCACCCCACCAGCCTCCACATTCAACGGATCATCCTCCGGCATTTCCGCTACCTCCAAAGTGATCCCACCACCAAACCTCCCCTTTCAGCATTCTGCAGGGACCGCTCCCTCCGAGACACCCTAGTCCACTCCTCTATCAGCCCAAACAGCCCTTCCCCTTCGCCTGACACCTTCCCGTGCAAGCGGAGGCGATGTAACACCTGCCCCTATACCTTCCCACTGTCCAGGGCCCCAAACACCCCTTCCAGGTGAAACAGCGATTTACTTGTACTTCTCGCAATCTAGTATACTGTATTCGCTGCTCACGATGCGGTCTCCTCTACATTGGGGAGACCAAACGCAGATTGGGTGACCGCTTTGCGGAACACCTCCGTTCAGTCCGTAAGGGTGACCCCGAGCTTCCGGTCGCCTGTCATTTTAATTCAACGCTCCATTCCCACTCGGACCTCGCCGTCCTTGGCCTCTTGTATTGTTCCACGGAAGCTCAACGTAAACTCGAGGAACAGCACCTCATCTTCCGATTAGGCACTCTGCAGTCTTCCGGACTCCATATCGAGTTCAACAATTTCAGATCATAACCTTGGCCCCTATTTCATTTTTTCTTGTAATTTTCCCACTCCTTTCCCCCCCCCCCCCCCTTTTTGTTTCGCTCTCACACCTGGCAGCTATCCCTTGCCCTGCCAGTACACTTTACACCCAATCTCAGCCTATTACCATCTCGTCTACCTTCAAACACCTTTTATTGTCTCTTTTTTACTTCTTTTGTCTGATCGCAGCCCTGCCTCCGATCTATCTTTTCTTTCCAGTTTTGAAGAAGGGTTCGACCCGAAACGTCAACTCAAATTTCTGTCCACGGATATTGCCTGACCACCTGAGTTTTTCCAGCATTTTCTGTTGTTATTTTGACCCTGGACTTGCTGGTCTGCATAGGTCGCTGCTGCCTCAGGCTTTTACCCACTAAGCCAGCGGGGACTCATGAGGATGAAATGCTTACAAGTAGTAAATCAATATGTGTGGTGGGGGGGGAGGAATGGATTGCTTTTGGCAACAAAAATAAAAGATTGTACAGTGGCTGAAAGGTCGATAACGAGAGGTCACAGCTTTAAGGTGATTGGCAAAAGAAACAGGTGACATAAAGAAAAAGTCCTTTACACAACGAGGGGTTAGGATTTGGAATGCACTGCCTGATAAGGTGGTGGAAACAGATTCAGTAGTATTCAAAAGAGAATTGGATAAATACTTGAAAGAGGAAAAAATTGCAGGGCTATGGGGAAAGTGCGGGGGAGTGCGACTAACTGGATTGTTCTGCGAAAGAGCTGTCGTAGACTCGATGGGCCGACTGGCCTGCGCTGTACAATTCTATGATGCTCACTGTCGCTGAGTTCCAGATTAATCTGCAAAACATTCTAGCAGAAACAATCCCCCCCACTTTTTTTTTGCCTAACTAAAATGCCACATTAAGAAGTGACGATGAAGTAAGCTTTTATTGGATACAACTCTCGATTTTTGTTTTAAGTTACCATTCTATTTTTGGTCCTCTTTGGCGCCTAGTGGTGCTGCTCATCACAGGCCACTGCACAGATTCCAGCTAGCGTGCAGCAGTGTGTGGGACACAACAGCAGATGTCACTTCATGCAATCCTGCAGTAAATTCGGAACAGCAAACCCCACTGATCGCTGCAGTCCTTCCACTAATCGACAGGACGTATGTCACACTGAGATTGTCGTCCTGCATTCCTGAAGATAGAGCCCAGTTTATGTTACGGGTATCGCTAATACTGGAGCCCCTTCTCCCGGCCCGGAATGTCACGTGAAGAGGGATTCTGCTCTGATGGTTATACAGACAACTCTCTAAATCTTAATTATGGCCACCCCTCTTAACGGAGCATAACTGCGCTTAGCACCTGCCATGCTAAATAAAACTTAATTCTCACATATGCTTTATTGCTTTACAAGGGCATGTTAAACCTATTATATCTACAGAAGATACAATCAAGGAAGCCCAGGGTTCTACTACTCAGCTTGTGCTGGTGAGCTGGGTTACATTTGATGGGGGTGGCGGGGGCGAGAGGGGGACGCTTCAGTACCACTGGGGTAGTTAAAAGGAAAATTTGACTTGGCCGTAAAAGCTTTGGGAAGTCATGAAAGGCGCTATATAAATGCAAGTTTTTCAGTAGCTAGAGACTCCTGTCAGAAGGACTCGTCTGAATGTCAGATGAGAACGGGACTGAGTTTTGGTGTGGTAACATCTCATTAGGAATAGCTAGTTATGTGCGGTAGAGGGTGACCAGCGAGGCATCAACTCTTGGGGAGAAATGGTATAATAGAATCATATAAATGGAGGATACAGTGAGGAGGGGGGTCCCTTGAGATATTATGGATGAATTAAGTAGCTGAACAATACAAAAAGCAAAAAAGTCATCATAAAAGGAGTCAGTAATGCAGTTGTATGTTGAATGCTAACCAATCATGTTATTGTAAGGGAGGAAGACTTATTTGGGGGGGAAAAATTACAGCAAGAGCTCGAATACATTTCAGCTTGTATCCCATCTCTGCGCACCACTGGGGAATGGGAATGGGAATGGGAATTGTGCTGTTACCAGCCTCTAGTCAAAGGGGACCATTGCCAGAGCCTTTCACTCTCCCAGACTTTGTGGCCAGTCTTTTTCCACACATGGTAGCTACAATAGAACGACTTACATCACCGTCTATTGGCCAGTTGTACTATTTGTCACTTTCATTAAACATACAGAGAAACCCATCAGACGCCGGTATCACTGGTTTACCGCGACTGGATAATTCCAGTTCCATTTTCATTCCGAGATTAGAGGACTTTTACTCGTATTTTGGGGATAAATGCATGCATTTGTAATCGGAGTTATGGTGACTGACGTGGGATAAGTTTTCATGGAGCCGTGCCCACCAGTCGTTCATATTGAGGAATCGTCGGCACACTTAATGGGAAAAGAAATCCTAGGGAGTGCGCCCGTGAACTGATGTGTGCGGCTGTGCCGGTGGATGTAAAAGACTATTCAAAGAAGAGCAGAGGAATTCTCCCAGTGTCCTGGTCAATATTTATCCATCAATTTTGCTTGGCGGAAACCCTCACAAATCCATGGAGTGATCAAAGCAATTCTTATGCCGATACATTATCCGATTTCCCATCTTTGATGGAGGCAAGGATTTGACAACAGTATGTTTTCAAAAGAAATCAAAAACCTAATTACATGATGTGCAAAGTGTTTCTTCCATATTTATTCCAAAGTTACATGAGTTTTCCTACTAGCACTGTCTTAAAAGCTATAGTGCGGTCATGTCTGAATGATTAGATATTATGGCTATAAAAGACCAGCAGATAACATTTTCCCTTAGGACTTTCCACAACACTTTTAGCTGGTTCTCTCTCTTTTTAAGAACATTAGAAATACATTCCAGTTAGTATCATTTAATATGCTGGCAGCCTCAGCCTTGTCAGCTGATTGGAATGGCATTCTCACAGCTTCTCCCAATTCCATATATTGGTTGCTTTCCACCTCCCCCCATGGATGGTGACGAACACATTTCTCTCTCCAACGGGGGAAAAACAATGTATAACGTCTCACTTCCAGCGGGCCCTTCTCTATTACTACATAATGGCATTAGATCCCCTCGCTGAACATTTCTAGGAACAGTAGTTACATCAGAGGTGTTATTTTTGGTAAGGTATCTGGATGACTTGGATAGCAAATCACAGTGGATACAAAGCAAAGTAAAAGACACCAGAGTGATTTACAGGACTGTGGCCCATGGAGTGCTTAAAACAGGTAGTTTATTCTGTCTGAAAGGCTAGTTTTTTAAACTCACTCTGTTGTGATATATATTGGTAAAAAGAATTTTAAGATTGCACCCTTTACTATTCTAGTGGTGCAAACTTGACATGGAATTTCAAGACAGGTTCATACCTGTAATTTCTAAAGCTAATGCGGAGATCTTGAGCTCATACAGGTTCCCACCTGCGAGGTAGAGGAAATTGAAATGTCACATCAACCTAGCTCATTTGTGCGCACCATGTACTAATGTGCTGTGTCAAGTTTGATAGGATGCACTCTAAATTCCACACCTAAGTTTTGGGAATATGAAAGAAGTGCTAGAGACTGTCCCCAGTAGTTGCAGTATTCAAATCTTTTATGGACTTAGGCTTTATACAGTTAAGGGATTTTGGAAAAAATGTATAGGACAACAGAGGAAACTAAGCTTTGAGGCAACTGCAGCGATGAAAGAGACATGGTAGTTCAATTTAAGAGCAAAGGACATAGTGAGGTCAAGGATGTCAACACGTCAAGAAGAATGAAGGGTGAAGCCATCAAGTGTAATGAATGGCAGCTATGGGTTGGAGTGCAAAACATGAAGCAACAATGGGTCCAATAATGCGATACCAGGTGCCCTGTATGATTCGGGACTGAGGCCTGAAGGGTGCTCAGTGCCCTACCATGTGGCTGATGAGTGTGTGATATGGTGGGAGCCTTCACAGAAACTGCACAAGGTTCATTAAAGCTCCCAAGAAATATTCAGATAGGATTGGAGAATCTGAACAGCAGTGAAGGAGTAGTCCATAGTAATAAGACTTTTCCCCCCCTATGGTTGACATGACGAGGTACACGAAGGCCACCCAGCCTACCTTCTCTCATTGTTGGGCCTCCATAAAATAACAGTGCCGACCACCCTCTCTCCCCTCCCACCCCAAAAAGGCCCATTGCTGGTTAGGCTACTGTAGCACCCAAAATCCTACCCCGCAAACTCAGCACATTCTCATGGTGTCATGCACTTAACACTGGCAGCACCCAACAAGTAGTAAATGAATTACCACATATTCTGGGGAGAGGTGAGCTCATTTGGACACAGAAAGGTCCAGTGCCTGATCAACACTTTCATCTCCAAGTCAAAAAAACATTTGAAAGAAACCATATTTTCATTATACCATCAAAGATCTTGCTGATCAAGATTTTGTGATTCAAGGATTTGTAAAAGGAATAAAAGTTGTTTGTACTCAGAACCAGCACTCTGAAAGGTGAGAGAGTGGAATTATCATAAAAAGAGTGGCTAAGGTTGCATGTTGAGTAGGGAGTCATCAATAATATAGAGAAGGAACTGAAGGGGAGAGAGGACAAGAGCCCTGGAGAATCCCTGAACGGCCACAAGAGCCCGATGATGAACCTTCACCAATCCACCTACTCAAAAAAAAGAGCTCTTTTCTCATTTGTACTCTCACGTGAGGTTTCTTCTCTTTCTGCCTCACAATTCCCTACTTACAACGTTGTCAGCATTTTCTCCAATGAAAAATGTCCTCAGAAACCTCTCTAATGCCCTTTTGAATATGGGTGCTGTAAACTACATGCAATATTTGACAATGTAAATTTGCCAGTAATCTATGCGAGGTAAAAGTAACTTTACTGCACTTACTAAAAAAAGACTTGCATTTCTATAGCACCTTTCATGACCTCAGGACATCTCAAAGCACTTTACAGCCAATTAATTACTTTTAGAAGTGTAGTCGCTGTTGTAATGTAGCCAATTTGCACACAGCAAGATCCCTCAAACAGGAATGTGATAATGACCAGATCATTTATTTTTTAGTGATGTTGGTTGAGGGATAAATAGTGGCCAGGCCACCAGAAAAAACACAAATACCCTTCAGAACTATCCTGGTAACTTCCCGCTGACTGTTTGCTGTGTAGGTACAAGGGCCAGCTTGTATACTGACTAGATTTCATCAGTTTTCAGAGATCTCTCATTCATTCTGCTACATTATTACGATATTAGCCATGTTAGTCCCTCAAATAAAACAGATTATGTGGTTACTGTGGGATCTTGCTGTGCGCAAATTGGCTGCCGCATTTCCTACATTCCAACAGCGACCAGCCTTCAAAAAAAAAAGTACTTTGGGATGACCCGGGCTCATGAAAGGCACTATAGAAAAGCACTTTTTTTTTTTTAACTTCCATCTTCTTGTAGCTTTTAAGCATTGGTAGTAGGTAAAATGGCTGAGATTTTATGTAGTGCAGTTGGGTACTTGAATCAAACCCGTGGGAAGATATATTCATTGAAAAAAAATTCTCAACAATTTCAAACCAGTAAGTTTATTTTGTGGGTAAAGTGCTATGATATAAGAATTGATGGTCAGCAGTTTAATCACAACACGAATGCCATAAAAGGTGGAGAAAGTCTTTAGTTCTATGTAACAATTTTGCAAGGTACTGGTTATGTACAGTGCACAGAAATCCCATCCCTAGGTTTTGTTTCATGCCATTAAGACTCAAAAGATAGAAATTACTTTATTTTTGTCCAGTGGAAAAGGGGTACAGTGTTTCCTTTGTAAAGCTGATGGGTGCGGGAAAGAGGGGGGGGGGGGGGGAGATAGTTATCGTCCTTCATGCAATATTGCAGATACTGTGAAGCTAATTCAAACATCTGTAAAATACTGCGAGCACTGTTAATTTCAGTGCCTATAATACGGTTTAAAAGTTTAATTAATTTTGTTTTACTAAGTTAAGCAAAAAGCAGTATCGTTCTGGAGGAGCATTACAGCAGTAGACAGTGTGTCGATGTGCAAAGTATCGAATACTGGGAAGAGATTTGCTTCGGGACTTTGAAAGACGATGCTCTCGGGCTTTTGTCACATTCTCACTAACAGGAGCTGCAACATTGAGGTGACAGCCAGATGGAGACACCCATTTCAAACCATGCCACTAACAGGATAAGGACAAACCAACCATGCACTGAACTCCAGCCTAGACGCTATAGACCTTCTGTATTCAGTTCTCACTGGGTAGCCACGGGGGGGAGTTCAGTGACCCGCCTCTAGTTCAAGTAAGCATCCAGCTTCTTCTGGATGTTCTGGAAAGAATCTACTCCCATGAAATCAGCTTGACCCTGTTCCCACTTTTGCCGGCGCTCTTCCGAAGAGATCACTGGGGCAGGTGGGGTGAATGAAAGCTGGGAAACAGCCTCACTCAATTTTTCCTCCTGTAAATTAAAAAAAAAGTTAACTGCAAAAATTCAACCTGCTGAAAAGCCACCATTACATTGGAACAATTCCGTTACTTTAAAAACAGCCAACTAACTGCCTTGTACTGAAATGCTGCATTATATAACATTAGGACCCACCAGGTAAGTTATGCTTATCAGCAATGTAGCTTTGTACTGATCGTTAAGTTGTAAACAAAGCGTAAATAAAAAAATCTCCCATGCACACGTCAGGCGCTGACCCGTTTGCCTTTAACTAAGATGTCATGTACTTCATTAGCAGTCTTTTAACAGCATTTACGTCAATACTATTGAGTTAACAAGGACTTTCCCCAGATGCAAGTGCACTTAAGTTAGTTAACCAAGCCAAAGTTGAATGAGAACCGATTGTAGGGACAGGGACCTTTGAAGTTTAGCATACCTTCCTACAGAATGATAAGCCACAAGTGAAAGCCAATGCATAGACCAAGCATGACAGCTGAAAGGTTGCCAGACATATTTGTGAAGACAGAGAAAAAGAGTCAATGTGGGAACTTTCACATCAGTTTACTGCATGCAACAATGGCTTCTCATCTCGACCGCCTTCCAGAGGTCTGGCATTTCAGAGAGTTTAAAACCCAACATGGCAGCCAACGTTTAGCAGTCAACTCACAATCCTGAATTTTAATGACAACACAAGGACTGAGATTTCCGAGTCAGATTTGGCTTCGGGCCACATTTCAATGCCGCTGGCAAGCACCAAACGGACACTCCCATTGTGGAGGAGGGCGGGATATCGTCGCCTCTCACTAGGCCGGGTCTGGGGAAAGGGGCTGGAAGGCGATCTAGGGGGAGATGGGGAACGCGATTCCGCCGGCAGCAGGTCAGAGGTCTTTTAGTAAGCACGAGAGGGGCACTCCTGCTTCTCCTGGGCCTACAACAAGATTAAACATTTCTTTGGCCTTTCTTTTTGAGCGGCCGCCCATCAGCCCCGTTAAGGATCGCTGGTTAGGCTGCTCAAGGCCCGGTACAAAACAGGCGCAGCATGAGTGGCACAAGTTCCACCCATTTGTACCTGAATTTCAATCGAAGGCCTACAACCGGCAAAGGATCCAGATTTGCATTTTTAAGCACCCCGACACCTGCTTCAGGTGGCTGGGCTGCTTGCGCATTTACAGGCCCGTCTGAATACCACATCAGGTGGGCTTTCAGCTTCAAAGGGGTGACCAAAATTCCCCCCATCCCCCATCCCCCACCCTCAATTTTCAACTGCTGGCCGCCAGTTTTTCAGGTGCAAAAACAGACGTCTGTGAGTTGAATTTCTCCCCAATGTGATTAGAGGGAGAAGAGGACAAAGAAGATTGATCCACTTCAGCACCTTGCTTTATTAAGCAAGTCCCTAGGGCACACATGGTCAGATTGAGTCATGACTGCACCGCCCCCTTTTTGTATCATTCATTTAACTGAAGTAGACACACATTACCTGCATGACACGGAGCAGAGATCAAGCAGCAGGCAGAAATTGGGCAGGCGATTTTGCTTGCACCATGATAACTGAGTCCTAAATCATCACTTGTCCACTTCACAAGCCTACAATTAGTAAAACTGACCTCAAAGTATCCTTTCACCATTTAATTCCCACACCTTTTTGGGGGTAATTCATTCAACTAGGGCATCAGCTTAACATCATAAAAGGACAAGTACGTGCATTCATTTAATTAATGTATTGGCATACCCAAAATCCACTTAAAACAGGGAGCTATTTCTTCCGAAGAAAAAAATCTACAAGTCACGTTGTTAGGGTCAAATTTTTTCTTAGCCGCTTGTCTACATGTTAGTTGATCTCCAACATGTCAAAATGTCCCAAACATTTTGCCCATTAGTATTTCAGCATGCTTATGTCTACCTTTATAGATACAACCTACCTCTTGTTTGCCAGGACCAGTGTCCTTTGAGATATCGTGATCTGTAAGCATTGGCAAGACAGATGTCGTGAAGGTGTCCCACCACATATTGAGGAATTCAGGGTGCACAATGGATGAATAATCGTGACCATCTCTCATCACACATCTTGTCTTTGAGTCATAGGAGTAGTTCCATGGCTTGACCTTGCCAAGAAAGTGGACCACCTTGGCATCAGCACCATACCTATGATTCCGCATATTCAACACAAGGTATTAATGATTCCATCTAACTAATAATTTTTTTTAAATCACACTTTGAAAATGAGCAGATCTCCTGTGTTAATGCTTATGGTAAAATCGAAGAATATGCTTTTTGCAAGGACAGGAGCATTATACCATTTAAGCACAGCACAGTACGGTTAGGAGAGTCTACCATGTAACAAAGAATAAGGGCAGGAGATTATACCATGTAATGTGTTGTAAAGCTAGGAGATTATGCAATACAATGCACAGCAACGACAGGGCATCATACCATGTACCACTGAATAAAGATGTAGTTCTAGTAAGGTCCCACTGAGTTAAGGCCACCATTATCAGTAAATATAGTCAGCAGGTCCCAGCTCACCAACAGAAACCAGGTCCTAATGCCCGCTGTAAAAGGGGGGGGAGGGGGGAAAGGTTGGTGTACAGAGGTCACTCATCCAAAACAAGTTCAAAAGTTCAGTGGTCCTAATATCACACTTTTTTTCCCCTGCTAGTACTGGTTGTGGTTATAGCCACCAGCGCTTCTTCCATTGTGGAAATATTTGTAGCCTCCCAGCATTGGAGACAAGATAGCTCACAGCAACAACCTCAACATAGTAGCAGCATTGCAACACCCCGACTAATGTTAATGAGCCAGTTTATCAAGGCTTACTAATTAACCCTTAACCACGAAAGGGAACTGCTTATGCTGGTAATGAGGTTTAAACCAGAACTACTGGAGTCAATTTTCTGAACATTGTGCCCAGAAAATAGACATTCCCCTGGGGCAAAGACCAAGACAAAGGTGACAGAGACATGTTCTGTTGGGTCTCCACTCCTTTATGTGTCTCCAGGAATTCTAGGGAGTTCCCTAGCAGGGTAGACCAGGGTCTGCACTTACAATGGGTTAGGCCCAACACAGAGTTGCTTATGAGGTGGGAGGAACTGTTCCCAGCCTCTCGCCTGTTTTCCTGCAGTTATGGTCATGGATTGCCCCAGAAAGCAGGCACCAGGAAACCCCCCTCAAAATGGGGGGCTAGTGGCAAGACAAAGAAGATCCCCACAAGGTGAGTGTGACCATTTTTGTAACTATTTCATTGGCTCTTTGGGCCTTCTGTTTGCTGGTCTCTAGCTGCAGTAGGCCCCTCAAGCCTGCAGCTGTGCTCCGGTTTCTTACCAGGGATTAGGCCTGTGTTGGGGTCCCCCTGGGACCCATTAATGGCCTGGAACAGGAAATATAGGCACTAGGCCCAGTGTACTTCAGGCGTACTGCTCCTGCCCAGCGAGGGAGGGGAGGAGGAGGAGGAGGAGAGGGGGAGGAGGAGAGGGAGGAGAGGGAGGGGAGGAGAGGGAGGAGGGGGGAGGAGAGGGGGAGAGGAGAGGGGGAGAGGAGAGGGGGGAGAGGAGAGGGGGAGGAGAGGGGGAGGGAGAGGGGGAGGGGGAGGAGAGAGGGAGGGGGAGGGGGAGGGGAGGAGAGAGGGAGGGGGAGGAGGGGAGGGGAGGAGAGAGGGAGGGGGAGAGGGGGAGGAGAGAGGGAGGGGGAGGAGGGGGAGGAGAGAGGGAGGGGGAGGAGGGGGAGGAGAGAGGGAGGGGGAGGAGGGGGAGGAGAGAGGGAGGGGAGGGGAGGAGAGAGGAGGGGGAGGGGAGGAGAGAGGGAGGGGAGGGGGAGGAGAGAGGGAGGGGGAGGGGGAGGAGAGAGGGAGGGGGAGGGGGAGGAGAGAGGGAGGGGGAGGGGAGAGAGAGGGAGGGGAGAGGAGAGAGGGAGGGGGAGGAGAGAGGGAGGGGGAGGGGAGGAGAGAGGGAGGGGGAGGGGAGGAGAGGGAGGGGGAGGGGAGAGAGGAGAGGAGGGGGAGGGGGAGGAGAGAGGGAGGGGGAGGAGGAGAGGGAGGGGGAGGAGAGGGGAGGGGGAGGAGAGGAGGGGAGAGAGGGAGGGGGAGGAGGAGGGAGGAGGGAGGGGGAGAGGGAGGGAGGGGGAGAGAGGGAGGGGGAGGAGGAGGGAGGGGAGGGGAGAGAGGGAGGGGAGGGGGAGGAGAGAGGGTGGGGAGGGGAGGAGAGGGTGGGGGAGGGGGAGGAGAGTGGGGAGGGTGGAGGGAGGGGGAGGGGTGGAGAGGGAGGGGTGGGGAGGGAGGGTGGGTGGGTGTGGGGGTGGGAGTGGTGGGTGGGGTGGGAGTGGTGGTGGGTGGGGTGGGGAGGGTGTGTGTGGGTGGGGGTGGTGTGTGGGTGGGGTGGGGGTGTGTGGGTGGGGGTGGGGGTGGTGTGTGGGTGGGGGTGTGGTGTTGGTGGGGTGGGGTGGTGTGGGTGGTGGGGTGGTGGGTGTGGGTGGGGTGGGTGTGTGGGTGGGGTGGTGGGGTGGGTGGTGTGTGGTGGTGGGGTGGTGTGTGGTGGGGTGTTGTGGTGGGGGTGTGTGGGGTGGTTGGTGGTGGGGTGTGGGTGTGGTGGGTTGTGTGGGTGGGTGTGTGGTGGGTGTGGTGTTGGGTGGTGTGTGGGGGTGTTGTGTGGGTGGGGGTGTTGTGGTGTGTGGTGTGGTGGTGGTGTTGTGGTGTGGGGGGGTGTGTGGGTTGTGTGGGTGTGTTGGGTGGTGTTGGTTGGTGTGTGTGGGGTGTGTGGTGGTGGTGGTGTGTGGGTGGTTGGGGGTGGGGGTTGTGGTGTTGGTGGGGGTGGTGTTGGTGTTGTTGGGGGGTTGTTGGTGTTGTGGTGGGGTTTGTGGTGTGGTGGGTTGTGTGGGGTGGGGTGGTGTGGTGGTGTTGTGGTTTGGTGTTGTTGGTGGGGTGTTGGTTGGTGTGGTTTGTGGGGGGTTGTGGTGTTTGGTGTGGTTTTGTTTGTGGTTTTTTGGTTTTGGGTGTTTTGGGTTGTTGTTGGTGTGGTTTTTGTTGTTTGTGTTGTGTTTTTGGTTGTGTTGTTTTTGTGGGTTTTGGTTTGTTGGTTGTTTGTTGGGTGTTGTGGTGGTTTTTGTTTTGTTGGGTGTTGTTGGTGTGTGGTTGGTGTTTGTTGTGTGGGGTTTTGTGTTGGGTGGTGGGGTTGGTTGGGTGTGGGGTGGTTTGGTTTGGTTGGGTTTTTGTGGTTGTTTTGGTGGGTGGTTTGTGGTGGGGGTGGTGGGGGGGGGGGTGTGGGTGGGGTGGTGGGGGTGGGGGTGGGGTGTTGGGGTTGGGTGGGGGGGGGGGGGGTGGGTGGTGGGGGTGGTGGGGTGTGTTGGGGTGTGGTTGGGGGTGGTTGGTGGGTGGTTGTGGGTTGTTGTTTTGTTGGTTGTGTTTTGTTGTTTGTGTTGTTTGTTTTGTTGTTTGTTTTGTTGTTTGTTTGTGTTTTGTTTGTTTTGTTGTTGTTTGTTTAGTTGAAGAGAGAGAAGAATTGAAGAGAGAGAGAAGAGATGAGAGAAGAGAAGAAAGAAGAGAAGAGAAGAAGAGAGAGAAAAGATAGAGAAGAAAGAGAGAAAAGAAGAAAGAAAGAAGAGAGAAAGAGAAAGAAAAGAGAGAGAAGAGAGAAGAAGAAGAAAGAAGAGAAAGAGAAGAAAGAAGAGAAGAAAGAGAGAAAGAAAGAGAAGAAAGAGAGAAAGAAGAAAGAAGAGAAGAAAGAGAGAAGAAAAGAGAAGAAAGAGAGAAAAAAAAAGAGAAGAAAGAGAGAAAAAAAAAGAGAAGAAAGAGAGAAAAAAAAAGAGAAGAAAGAGAAGAAAAAAAGAGAAGAAAGAGAGAAAAAGAAAGAGAAGAAAGAAAAAGAAAAAGAAAGAGAAGAAGAAGAAAAAGAAAAAGAGAAGAAGAAAGAGAGAAAAGAAAAGAGAGAAGAAAGAAGAAAAAGAAGAAGAGAAGAAGAAAAAGAAGAAAGAAGAAGAAGAAAAAGAGAAGAAAGAGAAAGAAAAAAAGAGAAGAAGAGAGAGAAAAGAAAAAGAAGAAGAAAAGAAAAAGAAGAGAAGAAGAAAGAAGAAAAAGAAGAAGAATAGAAGAAAAAGAAAAAGAAGAGAAGAAGAAGAAAAGAAGAAAGAAGAGAAGAAAGAAAAGAGAGAAAAAGAAAGAGAAGAGAAGAAGATAAGAAAAGAAAAAAGAGAAGAAGAAAAGAGAAAAAAAGAAAGAAGAAAAAGAAAAAAAAGAGAAATAAGAAAAAGAAAAAAA
>NC_140992.1:22142195-22272195 GCF_052327205.1 Somniosus microcephalus
TGCTATTTTTAATCATGTTATCTCAGCAGATAACTGGCAGCTGTTCCCTTCAGCTTCAGCACCGGGTCACACTGGTACAGAATGGAATTTTCAGTCGGGCTCAGTCCAGAGCCGAATCTACAGGACCCTTTAAACCTGTGGCTCAAAAGGCTACAATGCAAGTTTGCCACTGACAGGCTCCACAACCTGTGAAGTTTTATCAGTCATCCCTACAGTTACAGTTACTCCACCCAAATAATTTAAAAAAAAACAGCCCTGTCAAAACACATACTGCAGTCATATTGGAACATTAACCTTCATTTCATTATACTAGATGTGGGTGCTGAATTTAAAGCAGATTTTGTGAAGCTTTAAATTCTACATTTCCATTCTCAGTTACAAATCTTTCCCCTATTTGAAACCGTTGTACCTGATAACCCATTTTTACATTACTGTAGAAATTACTTTTTTTTACATTGTTGCTTGTTCATTTTATGTGCTGTCTTTTTTATGTCTTTTATTTATTTTATGTCTGCTTTATTTATATTTCAAGTATGTATGCATGTATATGTCGGTATGTGTTTTTTTTGTGATGGCGCCGATGAAGATGGCTGCCGTCCTTGCGAGCTCCGTGCGTACCAGGCAGCTCAGTGTTCTTGCTGCTTGGTGCTCTCGGCTCATCAAGAAAAAAGCATTTTCACTGACTCGATTACACTTCTTGTATTTAGTTATGTGATAAATAAAATTGAAATTGAAAATTGAAATTAGTGTGACAAATTCCACATTCCAATATAAAACAAACAAACAATCATTGCTGCCATAATTGCTATTTACAGGGACAAGTAAGAAGATAGATTAGATTTACTCCAATCACAATGTAGTGGAGCGGTTAGTTGTGCTAGATAGACTGAACGCAATGGGATGCCTCCTTCTGTGCTGTAATTTCCGTAATTTTAGTAACGGGGTAAAGAAGCGGGGATTCAGTTGGAACACCGAGGGTTCCATGTGTCAGAGAGTTAGTAAAATGGTCCCTTTAGTAGTATTGTTGGATAAGGAGATGTACAAGTTTTCACTCTGCGTAGCATTCTTGGACACGAGGCTTGCAGGACTAAAACAGCTGGCTTTCCTGGAAACACTTTAGTCCCTTAACGTTCCTGGATATATGGAAACTGCAGTGTAAGAGACACGTTACTTGTATGGAGGTCATACCAGTGTTCTGATCTTAGCTCAGAAACACTTGAGTATACTGTAAAACATTTATTAAAAAATTAACTACATTTGATAATGGCTATGTTCTTGTCACGGCCAGAGACATTAGATACCTTTAGAATCATCGAAATTTACAGCACAGAAGGAGGCCATTCAGCCCATTGTGTCTGCGTCGGCCAAGAAAGAGCTATCCAGCCTAATCCCACTTTCCAGCTCTTGGTCCGTAGCCCTGTAGGTTATGGCACTTCAAGTGCCTATCCAAGTACTTTTTAAATACAATGAGGGTTTCTGCCTCTACCACCCTTTCAGGCAGCGAGTTCCAGGTAGACGCACTGGTGGCAGGAATGCACGTCGGGAACATTTAAAGGCCAGAGAACAGCAGATTTTGGAAGTGTAATAATCCAGCCATGAGGTCGGTAGAGTACGTAGCTTAGATGGGACATTAAATGAGGCAATGACTCTCAATTCAGAATCTGAACTGAAATTCTGAATTCTATGGGACCAGCCTAAATGACACTGGGCTGGATTTTCATTGAGGCGGCGGGTAGGAGGCGGGACTACAACTTTCAGGGTTGTAGTCCCGCTCCATCGAGTTCTAGCCAACCCACGCGATTTTGACTTGATTGACCTTGTTGAGCCCGCCCAGCGGGCTCAGCAGGCAAATTAAGGGCCATCCGGCAACAGGTGACGTTACAGATTGATATTTCATCTGTCAAGACCTTTTGACAGATGAAATATCAGCGTTTGACAGCTGTTTGAAGCTGTCAAACACCGACAATCTGTACTCCAGGTTAATTCCTTTCTCTCAGGATGATTTAGAGATCTCCCCGGAACAGAAAGTTGAATGCTGCAACTTTTAACAGCTCGCGGCCATTCTGCTTTCTGTGCCGGTGAGATGAGGAACTCCCGAGACCTGAAGGAAGGAAGGCTGTAAAGGTAAGTAAAACTTCTTTAAACACTTTTCACACACCAAACACACTTACCTCTGCACTCATGCACCCACCACTCACCTGAACACCGGACATCTCGAACCCTCTAAGCCCTTCATCCCGACGGCCCGCCTCGCTAACCTGGCGTGGTTTGGAGCTGTCGGGAATCCCCACATTTCACCAATGAAAATAGGGATTAGGCTAAAACTGCCCCGTTAACTACCTGTTAACAGGCAGTTAATTGGCACTAATCCCCTTCCTGCCTCGGGGAGGCGGGTCAGGTACCCGCCTCCTTTGAAACTGGCTTAGGGGCGGGATGGGTTCGTGCCCCCCGATTTCGGGATTTTAACCCCCCACACGCCTCCAATCCCGCCTCCATGGGTCAATGAAAATCCTGCCCACTATATTTAATGCTGGATACTGTAAACTAGCACAGTATCTTGCCAGGAACTTGAACCCACAACCTCGGAAGTGTATGCAAGTCCCACTCCAGAAACTTGAGCACAAAATCCAGGCCGACACTCCAGTGGAGTACTGAGGGAGTGTGGCACCATCAGAGGTGCTGTCTTTCAGATGAGACGTTAAAACTGAGGCCCCATCTGCCCTGTCAGGTGGATGTTAGATCTCACTCACGTCACTATTATGAAGAAGAGCAGGGGAGTTCTGCCCCGGTGTCCTGGCCAATATTTATCCCTCAACCATGTCATGTACTTGGATTTTCAAAAGGCCTTCGATAAAGGTACCACACGGTACAGAAAGCAGAAAGCAGAGAGTAGGGGTAAAGGGTAGTTATTCAGATTGGAGGAAGATAGAAAGCAGTGTTCCACGAGGATCAGTGCTGGGACCATTGTTTTCATAATTTACATTAGTTATTTATTCCCAAGCCCAAATCATTTATCAAAATTTACAGATCATACTAAACTCAGGAGGTATAGTTAAAACTGCAACATAATACAAGACATTAGAAAACTTGCAGACTGGAAAGTTAAGTGGCAAATGAACTTTAACAGATAAATGTGAGATGATGCACTTTGGTAGGAAAAACAGAAACCTCACCTACACCTTGGAAAATATGAATGGGTTAGCAGAGCAAAGGGATCTAGGGATACAGGTGAACAAATCATTAAAAACAGCATCGCAGGTCAGCAGAGTACTGGGATTTATTTCTAGTGGTATAGAACTCAGAAATAGTGAATGTAAGCTTGTATAGGATCCTGGTCAAGCCACAGTTAGGCCGCGATTTTACTTACCTCAGCGGGTCCGTGGCGGGCGACGTCGGTGGCGGGTGCCGACCCCGCTGCTGGCGGGTCCCGACCCCGCTGCTGGCTCCATCCCGCTCTGTAAAATGACTTTCCATTGATTGGGCTTGTTAAGCCTGCCCAGCACATTACCTGGCCCAATTAGAGGAAGCGGGTCTGGTGACGTCATTTCATGACAATACATAAGCCAGTTTCCTTAAAAAGAGACCATGGCCACATTTGTCTTGACATTTGTGCTGTCAGTGTTCTACAGCATTGAGGTGTTGCAAATACTAACTGACTGCACAAAGGCTCTCCCATGACTCCCTCCATATGCTTATGGAGGGAGTCACAGCACGCAGGGAGGTCCTCTTCCCTACCGATGGGCGGAAGAGACCTCCCTAGGAGATCAACACAGCCTGGATGCATATTGCAGAGGAGGGCACAAGCAAG
This sequence comes from Somniosus microcephalus, assembly GCF_052327205.1. Classification (NCBI taxonomy): domain Eukaryota; kingdom Metazoa; phylum Chordata; class Chondrichthyes; order Squaliformes; family Somniosidae; genus Somniosus; species Somniosus microcephalus. Next base: position 22,146,004 of record NC_140992.1, read on the forward strand.
GATGTGGTCAGGAGGACCAGGCTGCAGTGCCGCAAATGTTTCAATGATCTCAGTAGATCACGAAACGTTAGTACAAAGTCACACTCAATCTCATCCTTCTGTGCCTCTCATCACATCCCCATCACTCTGCCTTCCCTACCCTACTCCTGCACATCCTTACTCACACCAACTTACCTTGGATCTCCATCCATCCCTCTCTCTATCTACATTATCACATCCCCATCTCACTAGCCACCCCTCACACTCACCCTCATCCTAGTGCAATCATACCAACTAACAACACACAAGGGTAGGCACTTGGGTGTTTTAGCCAATGTTCATGTAAAGTTTGTGTTAATGTGCTGTCAAACATTGAAATCTTTATTTTCAGCACTTTGCGTTCTTGGACAGATTTGTGTACACCTTTGGAAGTGGCTTAGTGAGATGCAGTGAATGATGAGAAATAACGGTACCTCCCGTAATGGTGATGAGTGTGAAAGGAATGGCTTGGGCATTGTAGGGATGCTTTATGGTGTTGGTGTGGGGTGGTGCCAACCTGGCGCATCATGTGGCAGCCAGGGTGTACAGCATCAAGTGAAGTAAATCTGGCCATGGTGAGGTCATCCCTGGCCTCCCGGGCAGCAATGTGGTCGGGTGCTGATGCCCTGTGGTCGGGTGCTATGCTGCTGGTGTGCCTGGTGCTGCGGCTGATCGTGGTGGGATTCTGAGGACCAAGGTGAGAGAGTATAAAGTGCGCACATGTTGATGGAATAGATGGCAGGTGAAGTAGAGATGACAGAAGCATTCTGTCAATGGCGAGAGAGTTCTTCCAATGAGGTGAGAGTGGTTGGAGAGTGGAAAGTGGAAAGCCTGAAGAATCTGTGCTGGAAATGGAGTGAGAAAAAGCTTCTGCCTGAGAAAAGTGATTATCAGTCAGGTGGGAGCTTTTACTGTACATTTGAAGCTATCAAGTAATCAGCTGGAGGAATGGCCACTGAACTCACGCCTCAGCTGGACAGCCGTGGTCCCCGAACAGCATGATTCCGACCCGCTGTCGAAAAAAAACACTTTCCCACCTGACCCACCACCGATCGCGCCCACTAACCTCCTGGAAAATGCCAGCCTTCGAGTACTGTGCACAATTCTGGTCTCCATACTATAAAAAGGACATAGAAGCACTGGAGAAAGTGCAAAAAGAATTTACAAGGATGATACAGAACTGAGAGATTACAGCTACTGGGAAAGATTGAACAGGTTGAGGCTTTTTTCTTTAGAAAAGAGAAGACTTAGAGGAGACCTGATCAGAGGTTTTTAAAATTATGAATGGGTTGGACAGGGTAGATATGGAGAGAATATTTACATTTGTGGGAAAATCAAAAACTAGGAGCCATAAATACAAGACAGTTACTAATAAATCCATTAGGGAAATAAGGAGAAATTTCTTTACTCGGAGAGTGGTTAGAATGTGGAACTCTCTACCACAGGAAGTGGTTGAGGCAAATAGCTTAGATAGAAACATAGAAGATAGGAGCAGGAGTAGGCCATTCGGCCCCTCGAGCCTGCTCCACCATTCAATGAGATCATGGCTGATCATCCAAATTCAGTACCCTGTCCCTGCTTTCTCCCCATATCCCTTGATCCCCTTAGCCTTAAGAAATATATCTAACTCCTTCTTGAATATATTTAATGAATTGGCCTCAACTGTCTTCTGTGGTAGAGAATTCCACAGGTTCACCACTCTCTGGGTGAAGAAATTCCTTCTCATCTCAGTCCTAAATGGCTTACCCCTTATCCTTAGACTGTGACCCCTGGTTCTGGACTCCCCGACCATCGGGAACATCCTTCCTGCATCTAGTCTGTCTAGTCCTGTCAGAATTTTATAAGTTCCAATGAGATCCCCTCTCATTCTGCTAAAGATGGTTTCAAAAGGAAACTAGACGAGTACATGGGAGAAAATGGAATAGAAGAATATGCTGAAAGGTTGAGATGAGGTAGATGGAATGGGAGGAGACTCTTGTGGGGTATAAATACTAGCACAGACTACTTGGGCTGAATGGCCTGTTCTGCGCTGTATATTCCTGTTCTGCGCTGTATATTCCTGTTCTGCGCTGTATATTCCTGTTCTGCGCTGTATATTCCATGTAATTTTACAGAACCAACAGCACTAAAACGATGCGGTCTCCTCTACATTGGGGAGACCAAACGCAGATTGGGCGACCGCTTTGCGGAACACCTCCGTTCAGTCCGTACGGGTGACCCTGAGCTCCCGGTCGCCTGTCACTTTAATTCACCGCTTCACTCCCACTCTGATCTCTCTGTCCTCGGCCTATTGCATTGTTCCAATGAAGCTCAACGTAAGCTCGAGGAACAGCACCTCATCTTTCGATTGGGCACTTTGCAGCCTGCCGGACTCAACACTGAGTTCAACAATTTCAGATAATTATCCCTGCCCCCATTTTTCATACAGTATGATTTTTGCCATTCCCATTTGCAACATGTTATCTTTCCTGCCTCTTACAAAAGTACAGGATATTCTTTCTATTTCTTCCTCCCCTCCTAACCCCCCCCCCCCCCCCTGTCTCTGCACCTGCTTAATATCTATTACATCTCCAGCTTCTTCCAGTTCTGATGAAGGGTCCCAGACCTGAAACGTTAACTCTGTTTCTCTCTCCACGGATGCTGCCTGGCCTGCTGAGTATTTCCAGCATTTTCTGTTGTTACTTCACTAAAACAACAATGATCTGGTCATTATCACATTGCTGTTTGCGGGAGCTTGCTGTCGGCAAATTGGCTGCCGCGTTTCCTACACTACAAAAGTACTCCATTGGCTGTAAAGCGCTTTGGGACATCCTGAGGTCATGAAGGGCGCCATATAAACGCAAGTCTTTCTTTCTAAAGAAAAAAACCTGCCTCAGATATGACTGCGGTTTCTTTTAGGATTCTAAAAGGAACTAGATAATGTAGACCATGAGAAAGGGAGGGTGCTGGGGCTCAACACCCACCAGCTGCGCCCCACAAGAGAGGCACAATTTCTGTTTGCAAGACCGAACCGATGCACTTCGGGTTTTTTTTTGAATCAAGTATCCTGTACATACTTACTGTTTGAAAGCGGGAAGGTAGGAATAGGCTGCGACACTGCTCAGATTGTAAATGAAGGGCAGGTGCTTATTGATGTCTGCTGTTGCCCAGTTGCTGAAGAAGCTGTTCAGTAAACCCTGGTCTCCACCTAAATTTAAAAAAGCAGACTTCAAAATATTAAGATGCCAGACACCATTTGCCATTTTAACAACAACAACAACTTGTATTTATATAGCCGCCTTAACGTAGTAAAACGTCCCAAGGAGCATTATCAGACACAATTGGACACCGAGCCACACAAGGCTATATTAGGACAGGTGACCAAAAGCTAGGTCAAAGGAGTAGGTTTTAAAGACAAGAGGTAGAGTGGCGGGGAGGCTTAGTCTGAGAATTCCAGAGCTTAGGGCCTGAGGCAGCTGAAGGCATAGCTGCCGATGGTGGAATGATTAAAATCTGGGATGTGCAAGGGGTCAGAATTGGAGGAACGCAGAGAGCCAGGAGGGTTGTCGGAGGTTAGAAATAGGGAGTGGCGAGGCCATGGAGGGATTTGAAAACAAAGATGAGAATTTTAAAATTGAGGAGTTGCTCATCACCAGTATAATCGAGTGTTAGAATTGATTCACAGACAACTGGTGGCCTCAGCTGTCATGCACTGGTGGGGAGCTCAGCACTCTGCATTGAAGATACAAGCTGCCATGCCACTAAAAGAATTGCAAAAAGAGGACACTAAATCCAGATATTAAAGTATTGCTGTGCAGGAGCTGCCAAAAGCTGCCCGACAGGAATGAGAGTAAGCCGTTCTAAACCAGCTCTTAAGCTGCAAAATGTATTTTGGTGACAGTTTGTTTACATTCTTTAAAGGATTCCTCAATATTACACAAGTCACCAGAATGTTGAAAGTCCAATTAAAAGGTGAAGATTTAAGCGCTCATTTTCTGTCTGACCGAGCGGAGTAGGTCCGTATGCCCGCAGCACGTATACGTCAAGTATATGGACCAAACAAGGCAGCTCCACTTTCCACCTTTCACTCCGTTGTAGAGGGAATTATCCAAGTTGTACTTAAGTCCAGATCACGCCAAGTATTTAACCGGTGTCACTTGGGCTCAAATTCCTGCAGTGGATGTTGTTTTGCTTTCATCAGATCTGCTCCATATATGGCGAGGTTTCCTAGCTCAAAGAAAATAGGCTTGCGTTACAGTTTTCAAAAACTTGCTGCACTTCCGCGTGTACAGACTTCACTTGGGCAAGAAACCTTTACATCAGCTTTTACAGGAAACTTTCAGTTGAAAGTCCGGAAAGCTCTATCTACTGGCAAAATTCAGGCGCCGTTTTCTATAAGTTTTTTTTACTTCTCGTTGCTTTTTTTTCCCCCCAGTCAGGCTCTGAAAGGTCTGTAGCTAAGCAACAGCTTCAGCTAGAGACGCTTGCAGCTGCAGCCGACTGTTTTGAAGCTGTTGCTAAGCAACAGGGTTTGTTGATTCACACGGAACTTAAAAGCTCTGTATGTTTTAACATTAACGCTGGTTTATACGGCAGTTTTGATCTAACGGCACCAGCTCGGTCCCGTCAGTGCCGGATACCAGAGAGTTTCCTGTAGTTACACACTTCAACCCTCATTACTTTCTTCCCCCTCCCCTAATATTCTATATCAAAAAGGAATCCAAGCAACTTAATACGATTATGGGAATCTCGTTTCCTGCAGAAGGACTTGTATTCAAAGCTCACAAGATATCCTGGACTGTTTTAAGTCCTTTGGAATTTTTTTTTTTTTTAAGGATTAAGATGAGGGATGCCACTGCTGGGAGTCCTGAATCCTTTCCATTTTGGTCACCCAGAACAGCAACAAACACTCCAGTCATAACATAGAAGATAAGAGAGTAAAATGGTCTGCTTATGACAGCTTGGATTAGTTGGTCGCAGTCACGTTCTCGCCTCCGAGTCAGAAAATAACGGGTTTCACAGCAACTAATCTAAAGCCGTTTATCGTGTGTTCCAAGTCCCACTCCAGAGATTTGAGCACAAAAATCTAGGCAGACACTCCAGTGCAGTACTGAGGGAGTACTGCACTGTCGGAGGTACCATCTTTCGGATGAGACGTTAAACCGAGATCCCTGTCTCCTCTTTCAGGTGGACGTAAAAGATCCCACGGCCACTATTTGGAAGAAGAGCAGGGGAGTTCAACCAGGGTGTCCTGGTCAATATTTATCCTTCAATTAACACCACTAAAACAGATGATCTGGTCATTGTCACATTGCTGTTTGTGGGAGCTTGCTGTGCGCAAATTGGCTGCCGCGTTTCCTACATTACAACAGTGACTGCACTCCAAAAAGTGCTTCATTGGCTGCAAAGCACTTTGGAACATCCTGAAAAGTGCTGTATAAATGCAATTTTTAAAAAAATTTTTTATTTACTGCCATCAGCTCCCAATGAATGTGCAGCTGGCAACAACCCCAACAAAAACTTCCAGATTCGCCGAGATGGCCATTGGTAAGAAATGCTCCCTCCGTGCAGACTGCCGCAGACCCCGGTGTCGGGAGCTACTATTAACTCGGTATGAAAGCCGCTTCAGCCGACACTCTAGTGCAGTACTGAGGGAGCACTACACTGTTGGAGGTGCCATGCTTTAGATTAGGTGATGAAGGAAGACTCTGAATGCATGGTTTTACGGTTCGGATGGATGCTCAGCATCCCGTGGAGCAGGGGCCCAGTGTCCTAGCCAACAGTATTCCCTCAAACCGTGCCACCAAAATAAACAGGTTACGAGGTCATTCAGCTCATGGCTGACAGCTGCTGTATTTGCCTAAATAACAACAACAGTCCCTTCAAAAGTAATTCACCGTGTGAAGTGCATTTCAGTGCGATTAAAGGCGATATGAAAACGCAAGTATTGTTAATTATTTCTTCTGCCTGAATGTGAAGAGTAGTAGAAATCGGGAACTCTCCCCCCACAAAAAGCTGTCGAGGCTGGGGGTCAATTCATAATTTGAAAACGGAGATTGATAAATTCTTAGGAAGGGTATTATGGGTTACAGAACCAAGACGGGTAGAAAGTGTTAAGATCCAGATCAGCCACAATCTAATTGAATGGCGGAACAGGCTCGATGGGCAGAATGGCCTCCTCCCGTTCCCATGTTCCTCGGCTCCAACCCCATAAGGACACCTCCTATTGTACCAGTACGGATAGATTTCCCAGTACGGATATATTGCCAGAGCCCACACCAGCCAGCCTTGTGGTCCAAGCAAGATTGTGGTCCATTTTATAGAGGGCGATTTTCATCTTGACCATACCTCGGTCCGGTGGTGGCAGGACGGTGGTAACCGCCCGCCCGATGTCACTAGCGGGAGGCTCGATCGATTTTGGTGATCGGGTCTCGGTAAAGTAAAATTGGTGAACGGCCAGCACTAAATGAGCGCTGATAAACAGCTTGCCAATTGGGGGGCGGAGGAGGGGAGCCACAAGGGGACTGGTAGCAGGCAGGAGGATTTATGTGGGGTTAGGAGGAGCACACACAAAAAACTTAGCCACACTTTTCAGAGCAATAGAACTGGGCCACGGAGGGAGCGCTTGGGAGTGGTGACCAAAAGCTTATTTGATAGAATGGTTTACATTTCTAATGTCCTACAAGCATCTACAATTTAAGGCTCAACCGGTTATCTCTACTTGTCCTGTACATCAACTGTCACAGTAAGGCCAATCTATATACAAAAGAATCAGCTTTCTTGCTAAAATGTGCGGACCACACCGACAGCTCCTCCTGGTTCAGCTGGAGCTCTTTGCTTAGCTGCTGATCAGAGGTTTTATGAGGGGGGAGTAGGGCAGAAAGAGAGGGGCAAGAATAAGGTCGCCATCTCTCCAAGATTGTCCTGGAGCCTTCATGAATTGAAGATTAATCTCCAGGAGAGCAACCCTGGGAGAAAAATCATGGGGTGGGGGTTAAAAATAAATAGTGTGTTTCTTTCATTTCTTTTCAACGCTTTTGTTTATTAGTTCTAAAAATATTGGGAGATGGGGGGTGGGGTAATAGGCTGCTTGACTGGGCGGGGTGGTTGGCGCTCATGTGATGGAACCTCCAACACGATGTTCAACCATAGTTGGCAACTCTAGGAAAGACCACAAGAGCAGGTCACTGTTGTTGGTACATCAATGATGGAAAATTAAAAAGTGGAAATACTATGTTACCATCACATCACCACAAGATAGTTCACCCATTTTGTGCAGGCTAGTCAGTAGAATCTCATAACAATTTGCATTTATATAGCACCTTTAACGTAGTAAAACGTCCCAAAGTGCTTCACAGGAGTGTTGTCAAACAAAATTTGACACCGAGCCACATTAGGGAGATATTAGGACAGATGACCTAAGCTTGGTCCAAAATGTAGGCTTTAAGGAACGTCTTAAAAGGAGAATAGAGAGGCGGAGAGGTTTAGGGAGGGAGTTCCCTAGATTAGGGCCCAGGCAGCTGAAGGCACGGCCGCCAATGGTTGCGCGATTACAGGGATGTGCAAGAGGCCAGAATTGGAAGAGCGCAGAGATCTTGGAGGGTTGTGGGGCTGGAGGAGGTTTCAGAGCGAGGGAAGGGCGAGGCCATGGAAGGATTTGAGAACAAGGATGAGAATTTTAAAATTGAGGCGTCGCCGGACCGGGAGCCAATGTAGGGCAGTGAGCACGGGGCGATGGGTGAACGGGACTCGGTGCGAGACTGCTTCAGATCAACATTTGTTCAAAAGCAGTCTGTTTTGTCATCTGGTAGGAACTGGGATTTACTGGTGAAGGATAAAAGTATCTAACAATTTTAAACATTACTTCTTATAGTATGTGGTGAAATTATGGCTGCTGAGAAAAGTTGCAAAATATGCTCCTTACATCATATTTATTCACATAGGTGAAATACAGCAGTAATTCAAACTCACTTCCTCAGTACTTATTAAAACTGACAGCTCAATAAGCCAACGTTCAACTGTGACCCAGCTCACAGTGCATGAAAAATTGTGCAAGCATTTGCCACAATGATGTAACTTCAGTGCCTGCACTTCTAATTAGCATTCTACACTTCATGCTGCAACACTGGTCTGTGTGATATAGAACTATAGCAGCCATATAGGCAGCTCCCCACAGCGAAATACTGTTTTTGAAATCTACGCCACACAGTTACAGGATCAAATAATGGGCCGTATTTTGCGACCCCCTACGGGTGCGTACAAGGTGCGCGCGCACCCGTTAGGGCCGCGCAAGTTTAGGCATGCGAAGCGCATGCGCTAAAACCCGGAACTTGCGATCTGTACGTACAGAACTCCCATAAGTGTGAATGGGGATTCCTTTCTTTTATTGGTTGGGCCGACCCGCGTGATCCCAGGGGCGCTTGCGAACCGCGCGTGCCCGGAGAGGTCCAGGATCGCACACCTTAGGGATTAGGCTGGAAAGCTCTTTTTCGGCCGGCACAGACATGATGGGTCGAATTGCCTCCTTCTGTACCACAAATTTCTATGATTCTATGAAATAAGGTGCCCTCCCACTGACCTCGGATACTATTGGTCAGTCAGCGCTGGAGGGCACCGGGGACGTGATCCCGGAGTAACTGCTAGGATTACATCCCAATATTTATGGCCCCCCCCTCTTACTTCTCTCAAGATTCATGGACCCTTTACTTCCAAATCAGTAACGATGGGGCATAAACTCAGGATTAGTAGAAGCATAAAAGGGGAGGCTAGAATTATTTTTTGTTCATCCAAAAGTATATGGATGCATTACCACAAGTGGCTATTGAAACCAAGTCAATCATATGCAAAGAAAAACATGAAAGGATATGGGCATCACCAGGAAGTAGGGCTTAGAGTAGATAGCTCTGCATTTAGACCCAGCACTGGGTGAGTCCCAATTGGTCAAATGGCCTCATTCTGTGCTGATTTTTCTATGATCCGGATCTTAACTGTACAAGTGAGTTCAAGCAGGGTCAGATAAAATTGGTGTCCTTATTTATAAGTTGGCTAAATTTGATGAGCTACGAAGGAATGAAACATTATATATTATTGTAACTGCACTATTACAGCCTGGTCAGACCACATCTGGAGTACTGTGTACAGTTCTGGGCACCACACCTTGGGAAGGATATATTGGCCTTGGAAGAAGTTCAACACAGATTCACCAGAATATTACCAAGGGTTAGACTATGAGGAGAGATAAACTAGGCTTGTATGCCCTGGAATAGAGACGGTTTAAGGGGTGATTTGATTGAGATTTTTTAGGGATTTTGAAAGGAATTCTTAGTGAGAGAAACTTTTTCCACTGGTAGGAGGGTCTAGGACAGGAGACATAACCTTAAAATCAGAGCCAGGCCATTCAGGAGAGAAGTTAGGAAACACTTCTTCACACACAGGGTGGTAGAAGTGTGGAACTCTCTCCCACTAAAAGCAGTCGATGCATAGCTCCATTAATTTTAAATCTGAGATCGATCGATTTTTACTAGACAAGGATATTAAGGAATATGGAGCCAAGGCAGGTGGATGGAGTTAAGATACAGATCAGCCATGATCTCACTGAATGGCAGAACAGGCTCAAGCAGCTGAATGGCCTACTCCTGTTCCTTTATTGAACATGTGTAAAACTGGAGAAGATTTCAAAGAATTCTCAGTAACTCCATTAAATGTCACAAGCCCCATTTCAAGACAACTGATGTAAATCCCACAGGCTGATACTTCAACTTTGGACATCACATCACCCCACTCGAGTACCCGGGAACCAGCCTGTTCTCGTACTGTATGTTCTGGCTGTGTATAACAGGGTAAATTCACCAATACTGTGCTCAAAGCTAGCACAAGCTGAAGAATTAGTATTACAATGTCATAGCTCTGTCTCCAACCTGAGCTCCCTTCTAGTCTGGTTCTCTGATGGGAGCTCGGGATTAGTAATTTTACTCTGACATGAAAGGAAATAAAATTGCTGCTACCATGACTGTACTAGCTTTGATTATGTGGGAAGATTCACAATTCCTGCATGCATCTTCAGGGAGGAAATAGTTGTCCAGGATTTCAGGAATACTGCCTCAGTCTATCCAATTCCTTTCCCTGGGTTAAGGACCTATAGTAGCTGCCTGCCTATTTTAACACTTCCCATTACAGCACTGTACAGTTTTGCATTATATATCGTTCACCGCAATGAAAAATAGATTATATTTAATGAGCATCCTCTTTGTGTCTGTGTGAAGACAACTTTTACTCAATCACTTTGTATAATGGAAACAATTGATTTTGACTTGGATCCAGGGAACACAATCTAGAAATTTACTGACAACATAAAAGCAGAGGATTTGGCAAACAGCAAGGAGGATTCCGAAAGACATAGACAGATAAGCAGAACGATCGAGCAAATTTATCAGGGTAAGTGTGAGATAATACAATTTGGGAGGAAAAACCAGGAATGGGAATATAACTTCAATGAAAAGATGCTGAAGAAGAGTGTGGATGAACTGCAAAATCTAGGCACTGAAAAAGTGAGAGAGTGCAGGTATATAAAGCCATAAAAAGCTCAAGAGCATGGAGTTAGAAATAGCACACACAGTACAAAGAGGATGAATGATACACTAGTGCAAAACATTGGTTAGACTGCGGTGAGAGAGTACGGTGTGCAGTTTTGGGCACCCCATTATAGAAAAAGATATTAAAGCTTGAGAGAGCATACAGTGTAGATTCAGTGTACATGCCAGGGATGGGGACCTATAGTTAAAAGAGACTGGAGATACCGGGACTCTTTCCACTGGAGCACAAAAGAGTAAGCCAAAATTGGGTTGTTAAATTATTGAATAGTTTTAATAGAGTGAACAGTGACCATTTCCTCTGGTCATCAATTTAAAACTGTCACCAAGAGCGAGGAGAGGGAGTAGAAGAAATTTCTTGATGCAGAGAGTTGTTAGAGCATTGAATACTTTGGCACAGAGGCAGAGAGCATGGCATCGTTTGAGGGAAAATTGGATAAATATTTGAAGCAGAGGATGATACAAGTCTATAAGGAGAATGCAAGGCAGTGGGATTAGTTTTGGATTGCACCAACAAAGATCTGGCACAAACATGATGGGCCGAATGGCCTTCTGTGCTGTAAACTTCCATAGTTCTACAGTTCTAAAAAGGGATCACACAGTAGTTACCTCCTGTACTTGTGACTGCATTAGTGGTTATAGTTAGGGTTTCTGGCTGCCATATATTGCCACTTCAATTATTACTGTCAATTGTGATCAGACAAGTTGACCTCAATAAGATTAATTCAGCATTTGACCTGCTGGGAATAGATTATAATTTGGTTTAGTCCCAATTTATCGTACGCAAAACAGATAATCGGACCTAAAACTTCTAGATGGGGAAGTCAGAACGTGGAGATATTGGAAACAAAATGAGATCAGAAACAGTCTGGAATCATCTGCGTTTTGGAAGAAAAAACAAACAAACAAAACAACCAGGTTTAGATTGTTGCACTTGGATTAGCAGTGGTGGTGGGTTATTGATGCACAGAAATGGCTCAGGCTTTGGAGTTTATTGAAACCTAGAAAACACGGACGTACTTACTTACATACAATGCCTTTCAAATTCTCAGGACATCCCAAAGCATTTCACGGTCAATGAATTATTTTTGAAGTGTAGTCACTGTTGCTTTGTTGGCAAATGCTGCAATTTGCACACCAAGGCCTAGAAATTCAGTGGGCTGCGCCACCCGTTAGCGCCCAAAGAGGGCACTTAGTGGGTTTGCGCCACTGGCCACGCCTCCCGCTAAATTTAGTGGGACGCTAATGGTGGCACTAGCCGTTAGCGATGACATCATCGGTGTGCGCAGTGCTCCGCTACCGCCCCGATCGCGAAATTTGGTAGCGCCCCCTGCTTTAACGCCGGTCGCAATTTGCGACCGGTTCAGGGGGGCCTACCATCGGCGGTAGAGGCGCGGAGGTGGGGGGGCGGCCATTTTTTTTGCTGGCCGCCTGCCAGCACCTCTTCGCGCCGCCGTCCCCGGCCTCCTGAGCCCGCGTTGTGCCGGCTGTGTCCCAAGAGCCCGGCACTGCTCCTCGGTGCCGGGCTCTTTTGCCGGCACTCGCGATCGCCGATCGCGCTGCAGCAGGCCCCTCCCCTTTAAAAAGGGGAGGAAGGCCTGCAGTACCGCAGCATGCCGTGCCACAGCGTGTGGCGCTGTGGCATGTTGCGCTGCGATTTTCAGTTGCAGCGCCCCAAGAGGGATGCGGGGCACCTCGAGTAGCGCTGCGCTTCCCTCTGGGGCGCTGAAACTGAATTTCCGGCGGGTGTTCGCGACTCCTTCCAGGGCGGTACTTCTGGCGAGACTGGCGCCCCATTTAATTTTTAGGCCCAAGTTCCCACAAACAGCAGTGAGAAGAATGACCAGTTCATCTGTTTTTTGGTGGTGTTGGTTGAGGGGGTGAATGTTGCCCAAGACAATAAGAGAACTCCCTGCTCTTCACCAAAAAGTGCTAGGGGATCTTTTACGCTCACCTGAACAGGCAGTGACTTGCAGTCTGGTCACACATAGGTGTGCGTGATGTTGCTGGAGGGAAAAGGGAGTTGCTTCACAGAAGAATTGACAGGTTGAAGCATATCATTTTCAGAAGGAATCTAGTGCTCAATGAAGGAAGCCAAATGTGTTTAAACTCTAAATTGTTTAGTCTTCCTTCAGAGACGATGGGGGAGAAATTCCCCTCGAGCCCCATTTGGGGCGCTAAATCAGAAAAGCTGGAAAAGTTAGTGCCAGGCTCAAAGCTCTTCCAGCCTCTCTGAAATTCCCTTTTTTTGCTCCAACAGGGAAGGGGAACGCTAAATCAAGCGCTCTCCGTCCTTCTTGGAGCGCAAGGGGGGGGGTGGAATTCATGATCAGGTGCGATGTGCTCAGCAGCGCCACGAGTGGCCAAGCGTGGCACTGCCGCATTGCAGGGGCTCTTCCCTGAATTAAAGGGAAGGGCCCCACGCTGCGAACTCTGCAATTTAAGAAAAAACTTACCTGGACCACCGAGGAGTGGGGGTGCCGCGCGATCAGCCCGACACTCAAGCAGAGTGCTATTTTTCTATGTTTTCTATCAAGGGGTATGGGGAGAGAGCGCGAATATGGTATTGAGACAGAGGATCAGCCATGATCATATTGAATGGCGGAGCAGGTTCGAAGGGCAAAATGGCCTACATTTTTTTTTTGTATTCTGACCGATCGCGGCATGGACCCAAAAAAAAAAGGTTTAAAAACTCAGACTTTTTTTTCCCCCCCCAGAGCGGGCCGGCAACCTCACCTTTAACTTCCACCCCACTAGCGGCCGGCCGCCCTGCTCGCGCCCCCTGCAGCAGTCGCTGCTGTCGCCCGGTGCTGCTGCAGGGGGCGAAGTGGAATTTTTGTGCCGGGGCGCTACCGGGGCAATGCGCCCGGAGATGATGTCACGATCTCCGGGTGCAAGAGATTGGGGCGCAACCCGGTAGCGCCGCCGCTAACCTCCTGCGGAATTTGGCGGGAGGCGCAGTCAGCGCCGCGTACGGGCGAAAAGGCCTTTGCGCCCCATTAGCGCCCCCCACAGGAGGCACAAAGGAGGGGAATTTCTCCCCCGATGGGCAATAGTTTGTATGCTTCGTACCGGTGATACATCAAGCTGGCTCATGGGGTGTGGAACGATCATTTCTTCAATCTCAATTAAATAGCTAGAAAGTAACACTGCGCAGACAATAATTTATGTTACTCGGACCACTTTAATGATAGAACCGCCACTTAATTATAGCCCTTTCAGAGTGCAAGGCTTATTTGAAGTTGGGTGTTTATATTAGAGTTTAAGGTATGCAGTTTAATATCTCATCCAAAAGACAGCACCTGCAACAATGCAGCAGTCCCTCAGTAGTGAGCTGAAGTGTGATTATGTGCTCAAGTCTCTGAAGTGGAGCCAGAACTTTTGTAATCTTAGAATAATTGTAACCACTGGGCAGAGGCAAGAGAACTTCTACATGATGAAAAAATACTTATATTTATATTGTGCCTTTTCACCTCTTTCAAATACAATGAATTGTTTTGAAGTTCAGTGTCTGTTGTTAGGTAGGCAAATGTGGCAGAAATTGGCCCAGAAATTCAGGCCCCAACACGCGAGTACGCACAGGGTACTCACGCGTAGGCCCAACGAAAGTGCCGGTTTCGTGCATGCACTGCACATGCGCGGGAAACCGGCATTTCCGTTCCCCTGAAAGAAGGGGTTCAGAAGTCGAACGCGTGCGCAGGAGAGGCAACGCGTGAGCATTGAACTTACATCTCTTTTGCAGGTTTTCCCGGGAGGGTAAGTCTCCAGCAGTTACACTTTTAAAAAGCAGGCGCAAGGCCTGCTTTTAACAAGGTAAGTGGTGAATTAATTAAAATTCAAACATTTTTTCCCACAGGTTTATTATTTTTAAATACTTTAAAGAAAGGTAAGTTTATTTTTAGCCCCGTCCGAAAATGTAATTAATTTTTTCAAAAATTTAAATTATTGTTTAAAATAGTTATTGCATGTAATTTATAGTTTATCTTAAAAAGGTGATTTTTAAAAAATGTATTTGAAGTTTTAGTGATGTTTTGGGGCTTATAGTATTTATAGGTCCTGTCAAACTTATGAATGAAGTATTCCCTGCTACCATTGGCTCTCCATGGCCCACGTGATCCCAGGGGACGCTTTGAACTAACTGCGCCCCTGGGATACGCGAGCACTGCGTGCCGGCAGTTGGAGGAGGCCCAGGATCGGAATCCCACGCGGGCCCACAGCTCAATGGCCGGTGCGCTAGGTAAGTGCAGGTCGGGGGCTTGCACCCGCGGGAAGCCTCCGACCCGAATTTCTGGAATATCAGCTATTTGAAACAGAAATAAAAATTTTAAAATTGGGCAGTTTCTATAAGTGGTGGCCAATCTGCAATACCAGTTTTACGTTCACGGTGCAAGTTGAAAATCTACCCCAGATAACCAGAGTGTTAAGACTCCATCACTTGCCATTGCTGATCCAACTAGGCCGATGCTTTTGATTTTTTCTTTTTAAAAACTCCGCAATCTGTGGATCTGCCAATAATAATTATTAGGTGCATCTGACCTCGAGCCGGAAAAGGGCAAAACACGGATTGACCCGAGCGGACGTGTATCTAAAACACACGCCACTAACCTTTTGACAACACAGCAAAAAGATTCATCTGAACAGCCCGAGGCAGGATGTCATTCCAATTAAAGGAGACTCAATGAGTGCAGTGAGCAGAAAGAAAGGAGTTTTAGCCCAGAGATTTCAAGCCTTATCTGACAGGCTGCACAGTCAACAAAAAGCTCGTTCCTAACCAAAGCATTAACTTTCTGGGAAGCTTATTTTGGCATCCATTTTCAAGTCAATCTGCACATCATTTAAATCCCCAACCACGTACATTGCTGCATGGATCCTTTCTTAAATAAGGAGCAAGCGCTTGAAGATAATAGCATCAGTAATCTCATTGTAAATTTAACGACCATTGTCCATTATTTTAACGGAACCACTAGTTTGTTTATTTTATGTTTCCTTATTGGAAGCAGTTTAACACCCGTTAAAATCGCGGACAGAGGAATATAGTTTCCCAGACCGTCAGTGACCTCATTTCCTCTAGAGGTCTTTCCCCCCCCACCCCCACCCAACAGCCTCCAACCTCATTGCCCCATACCCCTCTTCTACCTCCTTCCCAAGATCCACAAAAGGACTGCACTGGTAGACCCATTGGCCCCGATTTTCCCCCAGCCGTCGGGCGGGGTTTCAGGCGGGTGGGGGCTGAAAATCCCAAATTTGGGGGTCCCGACACCATCCCGCCCAAAACCCCGCCCCACGTAAGTTTCAGGGGCGGCGGGTACCCGCCCTGCACTGGGACCCGCCGAAACCAGGCGGGAAGGGATTAGTGCCAATTAACTGCCTGTTAACAGGTAGTTAACAGGCAGTTTTTAGCCTAATCTCTATTTTGAGGGGTTTCGTGTGGGTTTCCCGACGGCTCCAAACCGCGCCAGATTAGAGCAGGCGGGCCGTCGGGTTGAAGGAGTTGGAGGGGTCGCGATGTTGGCGCTCAGGTGAGTGATGGGTGCATGAGTGTAAAGGTAAGTGTGTCTAAAGTGTGTAAAGAACTTTTACTCACCTGTACTTACCTTCACAGCCTTTCTTCCTGTAGCTGTCGGGAGCGCATCACTCAGCCGGAACTGAAAGCTGAATGGCTGCGATCTGTCAAAAGTGACAGCCTTCAGCTTTGAGTGCCGGTAAGAGTTCTAACTGAGTCTGCGTAGAATGACTCATGTCAGAACTCAGACTGTCAGTGTTTGACAGCTTCAAACAGCTGTGAAACACTGATATTTCATCTGTCAAAGACAGATGAAATTTCAGTCTGTGACGTCACCTGTTGCCGGGTGGCCCTTAATTGGCCTGCTGAGCCCGCTGGGCGGGCTCAACAAGGTCAATCAAGGGAAAATCGCACGGATTGGCCGGACGTCGAAGTAGGCAGGTCAAAAACCCGAAAGGGGAAGTCCCGCCTTCTTCCCGACAGGTTCGGGAAAATCTACCCCATTTTTTCAGCCTGTCCTTGCCCCATGGAACTTGCTTCTTCCTATCTCAACTCTTATTTTTTCCTCCCCTTGTCCAGTCTCTTCCGACCTACATCCGCAACTCTTCCGATGCCCTCCGCCACTTTTAACAGTTTCCTGGCCCTAACCATCTCCTTTTCCACCGCTGGCGTCCAGTCCCTTTACACCTTCATCCCCCACCAGGGTAGCCTGAGGACGCGCTGCTTTTTCCTTGAAAGGAGGCCCAACCAGTTCCCATCCACACCACCCTCCTCCGCCTGCCTGAACTTGTTCTTACATTGAACAACTTTTTCTTTGACTCCACTCACGTCCTCCAAATAAAAGGTGTTGCTATGGGATTCCATATGGGTCCTGGCTGGGATTATGCAGAACAGTCTTTGTTCCAGTCCTACTCAGGTCCCCTCCCTCACCTCTTTTTCCGGCACAATGATGACTGCATCGGTGCCGCTTCCTACTCTTGCCCCAAACTGGAAAATTTCACCAACTTTGCTTCCAATTTCCACCCCTCCCTCGCCTTCACTGGCCCATCTCAGACTCTTCCCTTCCTCAACTTCTCTATCTCCATTTCAGGGGATAGGCCCTCAACCAATATCTTCTACAAGTCGAACGACTCCCACAGCTACCTTGATTACACTTCCTCCCACCTTGTTTCCTGTAAGGACTCTCTTCCATTCTCCCAGTTTCTCCATCTCCGCCGCATCTGTTCAGATGATGCCATCCATACCAGTGTTTCCGATATGTCTTCCTTTTGACTCAACTGAGGATTCCTTCCCCCCAGTGGTGGACAGGGCCCTCAACTGTGTCTGTCCAATTTCCTGCACTTCTGCCCTCACATCTTCCCCTTCCTCCCAGGACCACACTAGGGTCCCCCTTGTCCTCACCACCAGCCTCCACATCCAACGGATCATCCTCCGCCATCTCTACCGTGATGCCAGCACCAAACACATCTTCCCCTCCCCTCCCCTCCCAGCATTCCAAAGGGACCACTCCCTTCGTGCCACCCTGGTCCACTCTTCCATCACCCCCAATACCCCTTCCCGCTCCCCACCATACCTTCCCGTGCAAGCGCAGGAGATGCAACACCTGCCCTTTCACCTCCTCCCTTCCCACCGTCCAGGGCCCCAAACATTCCTTCCAGGTGAAACAACGATTTACTTGTACTTCTTGCAATTTAGTATACTGTATTCGCTGCTCATGATGCAGTTTCCGCCACATCAGGGAGACCAAATGCAGATTGGGTGATCACTTTGCTGAACACCTCCGTTCAGTCCACAAGCGTGACCATGAGCTTCCAGTTGCCTGTCACTTCAATTCTACATCTCTAACTTCTTCCAGTTCTGACGAAAGGTCATCGACCTGAAACGTTAATTCTGTTCCTTTCTCCACAGATGTTGCCTGACCTGCTGTGTATTTTCTGCTTTTAATATCAGGTGAGGGCTGCTAATATGGCCATCAGTAACCTGTAACACAGCATTTGTATATATTTTTCATCTACAGTGTTTACTTTTTGAATATCCTGATCAAATATTTTTTGGTGGTTATCATTTTTAAGCCTATAAATTAAAAATGTTTCTTTTATTAAAACTTCACTAGAAGACGGCCAGACAAAGCCAGTTCCGTTTAAACATCCTAATGTTTGAGGATCCTATAAATCCCACTGTAGGTCGCACAGGCCCATCTTTTGAAGGCTGTGGGAATCTGATCAAAATGCAAGTACCGAGATCTGCAAACAACTTTGTTTCATAGTTTTAAGAGACATCCTTAGCACACAGTTACGTGCGGCTCAAAGCCAACAATTCACCATGTTCTGCTTAAACTGTATACAGGAAACTTTTTTATCCGGCACCGACGGGACCGGCGTGGTGCCGGTTTATCAAAAAGTCCGGATTACAGAGAGGTATAGTTAAAAGGTACGAGAGCTCCGTACATAGTAACAAATCCAGGCTTCCCTGTTGCTTAGCAACAGGTGCAAGAAGCCCGGCCACAGACCAAGCATCCTTGTTGCTTAGCAACAAGTGCAGGAACCCCCGATTACACGGCCAAGAATCAAGAAACAGCCACTAATATGAAGAAAAACTTAACTGAACCTACTCCTGAATTTTGCCGGTTAACCGAGATTTCCGGTCGTTTGGGTGCCGGTAAATCGAGAGTTTCCTGTATTAGAGAGGGAAGTCACTTAGCGGTAAAAACAGATTAAAGGGGAAACATATTCTACTAAAATGGCACCAGCATTTCTAAAAAAAAGGTACTAAAGAGCAATATCTGATTTCTTACTGGTACCTCTCAGTCACTCCATCACTATGTGCTATGCTGGTTACAAGGAGCAGCTACTGTGCAGAGTTCTCCTTGTAGAGCATTAAGGGGGTGATTTTCACTCGGAAGTCAGGAAGGAGGCGGGACTACAACTTTTGGGGTTGTAGTCCCGCCTCCATCGAGATGCGGCCAATCCACGTGATTTTAACTTGATTGACCTTGTTGAGCCCGTCCAGTGGGCTCAGCAGGCCAATTAAGGGCCACCCGGCAACAGGTAATGTCACAGACTGAAATTTCATCTGTCAAGACGTTTTGACAGATGAAATATCAGCGTTTCACAGCTGTTTGAAGCTGTCAAACACTGACAGTCTTACTTCTAACCTGAGTCCTTCTACACAGACTCAATTAGAAATCTCTCCTGCACAGAAAGCTGCAGGCTGTCACTTTTGACAGTTCGCAGCCATTCTGCTTTCTGTGCCGGTGAGATGATGGACTCCCGAAACCTAGAGGAAGGAAGGCTGTAAAGGTAAGTACAGGTAATTTAAACTTCTTTACACACTTTAGACACACCAAACACACTTACCTTTGTACTCATGCACCCATCACTCGCCTGAACACCGACATCTCGACCCCTCCAAGTCCTTCAACCCGACGGCCCGACTCCTCTAACTTGGCGTGGTCTGGAGCCGTCGGGAATCCCACACTTCAAGCTTTAAAATAGGGATTAGGCTAAAAACTGCCTGTTAACTACCTGTTAACGGGCAGTTAATTGTCACTAATCCCTTTCCGCCTCGGGTAGGCGGGTCCCAGTGCGGGGCGGGTACCCGCCTCCTTTGAAACTTACATGGAGGCGGGTTTGGGGCGGGATGGTGTCGGGACCCCCGAATTCGGGACTTTAACACCACCTCCCCCCCACCCCGCACGCCTCCAATCCCAACTCCACGGGTCAGTTAAAATCGAGGCCTAAGACTTCATGAACAGGGAATACTTGCCACACCACCCAGGCTCCTGGGCTGCCTCTAAGCAGCAGTTCGAAGCATAAAAAGCAGCAACATAGGCAAATAAAGAGACATCATAAAGTATGCAAATAATTAACTGGTAGACATGAGCACGGCATGATGTTGCTGGAGGGAAAAGGGTATTGCTTCACAGAAAAACAGAAGCATACCATTTTCAGGTGTAACCTAGTGCTCAACAAGGGCAGCCAAGTGTGTTTAAACTTTAAATTGTTTAGTCTTGCTTCAGGTAAGATGGGTCCTAAATTGTACGCCTCACACCTTTGATACATCAAGCTGGCTCATGGAGAAGAGGAACCATCATTTATTCAATCTCAATTAAAATAGCTAGAAAATTGAACGCTGCGCAGACAATCACTTATGTCACTCGGACCACTTTAATTATAGAACTTCCACTTAAATTATAGAACTTCCACTTAATTATAGCCCTTTCGGAATGCATGGCTTAGTTCAAGTAGGGTCTTTGTGTAAAAGGTACACAGTAGCACAGGAAATAAATGATGCTTAGAATCCGCTCAACAGCCCTGCAGCAAGCAGATTAATCCATTCAATCAAGCTGTTCTTATTGAGCAATCACTGTAGATACTAAAATTTTATATGAATAGAACCACTGGCTTCAATTGGAACGCCTTTAGCATGCACCAAAATTATTGATCTTTCAAAAAAAAAAAAAACTGCAGATAGTGAAAGCTGGCAGCCAAATTCCAACGCTATTCCAAAAGTGCAGCTTTCTCCTTCAGCGGAACATTGTTGAAGATGACACGTTCTGGCTCCTCCATCCCAATTAAGGGATTTCCCCCCCCCCCCCACAAATTGTTTCAAACTATTTTTCTACCACAGTGTTGATGGCTACAGACTCTGCCATTTCAGCAAGCACCAATTAAGAACAACATTTCAAATTCCTGGAGGCAGAAACAAAAGATTTTTGTCTACTGACACTGAAGCGTAGAATGATTAGACGCTAGATTCCACCGTTTCACAGATCTGTCAAAACCACAAAAGTCTACTCTCGCTAGTGTACGGAGCTACAACGTAACTGTTTCACCACGGCATCTTCCTCCCTCTAAATACAGAAACTTCCTTCCATTAGCTACATTGCACCACTTTTCTCACGGTTTCATGTTTCATCCGGAATGTGCTGCAATGCATTTCAATACAGGCTGCGAACTTGAAAAGGTTATTGCGCAGGGCCGAGGGAAGATCCAGTGTCCAGTGGGCGGCTTAACGTGTTCCGCCGTAGCTTGGCAAGGGCACAAGTTCATACCCGTGAATTCACAGATGCCACACCATCATCTTGATGATATTCCATGTGGTCAGGGAGGAGAGAGCAAATGGAGGCTCAAGTGTGGCCTCAGCCTTGGACCAGTGAAATGGCGCAATGCTCAGTAAGGGAGAGGAGAAGGGGAAAATAATAGACAGGTAGCACAGTCCACGGCAGCCGCACCAACATGCAATGTCATGAAATAATATGCTATCGATTAGCACCAGTATCTCTCATTCGGTGAACTTCGAAGTCTCAATCAAGGTGCAAATAGAGGAGAGCTCTTTCTTCCATAAACATTGAATTGATTTGGACATCCTGTTGACTCAAGAGAAGCAACTACAAAGCCTGTTCTATGCTACTGAATTATTAATGCACGTGACAGTACTACTCAGTTTAAGAAAGAAGGATGTACAATTTCCGTGTACATTCATAACTGAAGTTACTTCATACCGAAGTTGTCTAATCTTACATAGAAACATAGAAGATAGGAGCAGGAGCAGGCCATTCGGCCCCTCGAGCCTGCTCCGCCATTTAATGAGATCATGGCTGATCATCCAAATTCAGTACCCTGTCCCTGCTTTCTCCCCATATCCCTTGATCCCGTTAGCCTTAAGAAATATATCTAACTCCTTCTTTAATATATTTAATGAATTGGCCTCAACTGCCTTCTGTGGTAGAGAATTCCACAGGTTCACCACTCTCTGGGTGAAGAAACGTCTCCTCCTCTCTGTCCTAAATGGCTTACCCCTTATCTTTACACTGTGACCCCTGGTTCTGGACTCCCCCGCCATCGGGAACATCCTTCCTGCATCTAGTCTGTCTAGTCCTGTTAGAATTTTATAAGTTTCAATGAGATCCCCTCTCATTCTTCTAAACTCCAGCGAATATAAGCCCAATCGACCCAATCTCTCCTCATACGTCATTCCTGCCATCCCAGGTATCAGTCTGGTGAATCTTCGCTGCACTCCCTCCATGGCAAGAATATCCTTCCTCAGATAAGGCGACCAAAATTGCACACAATACTCAAGGTGTGGTCTCACCAAGGCCCTGTACAACTGCAGCAAGACATCCTTGCTCCTGTACTCAAATCCTCTCGCTATGAAGGCCAACATACCATTTGCCTTCTTAACCGCCTGCTGCACCTGTATGCTTACCTTCAGTGACTGGTGCACAAGGACACCCAGGTCCTGTTGCACTTCCCCTTCTCCCAATCTATTGCCGTTCAGATAATAATCTGCCTTCCTGTTTTTGCCACCAATGTGGATAACCTCGCATTTATTCACATTATACTGCATCTGCCATATCACCCAACCTGTCCAAATCATACTGGAGTTTCTCGGCATCCTCCTCACAGCACACACGCCCACCCAGCTTTGTGTCGTCTGCAAACTTGGAGAAATTACATCTAGTTCCCTCGTCTAAATCATTAATATATATATTAATGAATAGCTGGGGTCCTAGCACCGATCCCTGCAGTACCCCACTAGTCACTGCCTGCCACTTGGAAAAAAGACCCGTTTATTCCAACTCTTTGCTTCCTGTCTGCCAACCAGTTCTCTATCCAAGTCAGTACCTTACCCCCAACCCCATGTGCTTTAACTTTACGCGCTAATCTTCTGGGAGTTCTTTGTGTACCTTGTAATTACAGCAAGAGCTTCTCAACTGCCAATGTAAATGCTAGTCATGTAACAAGAGGGGTCATTTCAATATAGCTACTACATGGTGTTGGACGTTGTGTAGAGTTAAAAGTTTAACAGTCGAACTTTGTATCATGTAACAATAGGCTTTGAAGTATTGGGAGAAGAAGGCATAGCTTGTCTTCTGATGTGTAATGTGCTTGTGCACAGAAATACATGACAGTAATGACATCAGCCATGAGTGATTACAATGCAACTTCAGGGGCTAGGGTAATAAACATAGGTAAAGGTTTCCAGTACCTATAGTATGGAAAGAGAACAGTTAGTTAATTAAACTTATTCTCCAAAGATGTTAGTAACTATTACGTCAGGAATTCTTGTTTAGGGGAAGTAGCTTTGGAGTAAATAACTACAATGGTTTACATGAATAGACTGTCTTCAAAGGATTTAGGAATAGATACATCATGAAGTCTTATCTGTGACATTGATGTCGGCAAAATATATGGTGTATAAAGGAGCATGGTTTTCAGCATTTCTTTGAGGGCTCGAAAGATAGAACTTGAAGCGGAAAAGCCAGTCTCTGTATACAGGCATAGATTCAAGGTAAGGGGCAGGAGGTTTAGAGGGGATTTGAGGAGGAACTTTTTCACCCAGAGGGTGGTTGGAATCTGGAACTCACTGCCTGAAAGGGTGGTAGAGGCAGGAACCCTCATAACATTCAAGAAGCATTTGGATGAGCACTTGAAATGCCATTGCATACAAGGCTATGGACCAAATGCTGGAAAATGGGATTAGACTGGACAGGGATTGATGGTCGGCGCAGACACGATGGGCCGAAGGGCCTCTTTCTGTGCTGTATAACTCTATGACTCGATGACAGTTAGGCTGGTCACCTGTACTGAGTATCAATAAAGTCTGTTCCATATACTCCACTATGAGGTGTCTCGTGCTTACTCGAAATGTGTTGTTGTGAACCAGAAGAGGAAGGAGGTTGACTGCCTCCATATGGCTCTGAAGGGCATTATTATATAGAGGGAAACAAACCCACAATGTCAAAATTAGCAATGAACGGGATATCTTAGTAAGCCAACAAGAGCCATCTCATTGTTTATGCAGTACATCTAATGGGGGTAATTTTGACTTTGGGCAATAGTGTAAAACAGACAATATTGGATGGGCCGCCAGTTATACACCGCTCCTGATTTTTCTTTCCCCGTGAAGTTTCCAACGGCCGATCTGATATCGCCAGTTTTACACCATCGGCTAAAGTTAAAATGACCTCAGTGTATTTTTGCAAGGACACAGTTGTGACGTACTCCTCTACTACACTGTTTGCCTGGTACATCAATAGAATTTAGCCTCATCAGATCTGCAATATAGGTAGTTGGTGAAAAGTTGCAGAACTTTATGGTTCAATACGTTAATCGCTAGGAAAAAGAGAGTTATTGTTTTTAGGGTTAAACAGGGTCACGCATCAGCGATAATCCTCTAGATGGCATTTAGGTGTACCTGAAACTGGTTCTGGATGGACTAGAATGGTTTAGATATTTCAAAAGGATAACAACTTCCCAGGTTTAATTCGCCTCTCTTGGGTAGTGCATCGATCCATTTGCACTTCAGCCATCGAACTAATTCCCGAGTTTGGAGTGCACCCACGTTTCCAGCAATATCTTAGCATTGCGAGGTCATGATGCTTGCACTCAAAACACTTGTCAATTTAGTCACCATTAAAAACATTTTTAACATCGTCTCCAGGAGAGGCGGCCAATTGGGGAACCATCTTGGACGTGAGTTTTACTGCCCCTTACCCCTTGGGAACTGAACTGCAGAGGACCACATTTACACTGAGATCTCCATTTCAGGCCTGAAACCACAAGGTGCTGGGGGAGGAAGGGTCCAGAGCCAGGTCTGGACTTCACTTTGATCTTTCACCAACCCCCCATTTAAGCACCATCTTTAGCGTCGCTGCAAAGCTAAAGGAAGTGCGAATGCAACTGAAAAAGATTTTACGGTGGCCTGAGCAAAACTTGAGATGTAGTACAGGTAGACTATCCTTTATCCGAAAACCTCGGGACCAGCCGTGTTTTGGTTTTCGGAAAATTTCGGATTTCGGAAGGTATTTTATAAGACTGGGAAATTTGTCGGGGGTGGGGGTCGGCGGGGGGTCGGGGTCGGCGGGGGGGTCGGGGTGGGGGTCGGCGGGGGTCGGGGTCGTGCGCATGACTTACGCTGAACGAAAACACTTTCGGTTTTCAGAGGTTTTCTGTTTTCGGAAGTGCGGATAAAGGCTGGTACACTATCCCTTATCCGAAAGGGTGGGGGTCGGCGGGGGGTCGGGGTCGGCGGGGGGGGTCGACGGGGGGTCGGGGTCGGGGTCGTGCGCACGACTTACGCTGAACGAAAACACTTTCGGGTTTCAGAGAATTTCGGTTTTCGGAAGTGCGGAAAAAGGATACACTATCCCTTATCCGAAGGGGTGGGGGGGGGGATAAAAGAATATCGGACAGGCCGCTGCAGCTATCGGACGGGCCGCTGTATTGTTGGGTTCACTCTCCCAGTATACCTCCTTCACACTGCCCGGCTCGGCCTGCAATCTCCTACCCAGGAGGGAACTCAGTGACCCTCTGCCCTGCTCAGCGTAAGTCGTGCGCCACTCTGGTCATGTCGTGCGCACGACTTACGCTGAACGAAAAAACCTTCGGTTTTTAGAGGGTTTCGGTTTTCGGAAGTTCGGATAAAGGGTAGTCTACCTGTACTGATCAGTGTTATTGCGAGATTTTATGTTTAATCAATGCTAATTTCAAATCTTTATTTTTCAGTAGGCTAGTTTAAAATACTTGGGGAATTTGGGCGCCAATCTATTAGAAGAACTTTCACTTTAGAACCTGGTTTAAATGTACTCCACCTCATCAGATAACATCTCCTACTGTCGGCTAAGCATTGCCATCGGTGGTGCTAGCAAGTCCGCCAAATAAAATATATAATTTAAATTCTTTTAAAAAGAGTAGCTCTCCTATTGCACAGCCTGGGCAAACATTTGAATCCGGAAAGACCTACACGACTGCTATGTGCTTCTGTCCACTTAAAGCCTAACCCTATTTCCTAGTCAGTGGCAAACAGAATAGACTCACCACTGTCCCTCGAGCCTGCATTCAAGAAGAATGCTCCGCCATTCACCAGGGGGCACAGTCTCAGGACAAGGGGTAGGCCATTTAAGACGGATATGAGGAAACATTTCTTCACTCAGAGGGTTGTGAATCTTTGGACTTCTCTGCCCCAGAGGGCTGTGAATACAGAGTCTTTTGAGTATATTCAAGGCCGAGATAGATAGGTTTTTGGATTCTAGGGGAATCAAGGGATATGGAGATCAGAGGGCTGTGAATCTTTACCCCAGAGGGCTGTGGATGTTCAGTCATTGAATACATTCAAGGCTGAGAGTTTTGGACTCTCAGGGAATCGTGGGATATGGGCTTCGGGCAAGAAAGTGGAGTTGATGTAGCAGATCAGCCATGATCTTATTGAATGGCAGGCGCAGGCTCGGGGGGCTGTATGGCCTACTCCTGCTCCTATTTCTTATGTTACTGATTTAGAGGGAGGTGGTAACTGCTGTACTGTCATTCAGAGTCAGAAACAATATTCTCTGAAAGCAGAGTCTTAAAGGAACTTTCATTTAGGACCCGTCGAGAAGCACTGAGGAATCTAGAGTAAAAATACTTAATTGGAGGAAGGCCAATTTCAGTGGGATGAGAACGGATCTGGCACGGGTAAATTGGAGTCAAAGATTGGCAGGCAAAACTGTAGTGGCACAATGGGCTGCCTTTAAAGAGGAAATAGTTCGGGTACAGTCGAGGTACATTCCCATGAGGGGGAAAGGTAGGGCAACCAAAGTCAGAGCTCCCTGGATGATGAGATAGAGAGTAAGATGAAGCAGAAAAAGGGGGCGTATGACAGATGTCAGGTCGAGAATACATCTGAGAATCAGGCTAAATATAGACAGGTCAGAGGAGAAGTGAAAAAGAAAATAAGAGGGGCAAAGCGAGGGTATGAGAGTAGAATGGCAGCCAACATAAAAGGGAATCCAAAAGTCTTCTATAGGCACATAAATAGTAAAAGGGTAGCAAGAGGAGGGGTGGGGCCAATTAGGGACCAAAAAGGAGGCCTACGCATGGAGGCAGAGGACATAGCTGAGGTGTTAAATGAGTACTTTGCATCTGTCTTTACCAAGGAAGAAGATGCTGCCATAGACATAGTGAAGGAGGAGGTAGAGGAGATACTGCATAGGGTAAAAATTGATAAAGATGAGGTACTAGAAAGGCTAGTTGTACTTAAAAGTAGATAAGTCACCAGGACCGGATGGGATGCATCCTAGGATGCTGAGGGAAGTGAAGGAAGAAATCGCGGAGGTACTGGCCATAATCTTCCAATCCTCCTTAGATACGGGGGTGGTGCCAGAGTACTGGAGAATTGCAAATGTTACAGCCTTGTTCAAAAAAGGGTGTAAAGATAAACCCAGCAACTACAGGCCAGTCAGTTTAACCTTGGTAGGTGGAAGCTTTTAGAAACAATAATCAGGGACAAAATTAACAGTCACTTGGATAAGTGTGGATTAATTAAGGAAAGCCAGCACAGATTTGTTAAAGGCAAATCGTGTTTAACTAAGTTGATGGAGTATTTTGATGGAATAAAAGAGACAGTGGCAGCATGGATATGAAATTGGCTGAGTGACAGGAAACAGAGAGTAGTGGTGAACAGTTGTTTTTCGGACTGGAGGAAGGTACAATGGTGTTCCCCAGGGGTCGCTATTAGGACCACTGCTTTTCTTGCAACACGAGTGAGAGAGCGAGCGAGTGAGAGCGATATTGCATCCATTGTATTAAGAGGCAATGAAATGCATTTTAAGAACATAAGAACATAAATAGGAGCAGGAGTAGGCCAATCGGCCCCTCGAGCCTGCTCCGTCATTCAATAAGATCATGGCTGGTCTGATCCTAACCGCCAATCGACTATCACAGAACCATCTCCTGAATCTAACAGAATTAGACACACGAAATAGGAGCAGGATCAGGCTACATGGCCCCTGGGCCCGCTCTGCTACCCACAGGGTCATGACCGATCCGAACCTAGACTCATGTCCAAATTCCTGCCCGCTCCCCGTAACCCTTAATTTCCTTTACTTCTAGGAAACTGTCTATTTGTTTTAAATTTATGTAATGATGTAGCTTCTACAGCTTTTTGGGGCAGCATATTCCATGGACCTACCACCCTCTGAGTGAAGTAGTTCCTCCTCATCTCAGTTTTGAAAGAGCAGCCCCTTATTATAAGACTATGCCCCCTAGTTCTAGTTTCACCTATCATCGGGAACATCCTCACCGCATCCACCCGATCCAACCCCTTCACAATCTTATATGTTTCAATAAGATCGCCTCTCATTCTTCTGAACTCCAATGAGTAGAGTCCCAATCTACTCAACCTCTCCTCATATGTCCATCCCCTCATCCCCGGGATTAACCGAGTGAACCTTCTTTGTACTGACTCGAGAGCAAGTATGTCCTTTCTTAAGTATGGACACCAAAACTGTACGCAGTATTCCAGGTGCGGTCTCACCAATACCTTGTACAACTGAAGCAATACCTCCCTATTTTTATATTCTATCCCCCCAGCAATGAAAGCCAACATTCCATTGGCCTTCTTAATCACTTGCTGCACCTGCATACCAACCTTTTGAGTTTCGTGCACCAGGACCCCCAGATCCCTTTGTACTTCAGTACTTTCCAGTTTCTTGCCATTAAGATAATAACTTGCTCTACGATTTTTCCTGCCAAAGTGCATAACCTCACACTTTCCAGTATTGTATTCATGTTCCTCAAACTTTAAGCATTTGATCATTTACTAAGTCTTTATATATTAGATTACACTGTTATTGCCATTTGCACATTTCTTTATATGGAGAAGAAAGTTCATTGTAATCTAAAAGGGATTTAGTCAACTTTCTTTATATAGCCATGGCTGGAGCAGGATAAGCCGAAAGCACTCACTGCCTTGATTCACAACTTTATTTATAGTTAGTCCTTATATAGCAGAGTTTACTCAGGTGCTTCCAGCATTTCCATCATCAAACCAATTGTGCCTGTGAGACTGTGTCAAAACACTTTATGAATAGACCTGGGAGCAAGTGCCACCACCGTTTTGCCAACAGGTCAAGTTCACACTTGAAACAAGCGCGTTTATACACCGCAAGGAGTCTTCTCAAATGTTTAACACTTTGCAAATCCAAATTTTAAATTATCTGGAAGTTATTACCACTAGCTATCTCCCTAATTCGGGTCAGGTCAGGACTTTTAAACTATAGTCAACCGGTAAATACCTGGGTGAGGGGAGCAGAGCAGAGTTATACTGCCAACCGTCCAGGAAAATAAACAGAACTTTGCATTTTTATATTAAAGAACCAGCAGAATGGTTGGCTCTCTGCCAACATCCAATGTGATTAGAAATGAAGTACAACTTAAGCTCACCACCATTTGACAGCCCGGGAACTATTTAGGCTTTAAATATTACCAAAGTTTTGCTTTGTACCAGCTGCAGATATACTGCACCTAGTGCAATGTTAAAGTGGTCCCAAACCCACAACCTCCACCGCCTAGAAGGGCAAGGGCAGCAGGTGCATGGGGAACACCACCACCTCCAAGTTCCCCATCACGACTTGGAACATGTAGCGCTGTTCCTTCATGGTCGCTGGGTAAAAATCCTCCTGGAACTCCACCCCCATCTCCACCCCCCCACTAATAGCACTGTGGGAGTACCTTCACCACATGGACTGCAACAGTTCAAGGCGGCGGCTCACCACCACCTTCTCAAGGGCAACCAGCGATGGACAATAAATGCTGGCCTTGCCAGCGACGCCCACATCCCAAGAAATAATTAATTTTTTTTAAGTACTGTATGAGGTGGTGTCACACTGCTTGCTTAAATTCAACTTGGGTGACTTCATACCTGAATTCCAGCACACAATTTGTACTAATGCACAGCCCGAGTGAAAACATGTAGAATGCTGGCCAATGAGATACATTAGTATAAAGGCAATTGGTTGCAATATCTAGTAAAGGGGTCAGAGGTAACATACAAGACTTTCTTTCCGGCAATGAAACCTACCGTCAAAGCTGCCCTTTTCTGTCGAAAACTGTAAAAGTTCGTTGTAGATTGCAATGGAAGGGCGGTAAACAAAAACTCCCGTATTGAAACAATCTGGCCAACCAGGATCCGGTGCCGCAGACAATTCTTCCCTTTCAAAGAGTTCATCGATGTTGCATAATACCTGTTAAAGCGATCAGAAGCACTGGTTACAGGAAACATTCGTGGCCCATCTAAAACAAAACAGTGAAAATACTTGAAGGGGAAAAAGTTTGCAGGGCTATGGAGCCGGAGCCAGAGCCAGGGAATGGGACTAATTGGACAGCTCTTTCAAAAGAGCCAGCACAGGCGTGATGGGCCGAATGGCCTCCTTCTGTGCTGTCTCTATGATTCTATGTACTTGAACATCATCTAAAGTCAGCTGAGAATGGCAGCATTATAAACTGGTTCGTGCTTTCCTTTTAAACCCACTGTGGCAACTACTTA
Source organism: Somniosus microcephalus (assembly GCF_052327205.1). NCBI lineage: Eukaryota > Metazoa > Chordata > Chondrichthyes > Squaliformes > Somniosidae > Somniosus > Somniosus microcephalus. The sequence continues at coordinate 22,176,397 of NC_140992.1, forward strand.
TACTGCTGAAGAAAGGTATAAGTGAGCTTACTGAAAAAAGGTACGCGAGTTAATGTACACTGACAGCACAAAGTGAACTGCAAACTGTGCCAATGTGCAACTCACAGAGTGACTTGACATTTCAGGCACACCTGGTAAGGCTGTAAGTGGATAAAGTACAGTATTCAGCAAGTCACAGCCTTTTTAGACTGACATCATTAGGCTGCACCATCTCATTGTTGTTTGTAGGACCCAAATTACAACAGTGACTACACTTCAAAAGTACTTCATTGGCTGGAAAATGCTTTGGGACATCTTGAGGCCACGAAAGGCGCTATATAAATGCAAGTTCGTTCTTTCTTTAGGCAGTTGATTATACAGCAGTCAGCCATTTAGAAGAGAAGCTCTAAAACATAACTGAAGACAAACTGGCTGTCTCTTCAGACACAAGGAATAAGCAATTTTATGGTTACTGTAGACACATGAATGGATGCAAGGAATTCTAATGTGCTGTCTAATGGAGCCGTTGGAAGGCATTTGAAAGCAATGAGAATTACTTCAATTGGAGGTGACTTTTTTGGCATACTGACAACAAACAAATCTTCCCACCCCAATTATAGCATCAGCAAGTGGAACTCTACCCCATCATCTCTCATGCCTTTGGCATACAGTCAACCACATGTGACTAAATTACTAAAATTAACCCTTTGAGTAAACATACCCTTTCCTATTCTCAAAACTGGAATGAGTCAGAGAAGCTGCAGAATGCTGGAGCAATTATTTCTCGTTTGCTTGATCCAGTCCTTCAATTACATTCCACAGCAATACAGACAAGCTCGATAGAATGTGCGATGGTTGAGGGATAGCTCGAGGGAATGTTCTAGGATCGGGCTGTATAACGACAGTATCCAAGAGTATTTATTCCCAAAACTATATTTAGAAATGTTATCACATTATTACTGGTCTCCCAAATCAGTTGGAGATGGGAACACTGAAACTTGGTCAGTCACTTACGATACCAACACGTTTCTGTTCCACTCAGCCCCTGATGGTGATGGGATCTGTTATGTATTGTGTGTTCTATTGTGTGTTCTCCTCCCACCTGTGGTGGCGCTGTCACAGGAGATAAATGGTTGGGTGTTCTCTGTTAAGTTTAGCTCTCTTTGTTCGGAACTCTCCAGAACTTCCTTTCCTTCCAATAAAGCACTGCATGTTTGAATCTCCGAGTTCTGAGTCCTAAATTGTGTCTAGGTAGAAAGGTACCGACACAACAAGTGGCAACGAGGAGCGGATGAATCTGCGTACGTTACGGGTGCAGTGAGTAAACAGAAAATTTAATTTGAAACGTGAGGTGACTACTATATTAGGAAACATCGGTGATTTTGATGAAAATGTGGAGCAATGGAGCGCATATACGGAACGTTTTGACTATTTTGTATTGGCAAATGAAAAGGTCGTGCCTAACTTTTTGAGTGTAATCGGGCCGAAGACATTCAATTTACTTCGCAGCCTCGTGCAGCCAGATAAGCCAGGAACTAAAACATATAAGCAACTAGTGGAAATTCTTGGAGCACATTTTTCACCAAAACCTCTGGTTATTGCTGAGAGATTTAGATTTCACAAACGGAATCAAGAGGAGGGGGAATCAGTGACGATGTTTATTGCTGCTTTAAAAAGGTTGTCGGAACACTGCCAGTTCAAGGAGGTGCTGAATGACACCATTAGAGACAGACTTGTGTGTGGTCTGCAAAATGCAGCCACACAGAAGCGCCTTCTTACTGAGGACAACCTTACTCTTGAAAAGGCCATTGAAGTTAGTGTCTCCATGGAGATGGCGGAAAAGGAGGCTCACCAGTTGAGTTCAACAGGGAGAGTTCACAAGGTGTCGTCTGAGCCTAAAGATGCGCGGAACGGCACATGTTACCGTTGTGGGAAAACGGGCCATCACGCTAATGACTGCTGGTGTACGGAGCTGGAATGCCGAAATTGTGGCAAAAAGGGTCACATTGAACGCGCCTGTAGAGGTAAAAAAAGAACAGACAGAGCTGGGAAGCATGGAAGCAAAATGTCAGTATTTGGACAAGAGAGGAAAAAGAGTGTTCATTCAGTGCAGTATGATGGAACAAGCAAAACAGAGGGGAGCGACACCTCGGAGGAGGAAGAGGTGCACATACTGACGGTTGCAGGTGATTCAAATGGCTACTGGGTGTCACCACTGGTGGAGGAACAATCAGTGCGGATGGAGATGGACACAGGCGCGGCTGTGTCCCTTGTTTCAGACACTGTCTGCAACAAAATGCTAAAGCATCTTACCCTTCAGCCAACAAACATTGCGCCAAAGACGTATACCGGCGAACCTGTGGCCATGAGAGGCGTCATTGAGGTGACAGTTAAATTGAACGGACAGACTGCAAAACTGCCACTATATGTGGTAAAGGGAAATTACCCATCGCTACTGGGACGTGCATGGCTAGAGAAAATCACGCTGGACTGGCCTGCAGTCCGCATGATGTCAAAAGGGGAGTCAGGTCTGACTGCAGTGTTAAACAAACATGCAGAACTCTTCAATGGGGAACTTGGGAGCATGAAAAAGATCAGCGTGAGACTGGACATTAATCCTGACAGCAAGCCGAAGTTTCACAAAGCCCGACCTGTACCCTATGCAATTAGGCCAAAAGTTGAGGCTAACTTGGAGGCCTTAGTCGAGAATGGAGTCCTGGAGCCTGTGAGCGTGAGCAAATGGGCCACACCCATTGTTCCTGTCCTGAAAAAGGATGGATCTGTTCGAATCTGCGGGGATTTTAAAGTGACTATTAACCCGGTGCTGTCTGCGGAACAGTACCCTCTTCCCCTCATTGATGATCTTTTTACGGGCCTGGCCGGAGGGCAAAAGTTCAGCAAAATAGACTTATGCCAGGCTTATCTACAAATGCATGTCGATGACAAATCAAAGGAGCTGCTGACAATTGTGACACACAAGGGGCTATACAGGTACTGCCGCCTTCCGTTTGGAATTACGTCGGCCCCTGCTCTATTCCAAAGGGCAATGGATCAGATTTTGAGTGGACTGCCAGGAGTCCAGTGCTACTTGGACGACATCCTTGTCACTGGGACAAATGAGGAGGACCATCTTCTGAACTTGGATGCGACACTACAACGACTGAAAGAGTACGGACTCAGAGTTCGTAAAGACAAATGTGAATTCTTTCAGTCTTCAGTTGAGTACCTGGGGCATGTGATTGACGCTACTGGCCTGCATAAGGCGCCGTCAAAGGTCAAGGCGATCGTGGAGGCCCCAGCACCCCAGAATGTGAGCCAGTTACGTTCATTTCTGGGGCTACTTAACTACTATGGGAAGTTTATTCCAGACTTAGCAACATTGCTGAAGCCGTTACATCAGTTGCTATGTCAAGGCAAAACATGGAAATGGACTGAACTGTGCAACGAAGCTTTCGCCCAAGCAAAGAAAGCATTGCTGAAATTGGAGGTCCTGACACACTTCGACCCAAAGCTACCCGTGCACCTAGCATGTGATGCATCACCATATGGTGTGGGAGCAGTCATATCCCACATCATGCCTTTGGGTGAAGAGAAACCTATCGCCTTCGCATCACGCACCTTGAACAAGGCCGAGAGTAACTATGCGCAGATCGAGCGCGAGGCGTTGGGAATTGTTTTTGGAATTCGAAAATTTCATCAGTACCTGTTTGGGAGAAGGTTCACACTCCTGACGGAACACCGTCCATTGACTTCAATCTTCGGGCCCCACACCGGAATTCCGTCTCTCGCTGCAAGCAGGATGCAAAGGTGGGCTTTACTGTTGTCAGGACACACATACGACATCAAATATCGCAAATCAGACTTGCACGGCAACGCAGACGGTCTCTCGAGGCTACCCTTGCCTGTTACTCCCCCAGAGCCTCGTCAGATAGACATCTTCTACTTTAGACAAGTGGAGGGAGCACCTGTCACTGCAGTTCAGGTGCGAAGGTACACCCGCAACGATCCAGTCCTGTCTGAGGTAATGGACAATGTCATTCGAGGGAGAGCTATAGGAGATACTCCTAGTTTGAAACCTTACGTTTCAAAAAGAAATGAGCTCTCCGTCCAGGCAGGTTGTCTTCTTTGGGGACGCCGTGTCATCATTCCGCCACCTCTGAGGGAACCTATACTGCAACAACTTCATACAGGCCACAGTGGGATGGTTCGGATGAAGGAAATGGCAAGAAGCTACTTCTGGTGGCCAGGTCTCGATGGGAATATTGAGGAGAAAGCCAAAACATGTTCCCCATGTCAAAGGGTCCGGAATGTTCCACAGCTGGCAACCCTGCACCCCTGGGATTGGCCTGCAGAAGTGTGGCAGCGAGCACATGTGGACTTCGCCGGTCCTTTCGAAGAGAAGATGTTTATGGCGGTTGTGGACGCTCGTAGCAAGTGGCCGGAGGTCGCTGTGATGAGGTTTACCACGGCAGAGAAAACAATTGAGAAACTTGGTGAGATGTTCAGCCGTTATGGCTCACCGGAACAACTCGTAAGTGACAACGGTCCACAATTTGTATCACAGGAGTTTGCAACCTTCCTGCATGTGAATGGTGTCCAACACATCAGGTCTGCGCCCTATCATCCCTCTACTAACAGCCAGGCAGAAAAGTTTGTGCAAACTTTGAAGCACGCCTTGAAGGCATCGCAAGGTCAGGGCTCAATCCACCAACGTCTGTGTGATGAAATATTCCATTCACCACTGCCTGTGACTGAGATCGGTTTCAGTGTCATTTCCCTTCCCCCAGACCTCATTGTATTGTGTACTGGAATGTGCTGTATTGTATACTGGAATGTGCTGTGTGTAGGGCTCCGCCCATACCTGGCCCCGTTTGTAAGCTAGCTTCAGTCTGGCCTCAGTCTCCAGAAGGAAGACATCTCTCTCTCTTACGTGTTACTTTCTAAGTTAATAAAAGCCTTGTTTTTGTTCTGCTAACTTCGAGTCTCGGAATTATTGAGGCACATCAATTTTATTAACTTATTTTTCAACACTATGGATCAACTCCTGAAACCCGAACGTTTGGATTTGGATCAACATGCTCCGGACGCATCAGCACGCTTCGGACACTGGTTTGAGTGTATGGAATTCTTCCTGGACAATTCTGCAGCCATCAAAGACGCTACGGACGCTGCGAGGATGAGACTCGGAATTCTGCGGAATTGGGTAAGCCACCGGGTTTACCCCCTCATCCAAGACGCCGAGACATACCTGGCCACCTGCGACATCTTAAAGGCGCATTACCAGCAGCCTACGAATGAGGTGTATGCTAGGCACCTGCTCGCTACCCGCGCACAGCGACCTGGGGAATCGGTGGAGGAGTTCCTAAGCACCCTGAAAATGCTTGGCAAAGACTGCAAGTGCCGAGATGTAAAAGCCGCAGTGTACACTGACGAGCTTGTTCGCGATGCCTTCATCACAGGCCTCAGCTCCACTTACATCCGGCAAAGACTGCTGGAAAAAACGGGGTTGGACCTGAAACAGGCTGCGGACACCGCGCGATCCCTGGATGTGGCCCAGAGAAACTCGGACGCCTACTCTTCAGCCCGCGCCGTCCACGCCGCCACGTGTGCACCGAGGGCGCCGCCATCTTGGAAGGCATCTTCCCCGCCCGACAGCCCGACACCGGCTGGGCCCCGCTCTCCCCCCAGAAGCCCTACGACAGCCGCAACGCGTCAGGGACCCAACTGCTACTTCTGCGGGCAGCCAAAGCACACCAGAAACCTGTGCCCGGCGAAAGGCACCACCTGCTTTAAGTGCGGTAAGAAGGGGCACTTCGGGAAGGTGTGCAGAGGGAACCCCGCCGGAAAACCAACCGCCGGAAAACCCGCCACCGCCGCGTGTGCGCCGTGGGAGCGGCCATCTTGGACGCCATCTTGCCCGACCTCGTGGGGTCCGCCATCTTGTGAGCAGACAGCGTGGACGCCATCTTGTATCGATCAGGGCCCTACAGTGGCATCGGTCACAGTGGACCAGACCAGGCCGCACCCGCTATCCAGATCAATGGTGGACATCGAGGTAAACGGGTGCCGGGTTAAATGCTTAATCGACAGTGGAAGCACGGAGAACTTTATCCACCCAGAACTGGCACAACAACTCTCCCTAAAGGTGGTCCCTACTCAGGGTACCATCTCTATGGCTGACAAAACCCAGACATCGACCATTCTGGGTTACTGCACGGTACAATTGTGCGTTAACGGAACTGTATATGATAATTTTAAAGTATTAATCATGAAGAACCTATGTGCGAGCGTGATCTTGGGCCTGGATTTCCAGTGCAACCACCAAAGCATCACGCTCAAGTACGGTGGGTCCCAGCCGCCCCTCACAGTGTGCGGTCTGGCTACCCTGAAGGTAAAGCCGCCTTCGCTATTCGCGAACCTTACCCCTAACTGCCGGCCAATAGCGACCAAAAGCAGGAGGTACAGCTGGGAGGACAGGCGGTTTATCGCGACCGAGGTAGACAGGCTCCTGAAAGAGCGCATTATTGAACACAGCAACAGCCCGTGGCGCGCCCAAGTGGTAGTGGTAAGGGGTAGCGAGAAGAAACGGATGGTGATCGACTATAGTCAAATGATCAACAGGTACACCCTACTAGACGCCTACCCGCTACCCCGCATATCAGAAATGGTGAACCAAATTGCCCAATACCGGGTGTTCTCCACCATCGACCTCAAGTCAGCGTACCACCAGCTCCCTATCAGACCAGAGGACCGCCCGTACACCACCTTCGAGGCGAACGGACGCCTCTACCAATTCCTCAGAGTCCCCTTTGGGGTGACGAATGGGGTCTCGGTCTTCCAGAGGGAGATGGACCGCATGGTTGATGACCACCACTTGCAGGCAACCTTCCCCTACCTCGACAACGTCACCATCTGCAGTCACAACCAGCAGGATCACGACTCGAACCTCGAGAGGTTCCTGAAAACCGCACAAAAACTCAACCTCACCTACAACGAGGACAAGTGCGTTTACAACACCACGCGCCTCTGCATACTAGGCAGCGTGGTGGAGAATGGGGAAATCGGGCCAGACCCCGACCGATTGCGCCCCCTACGGGAGCTGCCCCTGCCCAACACTCCCAAAGCCCTGAAAAGGTGCCTGGGGTTATTTTCTTATTATTCCCAATGGGTCCCCAACTACTCCGACAAAGCCCGCCCCCTCTTGAAAGCATCCTCTTTCCTGCTCTCTGCTGAGGCCCACGCCGCCTTCAAAAGCATTAAGCAGGATATTGAGCGGGCCACGCTACAGGCAGTGGACGAGAACACTCCATTTCAAGTGGAAAGTGATGCGTCTGACTTCGCCTTGGCGGCCACCCTCAACCAGGCGGGGCGGCCCGTAGCTTTCTTCTCGAGGACCCTCCAAGGGCCCGAGATCAGACACTCCTCCGTGGAAAAGGAGGCCCAAGCCATCGTGGAGGCAGTGCGCCACTGGCGCCACTACCTAGCCGGCAAACGCTTCACCCTACTTACCGACCAGCGGCGTTTATGTTCAATAATAAACAGAGGGGGAAGATTAAAAATGATAAGATTCTTAGGTGGCGGATCGAGCTCTCCACCTTCGAGTACGACATCATTTACCGGCCAGGGGCCCTTAACGAATCCCCTGACGCCCTCTCACGAGGGATGTGTGCCAGCACCACCGGGGATCGGCTACAGACCCTCCACAACGACCTCTGCCACCCAGGGGTCACGCGGCTGTTCCATTTCATAAAGTCCCGTAACTTACCCTACTCGATTGAGGAAGTTCGGTCCCTGACCAGGAACTGCCGCACTTGCGCTGAGTGCAAGCCTCGGTTCTACCGCCCAGATAGAGCCCACTTAATCAAAGCTACACGGCCCTTTGAGCGGCTCAGCTTAGATTTCAAGGGCCCCCTCCCGTCCGTCGACCGCAATGTTTACTTCCTGAACATTGTGGACGAATACTCCTGGTTCCCATTCGCCTTCCCCTGCCCAGACATGACCAGCGCCACGGTCATTAAATGCCTCAACAGCCTGTTCTGCCTGTTCGGTATGCCGAGCTACATCCATACGGATAGGGGGGCGTCCTTCATGAGTGAAGAGCTACGCCAGTACATGCTGTCCAAGGGGATCGCCACGAGCCGTACCACCAGCTACAACCCCCGGGGTAACGGCCAAGTGGAGCGAGAGAACGGGACAGTATGGAAAGCAGTCACTCTAGCTCTAAGGACCAAGGGCCTCCCTATCTCCCGCTGGCAGGAAGTCCTCTCGGATGTGCTCCATTCGATACGGTCGCTATTGTGTACGGCCACTAATACCATGCCTCATGAACGAATGTTTGTCTTTCCCCGGAAATCCACCTCAGGCGTATCCATGCCGTCATGGCTCTCCACCCCAGGTCCGGTACTCGTGCGAAGGCATGTGAGGGGCCACAAGACGGACCCTCTCGTGGAGCCAGTACACCTACTCCACGCCAACCCCCAATACGCATATGTCCGGCACGCCGACGGAAGGGAGGACACCGTGTCCATAAAAGACGTCGCCCCAGCCGGCATCGACAACAACCACGGCAATAGCGGCAACGACGATCACAGCAACTCTTACCCACCCACTACTCTTTCATCACCCCCGGAAGAACACCGACCAACGGCACCCCCACCAACTACCCCTCCAACCACCCTGGCGGCACCCCCGGCAGAGACCCAGGAGGCTACCGGGGACACCCAGCCGACACCCGCGGCACCGCAGCAGCCACGTCGGTCGCAGAGGACTATCAAACCCCCGAACAGACTAAATCTATAGAAGGGGTGAATGTGGTGAAATATTCCATTCACCACTGCCTGTGACTGAGATCGGTTTCAGTGTCATTTCCCTTCCCCCAGACCTCATTGTATTGTGTACTGGAATGTGCTGTATTGTATACTGGAATGTGCTGTGTGTAGGGCTCCGCCCATACCTGGCCCCGTTTGTAAGCTAGCTTCAGTCTGGCCTCAGTCTCCAGAAGGAAGACATCTCTCTCTCTTACGTGTTACTTTCTAAGTTAATAAAAGCCTTGTTTTTGTTCTGCTAACTTCGAGTCTCGGAATTATTGAGGCACATCAGTCTGAACAGCTTCCTGTTGTCCTACAGGAACGAGCCGCATGCCACAACCAAAACTTCCCCCGCTTCGCTCATGATGAAGAGGCAGTTGCGGACAAGTTTTGACTTACTCAAACCCCCAAGGGCAGAACAGGTTGTCCATTGTCAACAACAAGTTCAAGTTGAAAAGAGAGAGAAAAGAGCCAAGGAGAGACAGTTTCATCCGGGAGAGCACGTCCTAGCTCGAAACTACAACACTGGACCGAAATGGGTTCCTGCTACGGTGATCGCGCAGACGGGCCCTGTGTCTTACACGGTTGAGACTGCTGAGGACGTCGTCTGGAGAAGACACACAGATCAACTGTTGCTAGGAGCAGACACAGCCACAGAGGCTCCAACGGCTGGTTGGCCTGAACTGTTTCCGGATGATACCGCAAACCAGCATCCTTTGCCACAGTGCTCTTCTCCAACACAGGAAGTCAAAGAGACTGTTCCACCTGTGCAAACTCCTGACTTTCGACAGACACAGGCACCTTCTCCATCTAGGCCTGTGTCAATGCCTACTGCTGTGGAAACCAGCGATGACCGCCGGTATCCTGTCAGAGAGCGGCGGCCTCCAAGGCGCTTGGATCTGTAGGCTTAGTGACTTACCCACAAGACTGGGGCAGAATAAACCCCAGGGTAAAGTCAAGGTTTGAGGCAGTCTACCTCTACCCTAGGTTCGTTGAGTGCATTGAAAGTAACTTACCTGTTGAGGAATAATGTGGACCTTCCATTAAGACGGGAGGAAATGTTATGTATTGTGTGTTCTATTGTGTGTTCTCCTCCCACCTGTGGTGGCGCTGTCACAGGAGATAAATGGTTGGGTGTTCTCTGTTAAGTTTAGCTCTCTTTGTTCGGAACTCTCCAGAACTTCCATTCCTTCCAATAAAGCACTTCATGTATGAATCTCTGAGTTCTGAGTCCTAAATTGTGTCTAGGTAGAAAGGTACCGACACAACAGGATCCAAGGCCGAAGAACAAATATATTGGGCTGGATATTAGTTCGGGGTGTGGAGAGTTGGGGGGGGCGCTGTTTTAAAGGTCAAGAAACCCGGAAGTACAGGTTTCCCTGAATGTTGGGACGTCTTTCTGTAGGTTTCTGATCGACAGGCCGACTGCTCGTCGGTTGGGAAAGCCTGCAACACAAGGCCGCAGCCGAGCTGGACTGAGAGCAGGAAGGTCTAGTTGGGGGGGGGGGGGGGGGGGGCGGTGGGAGAGATTGTGTTGGGGGGTGGGTGGGTGGGGCTTCCACTGGGTAGCGAGTTGGACCTGGAGGAAGCACTCCTGCTCCTCCTGACCCACAAGCAGTGCTGGAAAGGCAATTAACTCATGGATTCAGCCCTGGTCGCCTCCTTTCACTTGTCGGGGTCCCCCCCCACCCCCCGAGGTCTGGCAGGAAAGACAGGCAAAAAAGGAAAAGGAGGTAGGGGTAGTATTGCTACTTAAAAAGGAGATTAACACAATAGTAAGGAAGGCTATTTGCTCTGATGATGTGGAATCTGTATGGGTAGAGCTGAGAAATACCAAGGGGCAGAAAATATTAGTGGGTGTTGTATACAGACCCCCAAACAGTAATGCTGAGGTTGGGGGATGGCATTAAATGGGAAATTAGAGACGCGTGCAATAAGGGCACAGCAGTTATCATGGGTGACTTTAATCTACATATAGATTGGGTTAACCAAATTGGTAACAATACTGTGGAGGAGGAATTCCTGGAGTGTATACAGGATGGTTTCCTGGACCAATATGTCGAGGAACCAACTAGAGATCAGGCCATCTTAGACTGGGTATTATGTAATGAGAAAGGATTAATTAGCAATCTTGTTGTGCGAGGCCCCTTGGGGCGGAGCGATCATAATATGATCGAATTCTTCATTAAGATTGAGAGTGAAGTATTTGACTCAGAGACTAGGGTCCTGAATTTAAATAAAGGAAACTATGATTGTATGAGGCGCGAGTTGGCTAGGATGGACTGGGGAACATTACTTAAAGGGTTGATGGTGAATATGCAATGGCAAACATTTAAAGATCGCATGGATGAACTACAGAATTTGTTCATCCCAGTTTGGCATAAAAATAACACAAAGAAGGTGTCTCAACCGTGGCTAACAAGGGAAATTAGGGATAGCATAACATCCAAGGAGGACGACTTATAAATTGGCCAGAAAAAGCAGCAAACCTGAGGATTGGGAGCAGTTTAGGATTCAGCAAAGGAGGACAAACGGATTAATTAAGAGGGAGAAAATAGAGTACGAGAGTAAGCTTGCTGGTCATCTTCCAAAATTCTATAGACTCTGGAACAGTTCCCATGGATTGGAGGGTAGCTAATGTAACCCCACTATTCAAAAAAGGTGGTAGAGAGAAAATGGGGAATTATAGACCGGTAAGCCGGACATTGGTAGTGGGGAAAATGCTAGAGTCCATTATAAAAGATGTACAGGAAACTTTGTGATATGCGGCACCGACGGGACCGGCGTGTTGCCGATCTATCAAAACTGCCGGACATACAAAGTTAATGTTGAAGCATATGGAGGTTTTCATCTCCGTATCTGACAACAAACACTGTTGCTTAGCAACAGCTTCTAAAGAGTCGGCTGCAGCTGCAAGCGTCTCTAGCTGAAGCTGTTGCTATAGCTACAGACCTTGCCGTGCCTGACTGGGGAAAAAAAAGAATGAGACCTAAAAAAACTTATAGAAAACGGCTCCTGATTTTTGCCGTTAGATCGAGTATTCCGGACATACAACCTCCGGATAAACCAAAGTTTCCTGTAATAGCAGAACACTTGGAAAACAGTGACAGGATCGGACAAAGTCAACATGGATTTACAAAAGGTAAATCGTGCTTGACTAATCTACTGGAATTTTTTGAGGATGTAACTAGTAAAATAGATGAGGGAGAACCAGTGGATGTGGTGTATTTGGACTTTCAGAAGGCTTTCGATAAGGTCCCGCATAAAAGATTGGCGTGTAAAGTTAACGCACATGGGATTGGGGGTAAGGTACTGACTTGGATAGAGAACTGGTTGGCAGACAGGAAGCAAAGAGTTGGAATAAATGGGTCTTTTTCCGAGTGGCAGGCAGTGACTAGTGGGGTACCGCAGGGATCAGTGCTAGGACCCCAGCTATTCACAATATATATTAATGATCTAGACGAGGGAACTAGATGCAAAATCTCCAAGTTTGCAGACGACACAAAGTTGGGTGGGCGTGTGTGCTGTGAGGAGGATGCCGAGAAACTCCAGTATGATTTGGACAGGTTGGGTGATTATACTGCATCTGCCATACATCTGCCCAATGTGGATAAATGCGAGGTTATCCACTTTGGTGGCAAAAACAGGAAGGCAGATTATTATCTGAACGGCAATAGATTGGGAGAAGGGGAAGTGCAACGAGACCTGGGTGTCCCTTGTGCACCAGTCGCTGAAGGTAAGCATGCAGGTGCAGCAGGCAATTAAAAAGGCAAATGGTATGTTGGCCTTCATAGCGAGAGGATTCGAGTACAGGAGCAAGGATGTCTTGCTGCAGTTGTACAGGGCCTTGGTGAGACCACACCTTGAGTATTGTGTGCAGTTTTGGTCGCCTTATCTGAGGAAGGATGTTCTTGCCATGGAGGGAGTGCAGCGAAGATTCACCAGACTGATGCCTGGGATGGCAGGAATGACGTATGAAGAGAGATTGGGTCGATTGGGCTTATACTCGCTGGAGTTTAGAAGAATGAGAGGGGATCTCATTGAAACTTATAAAATTCTAACAGGACTAGACAGACTAGATGCAGGAAGGATGTTCCCGATGGCAGGGGAGTCCAGAACCAGGGGTCACAGTCTAAAGATAAGGCGTAAGCCATTTAGGACAGAGATGAGGAGAAATTTCTTCACTCAAGAGAGTGGTGAACCTGTGAAATTCTCTACCACAAAAGGCAGTTGAGGCCAATTCATTAATATATTCAAGAAGGAGTTAGATATATTTCTTAAGGCTAAAGGGATCAAGGGATATGGGGAGAAAGCAGGGACAGGGTACTGAATTTGGATGATCAGCCATGATCTCATTAAATGGCGGAGCAGGCTCGAGGGGCCGAATGGCCTACTCCTGCTCCTATCTTCTATGTTTCTATCTTCTATGTTTCTATGTCTGGGAACCTGGCCGACTGTGGTTAAAAATAGGTTGACTGTTAAAATGTAGGCACGCCGCCACATTAAAATATTTAAATAACCAACCCGCCTCCTGCGAGCGGATTGGTCGCCCACCCGCCCCTCATCCTGCCTCCGTTAAAACCGGAAGTGGGCGGGTTGGGTTGCGGTTTCAGATTTTTAGCTTTTCAACCTCCCACCCGAACCAAAGCCACCCGTTTTTTGGGGGTTAAATTTCCCCCCCGTTGTGTTTCCACGACACAGCTTTACAAAAAAAGGTGGTGGCCTTGATTGTGAGGGGAGAAAATGAACTCTAGAAAACCTTAGCTTCTTGATCAGATTCAAATAGAATTTCATTCAAAACATGATAGACATTCATTCCCACTTAAGATACAGCAAGTTACAGTTTCTAGGTACATTACACATACTAACACAGAAAATCATGTTCTATGGGCAAGTTTAATCATTTTCTTGTAAATTTTGTCTCGGCATTAAAAGTGCCAAGTCTACCATCGCTCCTAGCTCCCTTTCAAAATCTAAAATCTGTCCTTCATTCTGTCCCAATATGTAGAATTTTACATTGGTTAAAAGAAAGACTTGCATTTATATAGCGCCTTTCACGACCACCGGATGCCCCAAAGCACTTTACAGCCAATGAGGTACTTTTAAGTGTTGTCACCGTTGTAATGTAGGAAATGCAGCAGCCAATCTGCGCACAGCAAGCTCCCACAAACAGCAACGTGATAATGACCAGATAATCTGTTCTTTTGATTGTGTTGATTGAGAGATAAATATTGGCCAGGACACCGAGGATAACTCCCCTGCTCTTCTTCGAAGTAGTGCCATGGGATCTTTTACGTCCACCTGAGAGGGCAGACAGGGGCTCGGTTTAACATCTGATCCGAAAGATGACACCTCCAACAGTGCAGCGCTCCCTCAGCACTGCACTGGGAGTGTCAGCCTAGATTTTTGTGCTCAAGTCTCTGGAGTGGAACTTGAACCTGAACCCATGACCTTCTGACTCAGAGGCGAGGGTGTGCTACCCACTGAGTCACTGGCTGACACGGTAACATTACAGCTCATTGTAAAAACTGAACCTCAGTAGAGAGTTTTCCAATTTCTAATAAATAAATGATCAGAATACTTCATTTAGCATTAATTTAATTTGTCATTTCTCAGCTCAGTTGCAAAAGGATCTAAATCCTCCTGTAAAGCCTTAACCATATTCCCCTGCCCTTACTGTGCTCCCTACTTTAGTATCATCTGCAAACTTAAGAAGCAGATAATTGGTTTCTGTATGCAGGTCGTTGTGTAGATAAGAAACAACAAGGGGACAAGCAGTGACTCCTATGGTACTCTGCATAGCACCCTCCCCTCATGCATAGCACCCTCCCCTCATGCATAGCACCCTCCCCTCACGAACACAGTGGCCTCGATTTTAACCCCTCCCCTGGACAGGCAGGAGAGGGTCGGGGTGGTGATTTAAAAAAAAACACGAGATAGAGCATCCTGACCCCATTCCCGTCCATTTAAATTTATACAAACCCAAATCAAGCAAAAGGCTGGCACGGGGCTTGAGTAACAGTCAACGGTCTTGGCCCGATGACAAACATAACGGGGAGTCAGGGGGAGTCCTGTGCTGTCACTTAATGGCAGCAGATCAGAGGCGGGAGGCACCAGCTGACGAAGGCAAGTCACAATTCAAATCGCTTTATTGGCATGATAAGTTACATCTTATGTTGCCAAAGCATCAAAATACATTTATGGTTGAGCACATAAACGCAGTTCTATTCATACAGTGTATAAACAGGTATATCCCCGAGTGTATAAATATACATTCGCATTGTTTATATATATTCTTTTCTTAGTTTACTGGTTGTCCCTCTGTTCATGGCAAGCTGTAACATAGTGTGCCGCCAGTGTTACACAGCTTCTCTCTTCTCCCAGTACTGAAGATCAGCTCCGTTTAGCACTCCTTGGAATCCTTCGCCCCCTCCCCGCCCAGGCCAGATTATGGCCCGATCTCAGCCTGGAGCTTCTGCCTCCTCCTCCTCCCCCAACCCCCCCACCACCCACTTCCCCCCCCCCCCCCCCAGCCCTGATCACAGCCTGGAGCTTCTGCCTCCTCCTCCTCCTCCCCCACCCATTCCCCCCACCCCGATTGCAACCTGGAGCTTCTGCCTCCCCCCACCGCCCCCCCCTCCCCAACCAACCCCAAGACTGCCGGGGAACGTCCCCATGGGTCCCCAGTTGCAGCCTCCTGCCGCTACTGAACGATCCAGCCCGCCGGCCAGGCAGTCAATCTGGCCGGCTAACAGGCGGGTGTCTGCCAGAAATATTCAAATGAGGCCCTGCCGTTCTGATCGGCAGGGGGCAGGGCCTCCACGTCCCCGACCTTGTCGGATTCTTTGCCCACTATTGGGCTTCCCACACTCCCCGTTAATATGGGGGCCGGCGTTTCTCAAGCACTTTTCATTTCAATCCAGTTTCTTATCCAGTTCTAAATTCGGCTTTGCATTCCCACGGATTTTCAGTCTAGACTTTCAAAATGAGGCAGTCACATGCCTTCTGGCCGTCCAAATAAACTACATCCTAGGGCCTTCAACGATGCTTCATTTGTAACATCCTGAAAGAAACCGAGGTCAAGCAGGACTTTCTCTACCACAGAAGGCAGTAGAGGCCAATTCATTAAATATATTCAAGAAGGAGTTGGATATATTTCTTAAGGCTAAAGGGATCAAGGGATATGGGGAGAAAGCAGGGACCGGGTACTGAATTTGGATGATCAGCCATGATCTCATTGAATGGCAGAGCAGGCTCGAGGGGGCGAATGGCCTACTCCTGCTCCTATCTTCTATGTTTCGCATCATAAATCCACAGTATTATTTATCAAGCGATTACTGTACAGCTACTCCTCCAACTTGTACTTAAATGGAATATCTAAATTTCAGGACAGGTCATAATTTGTTTCCTGGATTCGGTTTGCCATAGTTAACATGAAAAAACAAATCTGTCCAGAGCTATTATAAGGACTAATAGAGCTTAGTCATGTCATGTAACATGAGCAGCAAGGAGCAACGTCAGTATACTGTGCAAACTAAATTTGAATGCTTAGGCGACTCTTGGCTAGCATTGGTGGCATTTTACAAGACTTAAGTCATCTACCCCAATATCTGGAAACCCATCACTTACCAACGTGTCTGCATCCATGAATATACATTTGGAATAGCGTGTGAGAGCCCAACAGTGTAGCTTTGTAAACGTCACACCGAGTTCAGGCCTCTTGATCATAGCTAAGTGAGCCGAATCCTTGCTGTCTAGCACGTCCACTAAAATAACCTCATCAAAGACTCTTTCCAGCACAGCCCTAGAGAAATAGGGACAGGTTTTAAAACAATAAAACACACACATTTTGCATTTCAGATGTTTATGGGATTTCCAGAGGCAATTTGTATTGTATTCAACTCGAATGTGGTGCCGAATGAATATGCAACGTTTTCAATTAACCCCCACGCCTGCAGGGTCCTTTGCTCCAAATACAGATACCAATCTGCTAAAGCGCCAGAGAAGCATTTGTCCTCAAAAGTTTAGGAATCAGTTGCACTTTAAGTTTCAAGTAATCCAGAGGAAAAAAATTGCATGTATACGTGGGTCGAAAGGTTACGGAGTTACAGACCATTACCCTCATTAAGAGACTATCCTCCTCTGGGAATTCATCCATAATGAATGTGTGATTTCTCCAGTCTGAAAACAACTGCCATAAAGACATGGCTACTAGATTATAGTCAAAGCCTGTGGCTTTTCTAGGGGAGAGATAAGAGTTTCCATGTATTGGTACAGGTTTGTTAACCAATCCGGCTAGAGTCTCACATTTGAGGTTCTTGGGACTGCAGTGTGCCTGATGGAACCACATGCCAATCTGCTAATGGCAGCATGGAACAGGGGTTGTGCTCCAACTTGGAGAAACTGTTGCTTTTAGCGGACTCTGCCAGTCAAATCAGCTTACCCTGGAATAACGGGTCGCACTTTTAGAACTGAGAGGAGGAGGAATTTCTTCTTCGAGGGTCGTAAATCCATGGAGGCTGGGTCATTAAATACATTTCAATTCAATCAATTCAATTCAATTTTATTTGTCATATATGCAGCAGACGTGTGTACTGCACAATGAAATGTTGATTTTTACGAGTCCTCCCAACATTGGAATAAATATGGCATAGCAATGATAAAATACTAATAGAAATACAGTAATAAATAAAACAGTAATAAATAATAATAAATTATTCGTTCATGAGTCTTATGGCCTGGGGGTAGAAGCTGTTTCGGAACCTGCTGGTACGAGACCGTATGCTTCGGTATCTCTTACCGGACGGGAGCAGGGCGAAGAGGTTGTGGCTGGGGTGGCTCGCGTCTTTAATGATTCTCAGGGCCTTCCCCCGGCACCTCTCGGGGTAGATATCCTGCACAGCAGGTAGTTTAATTCCTATATAACAAAAAATGCTGGAAAAACTCAGCAGGTCAGGCAACATCCGTGGAGAGAAATTTGAGTTGACGTTTCGGGTCAGACCCTTCTTCAAAACTGGAAAGAAAAGGAACTAGATCGAAGGCAGGGCTGCGATCGGACAAAAGAATAAAAGAAACAAAAGAAGTAAAAGAGATTAGAAGCTAGACGAGATGGTAATAGGCTGGGATTAGGTGTAAAGTGTACTGGCAGGGCAAAAGATAGCTGCCAGGTGTGAGTGAGAAACAAAAGGAAAGAGGGGGGGGGGGGAAAGGAGTGGAACAATTACAAGAAAAAATGAAATGGGGGCCGAGCTTATGATCTGAAATTGTTGATCTGAAAAGTTTTTCCAGCATTTTTTGTTGTTATTTCGGATTTCCAACATCTGCAGTATTTTGCTATCGTACAGTTTAATTCCTATAGTATGTTGTGCAGCTTTCACCACCATCTGTAGAGCCTTGCGGTCTGTGGCGGTGCAGTTGCCATACCAGGTAGTGATGCAGCCGGACAGGATACTCTCGATGGTGCATTTAAGGTGGCGATACAGATTTTTGCAAGATAAGGGAGTGAAGGGTTATGGGGAGCGGGCAGGGAAGTGGCTTTGAGCCCAAGATCAGCCATAATCTTATTGAATGGCGGAGCAGGCTCGAGGGGCCAAGTGGCCTATTCCTGCTCCTATTTCTTATGCTCTTAATATATGTTCTTATTCTACTTCATCCATCAAGCTTCCATAATGTAACAGTTTGTTTCATCATGGATAATGCCCACTGAGTTAACCAACCTCAGGCAAAGCCTTCAAGAAGAAACCTTCTGAAATGTCTCCAAACCCTATAATAATGAAGCAAAAATCCACAATATCAACCAAAAACTAATCAACTCTGAGCAGTTGCACTGTACTGACAACACATCAATGGCCCAACAGCAGAAGAACCAGACTGTAAATAATCGATCCTTAAAAAATCTCTAATCCTTTCTGAATACTGTGTGGCACTTTTGCCTTTGGGTCAAGGCTGTGGGCTTGAGTGCTACACACCATT
This sequence comes from Somniosus microcephalus, assembly GCF_052327205.1. Taxonomy (NCBI): domain Eukaryota; kingdom Metazoa; phylum Chordata; class Chondrichthyes; order Squaliformes; family Somniosidae; genus Somniosus; species Somniosus microcephalus. Next base: position 22,195,155 of record NC_140992.1, read on the forward strand.
TGAGCGCAATCTAGGCTGACTCTCTAGTACAACACTGAGGGAATACTGCATTGGCAGAGGCACTGTCCTTTGGATAAGGTACTACGTAATTTGAAGAGCAGAGTTCTATTGATCAACAGCACCAAAAAATAAAAAAAATGTATTCAGCCGATTGCTGTGGAGATTGTGCTGGTGCAGAAGGGTTGCCTATAATAAGGGTCAACACACTCCACATGTCATTCATTATGTGAACACTTTGTGACACATTTCAACAATGTAATTTAGGGTGCTAAATAAATACAAGGATTTCTTCAATCAAATGCTAGCCAGCTCCTTTTCACAAAAGGAGGCATTTCTACTCCTGCTGGAGGTTTGTTAACTTTGTATCCTGTAGTTCTGCAATAACACCAAGTTCAGTAACCTTGCTTACACATAAATACTCATCGGGTTCAAGACCTGAGGTCATATCCAATCTAATGAGTACACAATTCAGCTGTGTAACAATCTTCTCATAAGTTAGAGCTTTATTGCTCTTCTCTAAACCTTCTCTCCAGCACATTCATCTCTTTTAAAATATATCCATCTTTTCTTAAATAAAAACAGAAAATGCTGGAAATACTCAGCAGGTCAGGCAGCATCTGTGGAGAGAGAAACAGAGTTAACGTTTCAGGTCGATGATCCTCCGTCAGATCTTTTCTTAACCCACTGAACCAGTCTAGAATCTTCTGTCAGTTTTGGCGAAGATGGTGGAGGCAATGGATTCAGTTCTGAAAAGAATTTAGCAGTACACCAGATGGGTAAGGCACGGGACCTTGATGATGGGAGTCCTCGGCTGTTGAAGGATGTCACAGGTAGCAGAGGCCAGAACCACAATGGTTAACCCTCTTTAGATAAGGGACTGGAAGGTAGAAAGTGCAACAGTTTGGTTTCAGGAGTGAGGAGAAGAATAAACTGGGTAACTACAGATCAGTTAGTCGAATGTCAGTTTGGGGAACCTTGCATCCAAATTCAACATCAAGTTAGTGATCATTTAGAAATGCACAGATCAAGGATAACCAGCAAGGATTTGTTAATAGCGAGTCACGTGTGACAAATTTAACAGTTTTGTTTTGAAGATGTGCTGATTGTGTAGATAGAGAATGTAACAGATGTGGTGAATATGAATTTTTAGATAGGTGTTCGATAAGGTGAATTTTTAGATAGGTGTTCGATAAGGTGTAACAAGAGGATTACAACAGGTCAGGTGTAATGGTAGAAGAGGGAGCATGGATAGATAACAAAGGGTTAGAGTTAGTGGGTGTGGCTCAGATTGGAGAAGAGTCAGATGGGCTGTACCATAGATGGATTGCTGATTTGGACTTGGGCATAGGGAGCGCATCATCAAAACTTGCTGACAATATAAAAGTGGGAGTTTGACAGTCAGTGAGGGGGGACTTTAAAAGACTTGAGGAGAATACAGGTTAGCAGAATAAGTAGATAGGTAACAGATACATCATAATTTGGAGATGGGTGAGGAAAAATAAGGATTGGGAACATAAACTCAATGGAACGGTATTGAAGAATGTGGATGAACAGACAGACCCCAAGAACTTAAATACAGAAATCCTTCGAAAGTGCAACTAGTGGTAAATAAATCTGTAAAAGATGACAAGTGGATTTTATTAATAAGAGTATAGAGTTCAAGAGCAAAAATTATGATGTAGGAAGGCAATGGTTCGGCCATAACTGGACAAGTGTTTGGATGACTCAGACCCATTGGTTAGCGAATGGGAGTATTTGGTAGAAATGTTAGTAACTTTAAAATGTCATGTTCCTCACTTAAGATCAACCCTCTTGGTACCAGTGCATCAGTAAGTGAGGTAAGTCACCCCTTGGGCTCAAATTAACAGATGTTTGTGCTGAGGAAATTCAACTTTTGACATCCAGTATCTCAGTACCGGTACAAAATAGGTTACGTGCAGGATATACAGCTCCTACTATCCTGTTCTAATAATGCATCTTAAATAAGATGCATAGAGCTTTTACATACTAGTGTGACTTGCAGTTTCTCCACCAACATGGCACCTGAATAAAAGTGCCAAATTATGCACAAGTTTATACTGGTTTAAGGCTACCCAAACCAGTTTATTCACATTTTCTTCTCCCCCACATGGCAGCTGTCCTTCATTCTGCCAGCACAATTTACACTTCATCTAGCGCCATCCTTTGTTTCTTAACCTGTCCCATTACCATCTCCTTTTGCCTTGAATATCTCTTAATGTCTCTTAATCTCTCCCGCCTTCCATCCTATCACAGACCTTCCCTTTTGTTCTTTCACCCCCCTCCCCACTTTCCCAGCCCCTACACTTGCTTAAAAATCTGTTCCATTTCCTGCTTTTTTTCCAGTTCTGACGAAAGGTCATCGACCTGAAACGTGTACTCTGTTCCTCTCTCCACAGATGCTGCCTGACCTGCTGAGCATCTCCAGCATTTTCTGTTTTTATTTCAGTTTATTCACATTCTTTGGATGCTAGGACCATTGCAGTCCATCAGTCCATGCTAGATTCTAAACTAGACCCTAGGCACAAGGAGAGTTCTAACCAACTGGACTACTTAGACCTTCATTTACTTTTGGGTCTTGCTCCACAGTTTATATTTTGTCAGACAGACATTCAGGCTCATATGAGATTGTGGCCATGTACTTAACGCACACAAAACGGGACACTATAATTGTTTGCATGCCACAAATGGAGAAAACCATTTACAAGACTACAGTGGAGTGTTCTACTCGACTCATTAGGAATTTCATTAATGACCACAAAGAAGTAGGTAAAGTGGCGAGAGAGAGAGAGAGAGAGAAAGAGTGTGTGTGTGTGTGCGTGTGTCAGGAGACTGGTTAAAATTGTGTTTGAGGCAATTGACTATAAATAATTGTGGGGAGCCGCAACACTCAACCAAGCTGCAGGGTCAATTGATCAATGATGTTATCCACAAACAAATTTCTTTCCATCCTCAAATTAAAAATATCAGATATATACTGTGCCAACTGCTCAGTGTTCCAAGTTAGTCGGGTCACACTGTGCCAAGATAGAGAACAGCCAAGTATAATCTTTTAATGAATAAGTACCTGATATTGTTCGATACTTGGGGAGAAACGAGAATCACCAGCTGTCTTGTAGTTTTGTGGTTTCGCAATGACGTTCCCAGTACCAAGGCTCCTTTTCCATATAGGTCATTGGTTGCTAATGTTACAAAGGCTTGATCTACAAAAAAGAAAAAAATCAAGTTCCAGTACAAGTTCAGATTTCAAGGTCAATATGTTGCTTTCTGGAGTAAATGTGTAGCCTTCAGGAGGCAAAGCACATCCTGGAGAATGAAAGCAGCAAGTCATCAGAAAGTGCTCGACAAAAAGCAACACTGCACTCTTCAAGCCATTTCAGTTTGGATTGGACAAGCATGTTTTCTGTTCAGTTTTCATCTATTCTAGGAAAGAAGTACACGAATAGATTTCCACCAGGCAGTGAGTAACACACTCATTTTGTCCATTTATAAAAACCTGGTGGTGACCCGCAGGATACGGTCAATGTAATCGAATCACAGCTGATGTTAAAAATCTAAACAGTTGTAAGGATCGGCTACTGTGCTTAAATGCATTTTGTTTTAAGTTTGCAGCGTTCATATAGTGCAGATTATTGCTGAGGGTGGGCAGATGCATTTCCTGTGAAAGGAAGCACAATCGAATGAAGATGGTTCGCAGCAAGTCACTGAAAAAAGTTAGTGCAAATATCACTGTTCTTCTGGCCATCTTTCTCAACAAAATCACCTGGATCTCGCTCAACGTTCCTACCCATTTTTTAGTGATCTACTGTTGGAAAGGCAAGTCTCTTTCTCTAGCTGATAAGACATTGGTCCAGAAATTCGGGTCCCAACGCGTGAGTACGGACGGAGTACTCACGCGTGGACCCGATGGAGGTGCCGGAATCTTGCATGCACTACGCATGCGCGGGAAACTGGCACTTCCGATCCTCTGAACCAAGGGGTTCAGAGATCGAACGCGTGCGCGGGGGAGTCTGCGCGTGCGCGTTGAACTTCCTTTTTTTTTCAGGTTTTAACGTGCGGGTAAGCCTGTACATTTTAGAAATGTAAAAAGCAGCCGTAAGGACTTCATTTTCAAAGGTAAGTGGTCAATTATTTAAAATTAAAACATTTTTTCCACAGGTTTTTTACTTTTAAATACTTTAAAGCAAGGTAAGTTTATTTTTAGCCCCGTTTTTTTATAAAATTATTTTCAAAAATTTAAATTTTTGTTTAAAATAGTTATTTAATGTCATTTATAGTTTATTTACAAAGTGTGATTTAAAAAAAAAAATTATTTGAAGGTAAAGTACAGTTTTACAGCCTCAGCGTTTATACATTTTGACAGGTCTATCTGTCAAGACTTATGAATGGAGCATTCCCTGCTCCGATTGGCTGCCTGTTGCTCACGTGATCCCAGGGGACGCATCGCACTAACTACGCCCCTGGGACACGCCAGCATAGCGCGCCGGCCTCTGGGACAGGCCTCGGAGAGGAATTCCACGCAGGCCAAGAGGTCAACTGCCAGCGCGCTAGGTAAGTGCAGGTCGGGGGCTTGCACCCGCGGGAAGCCCCCGACCCGAATTTCTGGGCCAATGAAATTGCACTTCCCCAATACCCATGCCTCAGCAGATGAAAGCACAAACTAGATTTATCTATTTGAGCTTAATTCTTCTCAAATCTTCTTAAGTGGAATCTTCTTAAGTGGAATTGTAACACTGGGGATGAGTTTTATCTGGACATAAGGATTACTGCCCGTCTGATGTTTTTGAACATTCAAACTACTGGAGCTACCAATGACTTGGCTTAATGTTGACTAGTAACTTCCATTTTCTGATTTGGCAGGGTGTTTCAAAAAACACGACTGCAGCCCATGATTAACACAATCACCACTTATGTAAAAGTCATGCAATCTTCCTAGTTTCCCAAGTTATGAGCTTTACATAGAAGACATTCCGCAGCAGCCCACTTTCCAGGTATTTTGTTAAATGTCAAACATTCCACCAGCAGAAAATCACTATTAAAGAAATCACAAGAATGCCATCGTGCAACCAGGCTCCAGTCCGTTTTTAAATACACAGGGCAGAAATATCGTATCCACGTTATGTCAGATAGACCAACTGCATTCTAAACTATGAGCAGTTTTGAACCTGTTACTAAATGAAAGAAAGAATGGACGAGTTTGAGATGAATTCTTCACTTCTATCCCCAAAATTAGAGAGGGTTGCAAAACTGAGAAGTACATTAAAAAAAAGTACTTGTCAAAATACCTTATAACCATTTGGTAGTAATTTGGTGCTTACGCCTACAAAACACACACACACACACACACACACACACACACACACACACACACACACACACACACCCCTTCACAGCCAATTAAGTACTTTTGAAGTGTAGTCACTTTTGAACTGTAGAGAAATGTGGCACCCAAGGTTCCACAAACAGCAACGTGATAAGTGAGCAGATAATCTGCTTTAGTGATCTGGATGAGGGATAAATGTTGGTCAAGATACCAGGAGAACTCCCCTGCTCTTCTTTGAATAACACCATAAGATCATTTACACCCACCCGAGAGGGCAGAAGGGGTTTCAGTTTAAAATCTCATCCAAAAGACAGCACCTCCCTCAGCACTGTGCAGGACACCCTCACGACTGCACTGAAGTGTTAGCCTAGATTTTCACCATGGCAGTCTCCGATTGGGAAAGCTGGCAGCCATGGCTGAGTTAGTAGCACTCTCGCTTCTGAGTCAGAAGGTTGTGGGTTCGAGTCCCACTCCAGGGACTTGAGCACAAAAATCTAGGCTGACACTCCAGTGCAGTGCCGAGGGAGTGCCGCACTGTCGGAGGTGCCGGCTTTCGGATGAGGCGTTAAACTGAGGCCTCGTCTGCCCTCTCAGGTGGACGTAAAAGATCCCCGGCACTATTTCGAAGAACAGGGTAGTTCTCCCTGGTGTCCTAGTCAATATTTATCACTCAACCGACATGACAAAAGTCCATTATCACATTGCTGTTTGTGGGAGCTTGCTGTGCACAAATAGGCTACCACTTTGCCTACATTACAACAGTGACTTCACTTCAAAAAGTACTTCATTGGATGTAAAGTGCTTTGCGACATCCTGAACGGCGCTATATAAATGCAATTCTTGAATAATGAAAAAAATTCTAATTTCCAGCCACTGTAAAGTCGTTTCCGGTAAAGATCCATATTAAAAACAACAAGCATCACATTTGCTTGTAGATTAAACTAGTGGTGAATTCTAACTGCTCGTTAAAGGGTGAAAGGCTCAAATATCATGGCAAGTAAGAGGTCTCTGGATTAAAATTAAAACTGGAGAAGTGTTATAAACTGTAATTTGAGTGTACAGATGTCAAACTTTAAGGAGTAGTTTGTAAGTATTATTTCTATAGATATGCACAGCTGAGTGTCAGCTGGAACCAGCATCCCAAAACCATAACTTCCGATCTTCCTTGCCCTACTCCTGCCAGCAGTGGGTCACGTTAGGATAGGGTTCAATAGGTGCCAGCACCACATCCTACCACGCTCAAGTGGTAACTCTTCGTGCAAAAGGAACGAGACCAAGTGTCAGCAGATAATTTGATAGTGGTGTGGGGGGGGGGGGGGGCAAGTGGGTGAAAAGGACGGAGGCCTTACAGACTAACTAATTCCTGAACTCACCCAACATCCATAAACAAATCACTTTCCTGCAAACATTACTGGCTAGCAATCAGTAGTAGGTACTCTGGCGTATTTCCCAACGCAGGGACACCAAGAGCAATGAAAGCACCTCTGCCGTGATTTGTTCATGGGATGCGGGAGACACTAGCATGTATATTGTCACTAGCATATGTATTGCCCGACCCTAGTTGCCCTCACAACTGAATTGCTTACCAGGTCCTTCAGAGAGCACGAAGAGTTGATCACAGGGTGAACTAGAGTCACATGTAGGCCAGACCATGAACAACAACAACTTGCATTTATATAGCGCCAACATCCCAAAGCGCTTCACAGGAGCGATTATCAAAACATCATTTGGCACCGAGCTACGTAAGAAGATATTAGGTCAGGTGACAAAAAGCTTGGTTAAAGAGGTAGGTTTTAAGGAGAGTCTTAAAAAGGAGGAGAGCAGGTAGAGAGGTTTAGGGAGGGAATCCCAGAGCTTAGGGTCCAGGCAGCTAAAGACACCAATGGTGGCGCGATGAAACTCAAGGATGCATGAGAGGCCAGAATTGGAGTAGCAGAGATCTCGGAGGATTGCCGGAGATTACAGGAGAGGCCATGGAGGGATTTGAAAACAAGGATGAGAATTTTAAAAATGGAGGTGTTGCTGGACCGGGAGCCAATGTAGGTCAGCGAACACAAAGGTGATGGTGAATGGGACTTGGTGTGAGTCAAGGGTGGCAGGTTCCCTTCCCTGAAGGAAATTAGTGAATCGTCTACTTTTACAACAATTGTCAGCTTTCGTGGCCATTTTTTCTGGCCCTACCCCACAAATGACCAGTTTTGTTGCATTCAGTTCACCATGGTGGGATTGAGGTTCACAACCATTGGGTTGTTAGTTCAGTACAGTTACCACTATTAATGACCTAACTCAACATAGGAACATTCAGCCCCTCAAAACTATTCCGCATTCAATTAGATCATGACTGTTTGTCCCTCAACTCCCACTTACCTGTCTTTGATCAATATTCCTTGATACCCAACAAAAATATAAAATTGATTTCAGTCTTGAAAATTTCAATTGACCCAGCATCCACAGGCTAGAGATATAGTGGATGCATTGGTTGTCATTTCCCAAAATTCCATAGATTCTAGAACGGTTCCCATGGATTGGAAGGAAGCAAATGCAACCCCACTATTTAAGAAAGGAGGGAAGAGAGAAAACGGGGAACTACAGACCAGTTAGCCAGACATCAATTCAATTCAATTTTATTTGTCATATATGCAGCAGACTTGTACTGCACAATGAAATGTTGATTTTTACGAGTCCTCCCAACATTGGAATAAATATGGCATAACAATGATAAAAATACTAATAGAAATACAATAATAATAAATAAAACAACAGTAATAAATAATTATAAATTATTCGTTCATGAGTCTTATGGCCTGGGGGTAGAAGCTGTTTCGAAACCTGCTGGTACGAGACCGTATGCTTCGGTATCTCTTACCGGACGGGAGCAGGGCGAAGAGGGGAAATGCTAGAATATATAACAGGGTACAGGATTGGGCAGAGTCAACACGGATTTATGAAAGGGAAATCGTGTTTGACAAATCTGTTAGCATTTTTTTTGAGGTTGTAACTAGCAGAATAGATAAGGGGGAACCAGTGGATGTGGTGTATTTGGATTTTCAGAAGGCATTCGATAAGGTGCCACACAAGAGGTTATTAAACAAAATTAGGGCCCATGGGATTGGGGGTAATAGACTAGCATGGATTGAGAATTGGTTAACCGACAGAAAGAGAGTAGGAATAAACGGGTCATTTTCAGGTTGGCAGGCTGTAACTAGTGGGGTACCACAAGGATCAGTGCTTGGGCCTCAGCTATTCACAATCGACATCAATGATTTGGAGGAGGGGACCAAATGTAATATATCCAAGTTTGCTGATGATACAAAGCTGGGTGGGAATGTAAGTTGTGAGGAGGATGCAAAGAGGCTTCAAGGGGATATAGACAAGCTAAGTGAGTGGGCAAGAACATGGCAAATGGAATATAATATGGAGAAATGTGAAGTTATCTACTTTGGTAGGAAAAATAGAAAAGCAGAGTATTTTTTAAATGGTGAGATTGGGAAATGTTGGTGTTCAGAGGGATCTGGGTGTCCTTGTACACGAATCACTGAAAGTTAACAGGCAGGTACAGCAAGCAATTAGGAAAGCAAATGGTATGTTGGCCTTTATTACAAGAGGATTTGAGTATAAGAGTAAAGATGTCTTACTGCAATTATATAGGGCCCTGGTGAGACCACACCTTGAGTATTGTGTACAGTTTTGGTCTCCTTACCAAAAGGAAGGATATACTTGTCATAGAGGGAGTGCAAGAAAGGTTCACAACTGATTCCTGGGATGGGGGGGGGGGAATTGTCCTATGAAGAGAGATTGAGTAGACTCGGCCTATATTCTCTAGAGTTTAGAAGAATGAGAGGTGATCTCATTGAAACATACAAAATTCTTACAGGGTTTGACAGGGTAGATGCAGGGAGGATGTTTCCCCGGGCTGGGGAGTCTAGAACCAGGGGGTCACAGTCTCAGGATAAGGAGTCGGCCATTTAGGACTGAGATGAGGAGAAATTTCTTCACACAGAGGGTGGTGAATCTTTGGAATTCTCTACCCCAGAGGACTGTGGAGGCTCAGTCGTTGAGTATATTCAAGACAGAGATCGATAGATTTTTGGATATTAAGGGAATCGAGGGATATGGGGATAGTGCAGGAAAGTGGAGTTGAGGTAGAAGATCAGCCATGATCTTATTGAATGGCAGAGCAGGCTTGAGGGGCCAAATGGCCCACTCCTGCTCCTAATTCTTATGTTCCTTATTTGGGGCGGGGGTGGGGGGGGGGGGGCGCGGCGGTGGGTGAAAGAGAAACGAGTTCCAGGTTTCCACTACCCTTAGTGTGAAAAAGTCCTCCCTGATTTCACTTCTAAAATGGCCCAGCTCTAATTTTAAGATTATGCCCCCTTGTTCTGGATTCCTCCACTAGTGGAAATAGTTTCTCTGTATCTACCCTATCGAATCCCTCAATCATTTTAAATAACTTGATCGGATCACCCCTGAACCTCCTTAACTCAAGGGAATACAAGCCAAGTTTATGCAACCTATCCTCATAATTTAACCCTTTAAGCCCTGGTATCATTCTGGTGATTCTGCGCTATACCGCTGCCACGGTCAATGTCCTGAGGTTCAGTGTCCAAAACTGAATGCAGTACACCAGATGGGGTCTGACCAAGGCTCCTTAACAATGGAAGCACCACTTCCTCAGTTTCGCATTCCAATCCTCTTGAGATAAAGCTCAAAGGCTTAAACTTGGAACTTCTTCATCTGTATGATCAGGCACCCCATCAGGTCATGTATTTACCCACTAAAATAGCTTTAAATGGTCAAGTGGCATTTTGCTGGCGTTACAGTGTTAATGGGGTTGATTTTCAGTGTGCCGTGAGGCAGGCTTTTAGGGGGGCAAAAATCCCGAATTCGGGGGTCCCGACACCATCCCGCCCAAAACCCGCCTCCACGTAAGTTTCAAAGGAGGCGGGTGCCCACCCCGCACTGGGACCCGCTGACCCGAGGCGGGATGGGATTAGTGCCAATTAACTGCCTGTTAACAGGTAGTTAACAGGCAGTTTTTAGCCTAATCCCTATTTTGAAGGGTGTCGTGTGGGATTCCTGGCGGCTCCAAACCACGCCACGTTAGAGGAGGCGGGCAGTCGGGTTGAAGGACTTGGAGGGGTCGAGATGTCGGTGTTCAGGTGAGTGATGGGTGCATGAGTGCAAAGGTAAGTGTGTTTGGTGTGTCTAAAGAAGTTTAAATTACCTGTACTTACCTTAACAGCCTTCCTTCCTCTAGGCTTCGGGAGTCCATCATTCAGCCGGCACAGAAAGCAGAATGGCCGCGAGCTGTCAAAAGTGACAGCCTTCAGCTTTCAGTGCCGGCGTGATTTCTAACTGAGTCTGCGTAGAAGGACACAGGTTAGAAGTAAGACTGTCAGTGTTTGACAGCTTCAAACAGTCTGTGACGTCACCTGTTGCCGGGTGGCCCTTAATTGGCCTGCTGAGCCCGCTGGGCGGGCTCAACAAGGTCAATCAAAGGAAAATCGCGTGGATTGGCCGCATCTCGATGGAGGCGGGACTAAAACCCGAAAGTTGCAGTCCCGCCTCCTTCCCGACTTCTGAATGAAAATCCAGCCCAATGTGTCCATACATTTGGGCTACAGCCACACAATTCAGCAATGACCAGGTTATCAACTTTGTTCTAATTCATTAACCCCTGGCGAGCCATGGACAAACTATCTAATTCAGCACAGTGAGGTTGCCACGCCAGTACAGTATCACAGTTGGCACAACTCAGCCTGGAGTAGTGCTCTTAGTTTCAAGTGCAAGAGAGTTAAACCAAACGTGACCAGGTGAATCTTCAGAACGCTAGGCCTCAATTGACAAGCTTTAAAAAAAAAAACCTTTGAAACAGATTGTCAGTCACACTTAGTAACAAAGCTACTCCCGATGTACTATAATAGTCGGGTTTTGCTGCAGCATCAGTGTGTGCAATGTGTCCTTTCTTACCCTGTGCAAGTCGTCGTCGTACGTGTCTTCACACTGTTCCCTTTGGGGAACTGTATGAAGTGGTGGAAGGATTTCTGGCCGCGTTAACGCTCCTTCCGTGACCGTAACCATCTTCATACCAGCCATTAGGGTGGTTAGTCCTATGGCGGGAGGGTTTTACGGGCTCCCACAACCCATACGAGGGGGGGGGGGGGGGCGGGCCACCCGCACCCACGGACGCAAGTATCCCGCTGGATGTCAACCCAGAATTTAGAGCCGGAGCTCCGACTCCACTTGCCGGGACTGTCTGGAGCGGGGTTCGAAACCCTACACCTTCTGGCCCAGCGGCGGGGATGCTTACCGCTACGGCAAAGGCCCACTCCCCTGTACAAGTGACCATGATTCATGCGAGAGTCTTGATGAAAGGTAGTTCAACAATGGGAACGGTGGAAGCAAGCATCACCGTTGAGTGTGGGCGAGAATTATAATGTTCACTTATCATAGTACAAGAATAAAAAAAGGTCCCCCCCCCACCCCCGAGAAGTTCCCAATTCCCTGGACCTGCTAGTAATCTCAAGGGTCAAGATATATTCTGAACTAAACTGTGATAAACTAATTCAGTCCCAAAACAGAGCTGTTCTGATTGTTCAATGAGATGATCCAGCAAGTATCAGAGTCATAGATTAGAAAGGTTTCAAACTTTGACATTGTGTCAGTGCCCAACCACGTGGAGGTGGTGCTAAGAGCGCTACAATTAGCCTGAGCAACTCCAGATTCCAATCCAGCAATCCTGCCAAGGTGCGGGGGGGGGGGTTTCTGTTCATTCATGGGATGTGGGCATCGCTGGCAAGGCCGGCATTTATTGCCCATCCCTAGTTGCCCTCGAGAAGGTGTTGGTGAGCCGCCTTCTTGAACTGCTGCAGTCTGTGTGGTGAAGGTACTCCCACAGTGCTGTTAGGGAGGGAGTTCCAGGATTTTGACCCAACGACGATGAAGGATCAGCGATATACTTCCAAGTCAGGATGGTGTGTGACTTGGAGGTGGTGGTGTTCCCATGCGCCTGCTGCCCTTGTCCTTCTAGGCGGTAGAGGTCGCAGGTTTGGGAGGCGCTGCCGAAGAAGCCTTGGCGAGTTGCTGCAGTGCATCTTGTAGATGGTACACACTGTGGCCATGGTACGCCAGTGGTGGAGGGAGTGAATGTTTAAGGTGGTGGATGGGGTGCCAATCAAGTAGGCTGCTTTGTCCTGGATGGTGTCGAGCTTCTTGAGTGTTGTTGGAGCTGCACTCATCCAGGCAAGTGGAGAGTATTCCATCACACTCCTGACTTGTGCCTTGTAGATGGTGGAAAGGTTTTGGGGAGTCAGGAGGTGAGACACTCGCCACAGAATACCCAGCCTCTGACCTGCTCTTGTTGCCACAGTATTTATGTGGCTGGTCCAGTTAAGTTTCTGGTCAATGATGACCTTCAGGATGTTGTTCATGGGGGATTTGGTGATGGTAATGTCGTTGAATGTCAAGGGGTGGTGGTAAGACTCTCGCTTGTTGGAGATAGTCATTGCCAGACACTTGTGTGGCATGAATGTTACCTGCCACTTATCAGTCCAAGCCTGAATGTCGTCCAGGTCTTGTTGCATGCGGGCATAGACTGCTTCATTATCTGAGGAGTTGCGAATGGCACTGAACACTGTGCAGTCATCAGCAAACATCCCCATTTCTGACCTTATGTTGGAGGGAAGGTCATTGATGGAGCAGCTGAAGATGGTTGGGCCTAGGACACTGCCCTGAGGAACTCCTGCAGCGATGTCCTGGGGCTGTGATGATTGACCTTCAACCACCACAACCATCTTCTTTTGTGCTAGGTATGACTCCAGCCAGTGGAACGTTTTCCCCCCGATTCCCATTGACTTCAGTTTTACTGGGGCTCCTTGATGCCAGACTCAAATGCTGCCTTGATGTCAAGGGCAGTCACTCTCACCTCACCTCTGGAATTCAGCTCCTTTGTCCATGTTTGGACCAAGGCTGTAATGAGGTCGGGAGCTGAGTGGTCTTGGCGGAACCCAAACTGGGCATCAGTGAGCAGGTTATTGGTGAGTAGGTGTCGCTTGATAGCACGGTCGACAACACCTTCCATCACTTTGCTGATGATTGAGAGTAGACTGATGGGGCGGTAATTGGCCGGGTTGGATTTGTCCTGCTTTTTGTGGACAGGACATACCTGGGCAGTTTTCCACATTGTCGGATAGACGCCAGTGTTGTAGCTGTACTGGAACAGCTTGGCTAGAGGCGCGGCTAGTTCTAGAGTACAAGTCTTCAACACGACAGCCGGGATGTTTTCGGGGCCCACAGCCTTTGCTGTATCCAGCGCGCTCAGCCGTTTCTTCATATCACGTGGAGTGAATCGAATTAGCTGAAGACTGGCTTCTGTGGGGACCTCAGGAGGCCGATATGAATCATCCACTCGGCACTTCTGGCTGAAGATGGTTGCAAATGCTTCAGCCTCGTCTTTTGCACTCACGTGCTGGGCTCCACCATAATTGAGGATGGGGATATTCATGGAGCCACCTCCTCCCGTTAGTTGTTTAATGTTCCACCACCATTCACGACTGGATGTGGCAGGACTGCAGAGCTTTGATCCGATCCGTTGATTGTGGGATCGCTTAGCTCTGTCTATAGCATGCTGCTTCCGCTGTGGACATTGTATCCGGCCGTCACCCACCATCAAAACTCACAAACGAATCTCATGGCCACTTGTGCAAGGCAAGAAAAGGCACGTTGCACACCCAGGGCTGTCAGCTCAAAAGTCAACCCCTTCAGGAGAGGAGGGCAGAAAATTCTTAAGCAAAAACGCCCATAAAACACAGAAAGCTCAATCTAACTGAAAATTCTAATGACCAAAAGTCACTTACAACCCAGTCATTATGGCATCTGATCAACTGGAAAACAGAAACAGTAACATGTTGCTAGCATCTTCATTTCCGGATACAAATCAGTACTCTAAAATCAAGCTTTAGGTAAATATTACTACTGACAGTCCACTTGAAGTATCTCAATTCATTTTTATAAAGCATGAAATTCCCACTTTGCTGTTACTTACGTTGCTTAATTCAAATTACCAAGCTGAAATCGTCATAGCAGAACAGTGTACACAACTGAGATCTACCATTCACCAACGTAATGGGAGGCTCCAGTAACGGAGATGATGTCCTGGAGAGATTCCATGACCTTAAGTTCTAAAAGGCAACACTGCGCCCTGCAGAGTGGCTACATACTAGCTGCAGATATACTTTCTTTAATTCATTCATTCATGGGATGAGGGCGTCGCTGGCAAGGCCAGCATTTATTGTCCATCTCTAATTGCCCTTGAGAAGGTGGTGGTGAGCTGTGTTCTTGAACCGTTGCAGTCCGTGTGGTGAAGGTACTCCCACAGTGCTGTTAGGGAGGGAGCTTCAGGATTTTGACCCAGTGACGATGAAGGAACAGCGATATACTTCTAAGTCAGGATGGTGTGTGACTTGGGAGGTGGTGGTGTTCCCATGCACCTGCTGCCCTTGTCCTTCTAGGTGGTAGAGGTCGTGGGTTTGGGAAGTGCTGCCGAAGAAGCCTTGGTGAGTTGCTGCAGTGTATCTTGTAGCTGGTACACACTGCAGCCACGGTACGCCTGTGGTGGAGGGAGTGAATGTTTAAGGTGGTGGATGGGGTGCCAATCAAGCGGGCTGCTTTTTCCTGGATGGTGTCGAGCTTCCAGGTTGTTGTTGGAGCTGCACTCATCCAGGCAAGTGGAGAGTATTCCATCACACTCCTGACTTGTGCCTTGTAGATGGTGGAAAGGCTTTGGGGAGTCAGGTGGTGAGACACTCGCCGCAGAATACCTAGCCTCTGACCTGCTCTTGTTGCCACAGTATTTATGTGGCTGGTCCAGTTAAGTTTCTGGTCAATGGTAACCCCCAGGATGTTGATGGTGGGGGATTCGATGATGGTAATGCCGTTGAATGTCATGGGGAGGTGGTTAGACTTTCTTGTTGGAGATAGTCATTGCCTAGCACTTGTGTGGCGCGAATGTTACCTACCACGTATCATCCCAAGCCTGAATGTCATCCAGGTTTTGTTGCATGCGGGCATGGAGTGCTTAATTATCTGAGGAGTTGCGAATGGCATTGAACACTGTGCAGTCATCAGCGAACATCCCCATTTCTGACCTTATGTTGCAGGGAAGGTCATTGATGAAGCAGCTGAAGATGGTTGGGCCTAGGACACTGCCCTGAGGAACTCCTGCAGCGATGTCCTGGGGCTGAGATGATTGACCTTCAACCACCACAACCATTTTCCTTTGTGTTCGGTATGACTCCAGCCAGTGGCGAGTTTCCCCCCACCCCTCCCCCCAATTCCCATTGACTTCAGTTTTACTAAGGCTCCTTGATGCCACACTCGGTCAAATGCTGCGTTGATGCCAAGAGCAGTCACTCTCACCTCACCTCCGGAATTCAGCTCCTTTGTCCATGTTTGGACCAAGGCTGTAATGAGTAGATCTGGAGCGGAGTGGTCCTGGCGGAACCCAAACTGGGTTCGACATAAATGTCAAATCCATATCTGAACATCAGACTAGGACTAGGCAAAGGTTACTTGGAAACTAGCTGGCTAAACACCTCCCATCTTACATCTTTGGTCGTGACACCATTATCATCTAGAAAAGTAGACTCATTAGGAGTAAAAACACATGACCAGCCACTTTGATAGCTTCCCACACTATACACCCTGATCTCTGACCAAGGCAAGAAGCTAGCCCAGCTCCTGGTATTCTGCCAATTCCTCTGTGACCAAGGATAGAGCTAGAGGGTGTGCTTGTCCCTAAACTGTGGCCTAGACAGATCGGGCAAGTGGATGTAAAAATCTAGACCCTCTTCACCCAGTCATCTGGGTCCCCTGCAGCTGGTGCGGGGAAATGGCTCTCAATGAAATTGTAAAGAGATAACCAAAGTCAGCAGGAATGTCACATGATCACACCACAAGTTATTTTTGCACTGCAGAAAATCAATGCGGCTATAGCCTTTCATTCTCAGTTTGTAAACAATTTTATCCATTCAGCCAAAGGCAAGGTTTCCACACAGGACAGCACACCAGGACAAAGGCTCAAATTGATAACATGGAAGTACAGCAGGCACAAGCCATGGCCCATACAACTCGGTATAAAACACTCCAGCTCTTGTAAGAATGTGTCTCATCAGAACGGAAAGACTCAAAACTTGCATAAATCATTCTAAAGCACCATATAGTGCAACTCCGAAACCACAGGACACAGCAAGCAGAGGTTTATCTTCTTAATAAAAAGTCCCACAGATACATACCTAGAGTACTGACTAAACATACTGTGCATGTCATGTAGATAAAGAAAAAAAGGGACAACACTGAAACTCAAGTTATCTGCATAAAAAACCCCAACATGGAATAAACAAAACCTGTTAGCACCATCAAGCCCATCAAGCCCATTCCATTCGTAAAACAGTAGGCCAAGGATGAGAACATACATTACAACAGTAACTACACGTCAAAAAGTTCTTCATTAGCTACAAAGTGCTTTGGGACGTCTGGTGGTCGCGAAAGGCGCTATATAAATGCAAATCTTTCTTTTCTTCTATGATTCAAAGATTATCCTTCAGGTTCCCTGAATCAAGTACTCTACCCAACTTATGAGAAAGGGTACTGCAAGTCTTGCTGCCTCTCACCCCATCTATAAACTTATCCTTAAAAAGATTCAATCCATCCTGTTTCTAATCAGATAACCATCCAAATTTTACTTTATTTTTTTAGGCGTTAAATCGACAGCGACTTTTACTGGGCGTCTTTAGTTCATAAACAAGAGAATACAATGGAAGTGAGGATTTACACAATCCTGGATTGATACAATGTTTTATTTTCCATTGTAACATTACATCACTTTTGGTCAGCGGCCCAGAACTTCGGGTCTCCACGGGTGAGTACGCACGGGGTACTCACCCGTAGGCCCAATGGAAGTGCCGGTTTCCTGCATGCGCGGGAAACCGGCACTCCCGTTCCCCTGAAAGAAGGGGTTCAGAGGTCGAACGCGTGCGTGGGAGAGGCTGTGCGTGCGCATCGAACTTACGTTTTTTTTACAGGTTTTCCCGGGAGGGTAAGTCTCCAGAAGTTACACATTTAAAAAGCAGGCGTAAGGCCTGCTTTTTACAAGGTAAGTGGTGAATTAATTAAAATTAAAACATTTTTCCCCACAGGTTTATTATTTTTAAATACTTTAAAGCAAGGTAAGTTTATTTTTAGCCCCGTTAGAAAATAATTTCTTTTTCAAACATGTAAATTATTGTTTAAAATAATTATTTTGTAGGAACGTGGGTTCCTAACTAAAAGACTGAGTTTTACTCAGGCGATCAAACAAAACAAACTTTAATGAAACAAACAGGTTTTAACAAGAAACTGCAGGATAACATCGAATGTAGGTCCGCTCTCTTTGGAGGCTCCACGAGGACTGCTCCTGCAGTCCCGTGGCTGACGTCATGACGTCATCACATAAGAACATAAGAAATAGGAGCAGGAGTAGGCCATACGGCCCCTCGGGCCTGCTCCGCCATTCAATAGGATCATGGCTGATCCGAATCTAGACTCACGTCCACTTCCCTGCCCTCTCCCCGTAACCCCTAATTCCCTTATCAGCTAGGAAACTGTCTATCTCCGTTTTAAATTTATTTAATGGGCCAGTAATTCCGGTCCCAACGCGTGAGTACGAACGGGGTACTCACGCGTGGGCCTGTTGGAAGTGCCGGATTTCAGCATGCACAGCGCATGCGCGGGAAACCGGCATTTCCTCCAAGGGTTTCAGAGGTCCAACGCGTGCGTGCAGGACTCTGCGCGCACGCGTTGAACTTCCTTCTTTTTGACAGGTTTGCCCGTGTGCAAGGGCCTGAACTTTTTACACATATAAAAAGGAGGCGTAAGGAGTGGATTCTTGAATGTAAGTGGTCTATTATTTAAAATGATTACATTTTTTCCACAGCTTCATTGTTTTTAAGGACTTTACAGTAAGGTAAGTTTATTTTTAGACCCGATTTCTTAAAAAATTACTTTTTCAAAAATGTTATTAATTGTTTAAAATAGTTTTTTAAAGTTATTTATAGTTTATTTAATTATTGGGATGTTTTTTAAAATTTTATTTAAAGTTAAACTAGTCTTTTGGGCGCCCGTACTTTTCATGAGTTTGACAGTTCTTACTATCAAACTCATGAATGAAGTTTCCCCTCCCCTGATTGGCTGCAGAGTGCTCACCTGATCCCAGCCGGCACACTGAACTAACTACGCCGCTGGATCAGGCAAGCACATCGCGCCGACATCTGAACCGGGCCAGTGACAGGAATTCCAAGCAGGCCCAGGCTTCAGATGTCGGCGCGCCGGGTGAGTGCACATCGGGGGCTTGCACGCGTAGCAAGCACCCGATCCTAATTTCTGGCCCATTGCTGCAGCTTCCACAGCTCTCTGGGGTAGCAAATTCCATAGATTTACTACCCTCTGAGTGAAGAAGTTTCTCCTCATCTCAGTTTTGAAAGGGCAGCCCCTTATTCCAAGATTATGCCCCCTAGTTCTAGTCTCACCCATCAGTGGAAACATCCTCACCGCATCCACCCGATCAAGCCGCCTCACAATCTTATATGTTTCGATAAGATCGCCTCTAATTCTTCTGAACTCCAATGAGTAGAGGCCCAACCTACTTAACCTTTCCTCATACGTCAACCCCCTCATCTCCGGAATCAACCGAGTGAACCTTCTCTGAACCGCCTCGAGAGCAAGTATATCTTTTCTTAAATATGGAAACCAAAACTGCACGCAGTATTCCAGGTGTGGCCTCACCAATACCCTGTATAACTGCAGCAAGACGTCCCTGTTTTTATACTCCATCCCCCTTGCAATAAAAGCCAAGATTCCATTGGCCTTCCTGATCACCTGCTGCACCTGCATACTAACTTTTTGTGTTTCATGCACCAGGACCCCCAGATCCCTTTGTACTGTAGCACTTTGCAGTTTCTCTCCATTTAGATAATAACTTGCTCTTTGACTTTTTCTGCCAAAGTGCATAACCTCACACTTTCCAATTATTATATTCCATCTGCCAAATCTCTGCCCACTCACTTAGCCTGTCTATGTCCTTTTGCAGGTTTTTTATGTCCTGCTTTCCCTCCCATCTTTGTATCGTCGGCAAACTTGGATATGTTGCACTCGGTCCCTTCCTCCAAATCGTTATAGATTGTAAAGAGTTGGGGTCCCAGCACTGACACCTGCGGAACACCACTAGTTACTGATTGCCAGCCCGAGAACGAACCACTTATCCCAACTCTTTGTTTTCTATTAGATAGCCAATCTTCCACCCATGCCAGTATATTACCCCCAATCCCGTGATTTTTTATCTTGATCAGTAATCTTTAGTGTGGAACCTTGTCAAATGCCTTTTGGAAGTCCAAATACACTACATCCACTGGTTCCCCTTTATTCACCCTGTATGTTACGTCCTCAAAGAATTCGACCAAATTTGTCAAACATGACTTCCCCTTCATAAAACCATGCTGACTCTGTCCTATTAAATTATGTTTATCCAAATGCTCTGTTACTGTTTCCTTAATAATGGACTCCAACATTTTGCCAACCACAGATGTTAGGCTAACTGGTCTACAGTTTCCAGCTTTTTGTCTACTTCCCTTCTTAAATAAGGGTGTTACATTAACAGTTTTCCAATCTGCCGGGACCTTTCCGGAGTCCAGGAAGTTTTGGAAAATAATCACCAATGCATCCACAATCCCTATCGCAACTTCTCTCAAGATCCTAGGATGTAGGCCATCAGGTCCGGGGGATTTATCCGCCTTAAGTCCCATTATTTTACCGAGTACCATCTCCTTAGTGATTTTAATCATGTTTAGCTCCTCCTCCCCCATTGCCCGTTTGTCCAGTGTTGGGATATTTTTAGTGTCCGCTACTGTAAAGACTGATACAAAATATTTGTTCAGCGTCTTTGCCATCTCCATGTTCCCCACCACTAGTTTCTCGGTCTCATCCTCTAAGGGACCAACGTTCACTTTAGCCACCCTTTTTCTTTTTATATAGCTGTAGAAACTCTTGCTATCTGTTTTTATATTTTTTGCTAGTTTACTTTCATAATCTATCTTCCCTTTCTTA
Organism: Somniosus microcephalus; assembly: GCF_052327205.1. Classification (NCBI taxonomy): domain Eukaryota; kingdom Metazoa; phylum Chordata; class Chondrichthyes; order Squaliformes; family Somniosidae; genus Somniosus; species Somniosus microcephalus. The sequence goes on from NC_140992.1 coordinate 22,215,631, forward strand.
ATTAATCTTTTAGTTATTGTTTGCTGGCTTTTAAATGCTTCCCAATCTTCTATCCTCCCACTAGATTTGGCTACTTTATATGCCCTTGTTTTCAGTCGGATATTATCCTTTATTACTTTACTAAGCCACGAATGGCTGTTTTTTCTTTTACTCCCCTTTTTCCTCAGTGGAATATATTTATCTTGAAAGATGTGAAATATCTCCTTGAATGTAGACCACTGCTCTTGTACCATCTTACACTTTAATCTGTTTTCCCAGTCCACTTTAGTCAATTCTACTCTCATACCGTCATAGTCTCCTTTATTTAAGCTCAGTACGCTGGTTTGAGATCCAACTCTCTCACCCTCAAACTAAATTTGGAATTCAACCATATTATGGTCACTCATTCCAAGGGGATCCTTTACTAGGACATTTTTTATTAATCCTGTCTCATTACACAGGACCAGATCTAAGATTGCCTGCCCCCTGGTTGGTTCAGTTACATACTGCTCAAGGAACCCGTCCCTAATACACTCTATGAACTCTTCCTCAAGGCTGCCATGCCCAATTTGATTAGTCCAGTCAATATGAAAGTTAAAATCCCCCATGATTATAGCTGTTCCCTTATTACAACCCCAACTATTTCCTGATTTATACTCCGACCAACAGAGTTGCAACTGTTAGGAGGCCTATAGACTACGCCCACTAGTGACTTTTTCCCCTTATTATTCCTTATCTCCACCCAAACTGTTTCACTATCCTGATCCTTTGACCCAATATCATTTCTGACTATTGCAGTGATTCCATCCTTGATTAACATAGCAACACCACCTCCCTTTCCTTCCTGTCTGTCCTTCCTAATTTTCATGTTATCCCGCCAGTGGGGAATCACATGATGAACGGCGTGACGTCATCACGTTTTAGCCGCGCTGTTAAAGTAACCACGCTCTGTACAGTTAAACAGCATAAATAAAGATACAGACTCAGGCTGTAGCTAATATGTTGTTAAAAGAATTATATACAAACGATCTGAGTCCTTTGGTGGCTCCGCCACATGCGCCCCCCCAGAATTGTCGTTAACAGCAAAAGTGAGGCGTCGAGGAGGCCTGACAAGTCTGTCCGAGCGACTTTGGTAACCCTTCAGAGGAAGCTGATGGACGGTGGTTGAGCTGGCGCGGCGAGTGTGGTCGAGCTGGCGGGCGGCTGTGGTTGATCTGGCACGGCGGCTGCGGGCGGTCGGCCACGTTTCGGCGGTTGAGCGATGACGACTGGGCGGTCCAGGTCCAAGTGAGCCGGCTTCAACCGGTCCACCGAAATGTGATCTGGCTTTCCTCCGTTGTCGACCGAAAAGGATTTGTCTCCTGATTCAATGACGCGGAAAGGGCTTGAGCGGATCCCGGTGAGCGTTGTGGCGGATAAATACATACTCGGCGTTCTTCAGCTCAGCTGGCACGTGGGAGCTCTGTAGGCCGTGATTTGATGTAGGCACCGGAGCGAAGCATCTGGCCGCTTCCTGGTGGCTGACGAGTTGCTGGGAGGCGGACCATGGCTCTGTGGGAGAAGGGAGGAAATCCCCTGGTACTCATAGCGGCTGGCCATAAACGAGTTCTGCCGAGGACGATTGCAGGTCTTCTTTGGGCGCCATACGAAGACCCAAAAGGACCCATGAAAGTCTGTCCACCCATCCCGCACCTTGAAGACTGGCCCGTAGGGCGGCTTTAAGCGACCTGTGGAATCGCTCGCACAGGCCATTCGCCTGTGGATGATAGGCGGTGGTGCGATGAAGTTTGGTGCCGAGCCCGAGCTACAGCGTTCCAGAGCTCCAAGGAAAATTGTGGCCCACGATTGGAGGAGATGTCCGCCGGTACCCCGAAACGAGCAACCCAACAGGAGATGAAAGCTCTAGCGACGTCTGCCGAAGTGGTGGAACCCAATGCAATTGCCTCTGGCCACCTAGTGGTGCGGTCCACCATGGTGAGGAGATGTGTATAACCATGGGAAGGTGGAGGTGGCCCCACAAGGTCCACATGCACGTGGTCGAAACGACGCTCCGGAACAGCGAACGTAGCCACTGGAGCTTTTACATGACGCTGGACCTTGGCCTTCTGGCAGACCATGCAGGTGTTGGCCCAGTCACGGACATCGAGGTGCATACCCTTCCAGACGAACTTCACCGACATTAGCCGTTGTGAAGCCTTCATACCAGGGTGCGACAACCCGTGTATGGCGTCGAACACCTTCCGGCGCCATGTGACTGGCATGATAGGTCGGGGAACGCCCATGGAGATGTCGCAAAGGAGCGTGGTGCCTGTGGCCTGGAAACTGATTTCGGTTGCTTGGAAACTAGAGAGGACGGTTCTGTATGATTGGACCTCTGGGTCCGAGGCCTGATCCGCAGCCATGAGGGCGTAGTCAATCCCAAGGTGAACTGCATGGACTATCGCGCGGGAGAGGCAATCCGCTACCAGGTTGTCTTTACCAGACACATGTTGAATGTCCGTGGTAAATTCAGAAATAAACGTCAGGTGACGTTGTTGACGAGCTGACCACGGTTCGGCGGTCTTGGCCATGGCAAACGTTAGAGGCTTATGGTCGACAAAAGCCGTGAAGGGATGTCCTTCTAATGAGAACCGGAAATGGCGGATGGCTAGAAAAAGGGCCAGCATCTCCCGATCGAAGGTGCTGTATTTTCTTTCATTTCTCCGTAGTTGACGGCTGAAAAACGCCAGCGGTTGCCACGTGCCGTTCATTGCTCCTGCACTGCGCCGATGGCATAGTCTGACGCGTCGGTTGTAAGGGCGATGGTGGCACCTGGAAGTGGGTGCGCCAGCATGGTTGCGTTGGCCAAGGCGCTCTTGGTGTTGACGAACGCCTGGTCCATCTCGGTCGTCCAGCTGATTGGATCCTTACCGGACTTGCCCTTGAGGGCCTCGTACAAAGGCTACATAAGCAGAGCCGCCTTAGGGATGAAGCGGTGATAGAAATTGACCATCCCCAGGAACTCTTGCAGGGCCTCGATGGTTGGCGGGTGCAGGAAAGAAGTAACAGCGTCCACTTTCGTCAGTAAGGGGACGGCGCCATCTGAAGTGATGCGGTGTCCCAAGAAATCGATCCGCTGCAGGCCGAACTGGCACTTTGCCGGGTTGATGATCAAACCGTGCTGACTGAGGCATGTAAAGAGGGTACGCAAATGGCAGATGTGCTCTTCCTTGCTAGCGCTGGCGATGAGAATGTCATTGAGGTAGACGAAGATGAAGTTTAGGTCTCGGAGCACGGAGTCCATCAAGCGCTGGAAAGCCTGTGCTGCGTTCTTCAAGCCAAACGGCATCCGCAGGAACTCAAAAAGGCCGAAAGGGGTGATGACTGCGGTTTTTGGGATGTCTTGCGGGTGCACGGGAACCTGGTGATACCCCCGGACGAGGACGACTTTTGAAAAGATGGAATTTCTCGCCAAATGGGCCGAGAAATCCTGAATATGCGGGATCGGGTACCGATCAGGAGTAGTGGCGTCGTTCAGGCGTTGGTAGTCACCGCATGGCCGCCAGCCGCCGCCCAGTTTCGGAACAATGTGGAGAGGCGAAGACCAGGGACTATTCGACCGGCGAATAATCCCCAGCCGCTCCATCGTGTCGAACTCCGCTTTCGCAGCCGCGAGCTTGCCGGGTTCAAGCCGTCTAGCCCGTGCATAAACCGGGTAGCCAGTCGTGGTGATATGATGTTCAACACCATGCTTCGTGGCCGAGGAGGAGAAAGTGGGCCTGGTCAGCTCCGGGAACTCTCCGAGGAGCTGAGTGAAGTCATCCGGAGATGGGAACGCGCAGGCGATAGAGCGCGACACAGCAGTACCGTGGTGGCACGGAATCGAGTGGAAGGTGGCCGCGTTGATCAACCGGTGGTGCCGGACATCGACAAGGAGGCCATTGGCACACAGAAAATCCGCCCCTAGGATGGCCTGCGAGACTGTGGCTGTGACAAATTCCCAATGGAAGTGCTGACCGCCGAAACACACTTGGACCCGCCGCTTTCGGAACGTTCGAATGGCTGCGCCATTAGCCGCCACGGGGGAAAAACCGTGGTCCCCAGCTTGCATATCGAGATTCAACGCAGGTAGGATGCTACACTGCGCCCCGGTGTCGCAAAGGAAACATCGACCCGATAGGGTGTCGGTGATGTAAAGAAGTTTCCCCGAAGATCCGATGGCCATCGCAGCCGCAGAGCGCCCGTTAGACCTTCGCCAGGAACGCTGCAGGAGCTTTGTTTTTTTGGGGGGAGAAAAGCTGCAGGGAGAGCGGCAGCGTCGTGCTTTCGCGCCAAAACGGGCGTGGTAGGAGCACCAGCCCGCTGCAAGAGGAGCTGGAGCCGCGTCTGTGGGGGATGGGTGTCTCGTGGCAGCGCAGCACTGCTGGGTTACTGTGAAAATCTTATCTGCTTCGGCAGCAAGCTCTACGCAGTCCGTGACCTCGGACCTGGCTGGGGCAGCCTGCACCTGCTCCGGCAGTTGGCAGAGGAATAGCTCCCGGAAGAGGAAGCATTCCGGTTCAGCACCTAAGAGCGTGAGCATTTGGCTCATGAGCTCAGACGGTTTGGAGTCCCCGAGGCCGGGCATAGCAAGGAGCCGGCGAGCGCGTTCTGACTTTGAGAGACCGAAGACTTGTAGCAACCGCGCCTTTAATGTATCATACTTGCGGTCAGTAGGAGGACTACCGAGGAGGCTGACGATCCGCGAGGCAGTGGCGCTATCGAGGGCGGAGACCACGTAGTAATAACGGGTCTGATCCGCGACAATGTTCCTGATGGCGAACTGGGCTTCAGCCTGGATAAACCACACGGCTGGTTGTTGCTCCCAGAACTGTGGCAGTTTCAGAGTCATGGCGTTTGTTTCCGTGCTGAAGATCTTCCGCGAAAACCTTTCGCGAAAGTCGGGGTCACCAATGTAGGAACGTGGGTTCCTAACTAAAAGACTGAGTTCTACTCAGGCGATCAAACAAAACGAACTTTAATGAAACAAAGAGGTTTTAACAAGAAACTGCAGGATAACATCGAATGTAGGTCTGCTCTCTCTGGAGGCTCCATGAGGACTGCCCCTGCAGTCCCGTGGCTGACGTCATGACGTCAATCACGTTTTCCCGCCAGTGGGGAATCACGTGATGAACGGCGTGACGTCATCACGTTTTAGCCGTGCTGTTAAAGTAACCATGCTCTGTACAGTTAAACAGCATAAATAAAGATACAGGGGCAGAAATTCGGTTGTTAGCGCCACCGATTAACGCCTAAAGAGGCCGAGAAGTGGGGCGCTAGCCAATTTCCGGGCGGGCGCAAGGCGCCTAGCGCCTCGCCCCATATTGAGCATGCATTTAGCACCGGCGCTAAATCTTAGCGCCCGCGCATGGGCGCAGGCTGATTATGACGTCATTTGAGTGTGCAACGCCTTTTGGGCGCCCCGGACCGGAAATTTGGTGGCGCCCCCCTCTGTAGCGCCTGGCGCTAATAGTGACAGCTTACCTGGACCTTACCAAGTCGCTCTCGGGCTGGAGGAGCGTTATTTAAAGGGGACTGGTGTGGTTTAAAAGCGGCAGCCATTTTTGGAGCACAACTTCCTTGAGTTGCTGAGCTGCACACTGAGAGCCATTTGACCACTGAGCCAGCCAGGCAGATGATCTTCAGCCTTCTGACCATGACCTTGCTGTTGGTGAGCCTTGACAACGGGGAACCTTCCTGTGGGCACTTATTATGGGGGCTGCATTGGAGGGGAACGTCCTGCTGCTGAATCATCTGGAAAGGGCACTGAGACGCTGGGAGAGGGGGGGCGGGCATGGCCAGATGGAGGAGGGCCAACAGACGTCGCCACAGCAGATCTTACGCTGGCAGGGTTTTCCGACAGCAGTTTTCCTACATGAACATGCCGGAGGAGCACTGTGTCAGAAGGCTGCGATTTAGAAAGGAGGTGGTGACTGAGCTGTGCCAGCTGCTTCAGTCAGATCTGCAGCCTCAGATAAGGTGCAGGACATCTCTGTCGGTGGCTGAGAAGATGCCTGCTGGCCTGAACTTCTACACGAGCGGCTCTTCTCAGGCTGCGCGTCAGAGGCTGATCAGAAGTAGCTTCTAGGCCCCTCTCACGGAATGCTTGCTGCCATTCCAAGAACAGGAATGGAACCGGTCTGATACCCCCAAGCCTGTGAAGGGCAAGATGCATGTAAATAGCAGGCATGGCCATTGTAAATGAAGAAAGTGTTTCATTACACAAAATGTGGTTCCTTCAAACAGGAGAAAGCTATGGCAACAGAAAGCAAAACTAATACACTGACACATAACTGCCTCTCACACCCGGGAGACTGTCCAAAACATAAATCACATTCTGACCATCTTCCTTGGTCTTGATTCCACTGCGCCAAAGCATCCAATGCCCCATCAGTGAGGCGTTCCGCCCTCTGCCTCACCCTTTCCATGTCTTGCTAGGCTGGTGCGCCACAGGCTCCCACCGCTTTGAAGGCCTACAAGGCAGTGAGTGTGTCTGGTGATGCCAATTGACCTGCCCCTTTAAGAGCTGGCTGGCGCCAGTGTGTCTCAGGGAAAGTGATTATTGACAGCACCTTCGCTGCGCCCCGCCGCCGCGAAATTGGGTTGCGCCGCCGGGTTAGCGCCTTAAGAGTAGCGTGCAGCGCCTGATTTAGCGCTGCAATCACCTTTAGGGGGGCTGCAACCCAATATCGCGCTAGGTGGCGCTAAATTGTGCCTGGTGCTAAACTTTGCGCATCGCCAGGACTAGCGCCCCAAACGCGGCTATACCGAATTTCTAGGCCACAGACTCAGGCTGTAGCTAACATGTTGTTAAAGGAATTATATACAAACGATCTGAGTCCTTTGGTGGCTCCGCCACAATTTCATGTAATTTATAGTTTATTTAAAAAATGTGATTTAAAAAAAATTTATTTGAAGATTTAGTGATGTTTTGGGGCCCATAGTATTTATATGTTTTTCCTGTCAAACTTATGAATGGGCATTCCCTGCTCCGATTGGCTCCCCATGGCCCACGTGATCCCAGGGGACGCATCGAACTAACTGCACCCCTGGGATACGTAAGGACTGCGCGCCGGCAGTTGGAGCAGGCCCAGGATCGGAATTCCACGCGGGCCCACAGCTCAACGGCAGGCGCGTAAGGTAAGTGCAGGTCGGAGGCTTGCACCTGTGGGAATTCCCCGACCCGAATTTCTAGGCCAACATGCTGAACGAAGTTAAATCTGAGAGAGAATGAATGGTTGCTGGTTCTGTTGAACATTTACATCTGAACGGATGACAGGTGTGTATTTACAGTAATATTTAAAATTTTCAGCATTCATGTTCCCCCCTCACAACATTGTTCAGCAGGTCTTTATCCAGCTAACTTATTCTAAAACAATACTTGCATCTGTGAATGTCCATCTGATGTATTTGACACAACATCCCTTCAACCAACCAAAAAAGTGCGCAACTCGGGACCAATCAGATCCCCAGAACACTTTAGTGTTCTTCTGATGTTATTTTCGTGACAACAATTACATTCTACCCCTGAAAAAATCTGTGCCAACATAGTTCTTCACCCAGCCCACTGCACACCCCTAAAAAAACGTCAAAGGAATAATAAAATTGACATCCCATCAAATTGCTCCAACAAATTCCCCAACTCCTGCCTCAACATCAACCACTGCCTGATATCCCACCAGGCCTCAACATCAATCTCAACCCTGGCTACATCCACCCCCACAATCAATCAGACAGCAGCAGGCCCACGCACAGCCCGGACCCCCACTGTTCCCCCTGCCCCACCACCAAGTGAAGACCGAATGTAATGAAGATATATGCACAGCAGGCCAAAGGGACCTCCCCAGGGATTCTCCTTTCTCAACACGCTGCCAGCTCTGGGCACTGCACCTGCGGAAGGATATACTGGCCTTGGAGAGGGGGTTGCAGCCTGGATTCACCTGAATTATACCAGGGGGGCTAAAAGGGTTAACTTATGAGGACAGGTTGCATAGTCTAGGCTTGTACTCCCTCAAACATGGAAGTTTAAAGGGGTGATCAAATTAAGGTGTTTAAGATGATCCAAGAATTTGATTGGGTAGATAGAGAGGGGGGAGGGAGTGTCCAGAACAAGGGGCATAACTTTAAAATTAGAGCCATTCAGGGGTGATGTCAGAAGGCACTTCATACAAAGGGTAGTGGAAATCTGGAACTGTCTCTCCCAAAAAACTGTTGAGGATGAAGGAGGGAGGAGGAAGGAGGGAGGGTGGATGGAGCCAGGGTTGAGATTGATGTTGAGAGAGAGGGGGGGTGAGGAGGAAGGAGGGAGAGGGGGTGAGGAGGAAGGAGGGAGAGGGGGTGAGGAGGGAGGGGGGGTGAGGAGAAAGGAGGGAGAGGGGGTGAGGAGGAAGGAGGGAGGGGTGGGTGAGGAGGGAGGGGGGGTGAGGAGAAAGGAGGGGGGGTGAGGAGGATGGAGGGGGGGTGAGGAGGAAGGAGGGAGGGGGTAAGGAGGAAGGGGGGGAGGAGGAAGGAGGGAGGGGGGTGAGGAGGAAGGAGGGAGGGGGGTGAGGAGGAAGGAGGGGGGGTGAGGAGGAAGGAGGGAGGGGGGGTGAGGAGGAAGGAGGGAGGGGGGGTGAGGAGGAGGGAGGGAGGGAGGGGTGAGGAGGAAGGAGGGAGGGAGGGGTGAGGAGGAAGGAGGGAGGGAGGGGTGAGGAGGAAGGAGGGAGGGAGGGGTGAGGAGGAAGGAGGGAGGGGGGTGAGGAGGAAGGAGGGAGGGTGGATGTAGCCAGGGTGGAGATTAATGTTGAGGGAGGGGGGTGAGGAGGACGGGAGGGAGGGAGGGGGTGAGGAGGAAGGGAGGGAGGGAGGGGGTGAGGAGGAAGGGAGGGAGGGGGTGAGGAGGAAGGGAGGGAGGGGGTGAGGAGGAAGGGAGGGAGGGGGTGAGGAGCGAGGTGCGGAGGGAGGAGGGCGAAGAGGAAGGAGGGAGGGGGCGAGGAGGAAGGAGGGAGGGGGCGAGGAGGGAGTGAGGGAGGGAGGGTTGGGTGAGGAGGAGGGGAGGGAGGGGGTGAGGAGGAGGGGAGGGAGGGGGTGAGGAGGGAGGGAGGGAGGGAGGGGGTGAGGAAGGAGGGAGGGAGGGGGTGAGGAAGGAGGGAGGGAGGGGGTGAGGAAGGAGGGAGGGAGGGGGTGAGGAAGGAGGGAGGGAGGGGGTGAGGAAGGAGGGAGGGAGGGGGTGAGGAAGGAGGGAGGGAGGGGGTGAGGAAGGAGGGAGGGAGGGGGTGAGGAAGGAGGGAGGGAGGGGGTGAGGAGGGAGGGAGGGAGGGGGTGAGGAGGGAGGGAGGGAGGGGGTGAGGAGGGAGGGAGGGAGGGGGTGAGGAGGGAGGGAGGGAGGGGTGAGGAGGGAGGGAGGGAGGGGGTGAGGGGGGGTGTGGGTGAGGAGGAAGGGAGGGAGGGAGGGGGCGAGGAGGGAGGGGGGGCGAGGAGGGAGGGAGGGGGCGAGGAGGAAGGGAGGGGGCGAGGAGGAAGGGAGGGAGGGGGCGAGGAGGAAGGGAGGGGGCGAGGATGGAGGGAGGGGGCGAGGAGGGAGGGAGGGAGGGGGTGAGGGAGGGAGGGGGTGAGGAGGGAGGGAGGGGGCGAGGAGGAAGGGAGGGGGCGAGGAGGAAGGGAGGGAGGGGGCGAGGAGGAAAGGAGGGGGCGAGGAGGGAGGGAGGGGGCGAGGAGGGAGGGAGGGGGTGAGGAGGAAGGGAGGAAGGGGGTGAGGAGGAAGGGAGGAAGGGGGTGAGGAGGAAGGGAGTGAGGAGGAAGGGAGGAAGGGGGTGAGGAGGAAGGGAGGAATGGGGTGAGGAGAAAGGGAGGAAGGTGGTGAGGAGGAAGTGAGGAAGGGGGTGAGGAGGAAGGGAGGGGGCGAGGAGAAAGGGAGGGAGCGAGGAGGGAGGGAGGGAGCGAGCGAGGAGGAAGGGAGGGGGCGAGGAGAGGGGAGGGGGCGAGGAGGGAGGGAGGGGGCGAGGAGAGGGGGAGGGGGTGAGGAGGGAGGGAGGGAGGGGGCGAGGAGGAAGGGAGGGAGGGAGGGGGCGAGGAGGAAGGGAGGGAGGGATGGGGCGAGGAGGAAGGAAGGGAGGGGGCGAGGAGGAAGGGAGGGAGAGAGGGGGTGAGGAAGAAGGGAGGGAGGGGGTGAGGAGGGAGGGGGCGAGGAGGAAGGGAGGGGGAGAGGGGGCGAGGAGGAAGGGAGGGAGCGAGGATGAAGGGAGGGTCGAGGAGGGAGGGGGCGAGGAGGAAGGGAGGGAGGGGGCGAGGAGGGAGGGAGGGAGTGAGGGGGCGAGGAGGGAGGGAGGGGGCGAGAAGGGAGGGGGAGGAGGCGAGGAGGGAGGGGGCGAGGAGGAAGTGAGGGAGGGAGGGGGCGAGAAGGGAGGGAGGGAGGGGGAGGAGGCGAGGAGGGAGGGAGGGAGCGAGGAGGAAGGTGAGGAGGGGGCGAGGAGGAAGGTGAGGAGGGAGGGGGGAGGAGAGGAGGGGTCAATTGAAACATTTCAGAGCTGAGATTGATAGATTTTGGTTAGGCAAGTGTATCAAGGGTGTCAGAACCAAGTCGGGTAGATAGAGTTAAAATATAGATCCGCCACAATCTAAATGAATGGCGGAACAGGCTCGAAGGGTAGAATGGCCTACTCCTATTGATGGCCAGAAATTCGGGTCTCCACGGGTGAGTACGCACTGGGTACTCACCCGTAAGCCCAATGGAAGTGTCGGTTTCCTGCATGCACTGCGCACGCGCGGGAAACCGGCACTTCCGTTCCCCTGAAAGGGGTTCAGAAGTCGAACGCGTGCGCAGGAGAGGCAGCGCGTGCACATTGAACTTACGTTTTTTTTTACAGGTTTTCCCGGGAGGGCAAGTCTCCAGAATTTACACATTTAAAAAGCGGGCGTAAGTCCTGCTTTTTACAGGTTTATTATTTTTAAATATTTTAAAGCAAGGTAAGTTTATTTTTAGCCCCGTTAGAAAATAAAATTATTTTTTTCAAAAATTTAAATTATTGTTTAAAATAGTTATTTCATGTAATTTATCGTTTATTTAAAGTTTATTTTAAAAATGTGATTTTTAAAAATTTATTTGAAGATTTAGTGATGTTTTGGGGCCCGTAGTATTTCTAAGTTTTGACAGCTCTTCCTGTCAAACTTATGAATGGACATTCCCTGCTCCGATGGGCATTCCCTGCTCCGATTGGCTCCCAATGGCCCATGTGATCCCAGGAGACGCATCGAACTAACTGCGCCCCTGGGATACACAAGCACTGTGCACCGGCAGTTGGAGCAGGCCCAGGATCGGAATTCCACGCGGGCCCACAGCTCAACGGCCGGCGCGCTAGGTAAGTGCAGGTCGGGGGCTTACACCCGCAGGAAGCCCCCGACCCGAATTTCTGGGCCATTATGTTTGTATCACCCAATCTCTCCCAGATTCCATCCCCCAGCTGAACTGAGCGGAGAGTTCAGCTCAAAGTCTGCTTTTTAAAAAACACACAAAAAGGTAAATGCTCCTTCAGGGGGCCCACCTTATCCGTCCAGGGGGCAATCAAACACTACTGTCTGCCAAGGATTGGCAGGCTTCCCACCGCAGCCTGGAGCCCACTGCTTGGACTCTTTCAGTGTTGCACTGCTTCCCCTCTGCATGCAATCATCGAGGAACAGGAGGAGGAGGAGGAGGAGGCCATTCAGCCTCGAGCCTGTTCCACCAATCAATTAGATTGTGGCTGATCTGTACCTTAACTCCATCTACCCGCCTTGGTTCCGTAACCCTTACCTAACAAAAATCTCAAAGGGGTGGTGTGTGTGGGGTGGGGGGTGGGGGGTTGAACTATGGGCAGCATCAGGAGAAAGAACAAAAAGTGAGGAGAATAAACTTGGGCAAGATGCTAGAAAAGCAAGCAGAGAAAAGGAAATCAAATTGTGCCCTTCACATGCCAAGTGTGAGGCTCCTGGATTCCTCACCTAACCCCCCTCTTCAGTAATCCTGTGTGGATTCTGCTGCCTTTAACCACCACCCCCCCCCCATTTTGATCTATGAGGAATGACACATGCGATCGAACAACTTGCACCTTTAACAAAATAACAAAAATCAAAGTGCTTCGCTTAGGAGAAAAAAAACACGCAGACATTGAGCAAAGGAAGGAAAGGGTTAAGGATGATCAAAAGGGAGAGCAAAGAAGTAGACTTTGACGAGGCTGCTGAAGGAAGGGGGAGGCAGTGAGGTTTAAAGAGCGTTTCATAGAGTGTGAGCTTGAGACAGCTGAAGGCTCGGCCTCCAAGGGGCAAGGAATGCAGAAGAAGCCCGCCTCAAAGTGAGAAGGGCAGGTGTTAAAACACAAGGCTGTAAGCGCAGGGATAAAGAGAGCCAAGTCCACAGAGGGATTTGTCAATGAAAACAAGGTGTGGAGATGCCGGAGTTGGACTGGGGTGGACAAATGTAAGAAGTCACACAACACCAGGTTATAGTCCAACAGCTTTATTTGAAATCACAAGCTTTCGGAGCGCTGCTCTTCACTTCACCTGACGAAGGAGCAGCGCTCCGAAAGCTTGTGATTTCAAATAAAGCTGTTGGACTATAACCTGGTGTTGTGTGACTTCTTACAAATGAAAACAAGGACTGTGAAATCAATGTATTGGGGCATGGGGAGACAATGAGACCAACAAGGATGAGGATAATAGGGAAGCAGAACAAATATAGCGAGATAGAATGCAGGTTTGGACAAGACACATTTTAAAGTGCAGAACTTGAGGCCGACAAGGAGAATGAACCAGTCTATGTTTAACAAAATGTATGGACAAGGATTTCAACAGCAGTCGAAGTATACAGTGTTTTAAATCTAGAGGGGCAACATTGATAAGACAAATAGATCATAAAAGCCAACATCAAGGAAGAGGATAGCAAAATACTGCAGATGTTGGAAATCCGAAATAACAACAGAAAAGGGTCAAACCCGAAACGTCAACTCAAATTTCTCTCCACGGATGTTGCCTGACTTGCTGAGTTTTTCCAGCATTTTCTGTTGTTATCAAGGAAGAGGACGTCGACCTTATCATCACTGGTCAACCCACTTGACTCATTACCAAAGTTATCTACGCTTGACTGATAAAGTTATCAATGAAAAGTTATCAATGAAAGCAGCAAACCCGCTGCTCAAGGTGAACAGCGCCAGCTACTGGCTACCTCTAGAAATAGAGAGAGAATTTCGAAATTGCAAGTCAGGGGAAATAAAACAAGAACATACGTGAGCTAAAGTTTTGTTACAAGGTTTTTTTTTAAAAAATGACCTCAACACATTTTTGAATTATGTAAACGCCGCTTTGCTCCTGGATTGATGATCAGTTGCAACTAATATTTGTAACTTGACAAATGGCATTAAAATAAAACGGGTAACACGTGTTGTGGCCTTAATGCAAAGTCGAGCGGAAATTAAAGCTGAGTTTGGGATCCTGCACAGCACGGGAGGCGGATTAGGGCAAAAAAAAGATCTTGCAGTCCTTAAAAAATCATTTTAAAATGATCAAAAAGGGCAAAAAAAAAGTAATCACTCAGATGCAGATCGTGCAGTCTTAAAATCATTATATTATATATATATTTTTAAATGACAGGCACGGTCCCTGCTGTCAGTTGTGAGCCAGAACTGGTACATTTCAGGTTGACCCAGGTCAATTTCAACCGGAAGAAGAGAAAGCGGAAAGAGAATTCGGTTTAAAGGGAAGGGGAAAAAAGCAGGAGTGTAAATGACATATATATTTTTATAAAAAGACAACAGCAAAGGATAAATTGCAGCTTGATCCAAGGGGCCAGCACCAGCGAGAGAGAGAGAACAACCAACAGAGAGCGCAGACAGTGCAGAGAGCAAAACCCAGCACTGGTGTCCTTCCAGCCCAGGGAGACCTTTTGCACCAGAGCCGGACTCAGCACGTAGTCCCGGGACACGCTCCGCTGATTGGCATCGGCCGCTTCCACCTATATACACACACAGTTAAAAAAAAAACACACCCTCCAAACTATCTGCAGATTAAAATCGAGCAAGAATCCAAGCCCGTGTCAAGGAGCCCCGGAAATAAAGCGGCACTCACCCGACATGTCGGCGCGATACAGTAACAATCCGGGCTCGGCTCCAGGAGCGAGTGCTGCAAGCTAGCGGGGGCTCGGGCTGTCAGGCTGTCTGCATCGGGCGCAGGGGAAAGCAAAGCGCTGCGTCTCTCCGCTGGCACCGGGCACGCACTTGCCTTGCCAGAGCCGCCCAGTCACTTCTATATACGGCGGCAAGCGGCACGTGATAGCGGCAGGCGCCAGCCCTCCACACCGCCAGTGGACGTGTGTGTTTAGGGGAATGTAAACTGTCGTGTTAGAGTGTGTGGAGGGTTGTACATGTGTGATGTGCCAGTGTTCATTTCTGTATGATGTTTGTGTGTGTGTTACTGTTGGATATCCGTGTGTGTGCATGTTTGTATTTGTGTTTATGCATGCATGCATGTGTCATTTTATGTGTGTACGTGTATCTCTATGCATGCGCGTATGTGTCATTTTGTGTTTGTACATGTGTCTCACTATAAATGCATGTGTGTCAATTTATGTATGTGTTTGTACATGCGTGTCTGTATACATGCATATAAGTGTGTGTCATTTTATGTATGTGTTTGTACATGTGTGTCTCTATACATGCATGTATGTTTGTCATTTTATATATGTTTGTACATGTTCAGCCCCATTCACAACTCCTCAGATAATGAAGCAGTCCATGCCCGCATGCAACAAGACCTGGACGACGTTCAGGCTTGGGCTGATAAGTGGCAGGTAACATTCGCGCCACAGAAGTGCCAGGCAATGACTATCTCCAACAAGTGAGAGTCTGACCACCTCCCCTTGACATTCAATGGCATTACCATCGCCGAATCCCCCACTATCAACATCCTGGGGTCACCATTAACCAGAAACTTAACTGGACCAGCCACATAAATACTGTGGCAACAAGAGCAGGTCAGAGGCTGGCTATTCTGCGGCGAGTGTCTCACCTCCCGACTCCCCAAAGCCTTTCCACAATCTACAAGGCACAAGTGAGGAGTGTGATGGAATACTCTCCACTTGCCTGGATGAGTGCAGCTCCCACAACACTCAAGAAGCTCGACACCATCCAGGACAAAGCAGCCCTCTTGATTGGCACCCCATCCACCACCTTAACCATTTACTCCCTCCACCACCGGCGTACCGTGGCTGCAGTGTGTACCATCTACAAGATGCACTGCAGCAACTCGCCACGGCTTCTTCGGCAGCACCTCCCAAACCCGCGACCTCTTCCACCTAGAAGGACAAGGGCAGCAGGTGCATGGGAACACCACCACCTCCAAGTTCCCCTCCCAGTCACACACCATCCTGACATAGAAGTATATCACCGATCCTTCATCGCCGCTGGGTCAAAATCCTGGATCTCCCTCCCTAACAGCACTGTGGGAGCACCTTCACCACACGGACTGCAGCGGTTCAAGAAGGCGGCTCATCACCACCTTCTCAAGGGCAACTAGGGATGGGCAATAAATGCTGGCCTTGCCAGTGATGCCCACATCCCATAAACGAATAAAAAAAAAAGTGTCTGTATACATGCATGTAAGTGTGTGTCATTTTATGTATGTGTGTTTGTACATGTGTGTCTCTGTATACATGCATGTATGTGTGTCATTTTATGTATTTGTATGTGTGTGGTGTTTGTGAATGCACAGGTGTACATGTTTGTATGCAATGTTTGCATATGTGTTAGCAATCATATATGCAATGTTTGTCCATATATGTTATGCTTATGTATGTGTGTGTCCATATGAGTGATGTTTGTATATCCATTGTGTGTCATCATCTTTATATATGGGTCTGTGCTGTGTGCATTGTTTTTGAATAAGTGTCAGCTTGGCGCACTCTGACCATATGACTCACAAAGTTGTGGGTTTAAGCCCCACTTCAGCAACTTGAGCACATTGGCTGACACTTCTGTGCAGTACTGAGGGAGTGCTGCACTGTCAAAGGTACTTTCTTTAAAGTGAGGCATTAAACTGAGGCCCCTTAAAGAAGAGCAGGGGAGTTCTGGTGTCCTGGCCAACCTCAATCAATGTCATAGATTTGGTCATTTAACTCATTGCTGTTTGTGGGATCTTGCTGTGAAAATTGGCTGCCACGTTTCCCTACCTCACAACAGTAAGTGCACTTCAAAAGTACTTCATTGGCTGTGAAGCACTTTGGGACATTCTGAGGTTGTGAAAGATGCGTTATAATTGCAAGTTCATATTTTCAATTGAGCGTGGTGGGACTGAGTGTTAAATATTGGGTAGCCCAAAACAATTCTCTTCGGTCCCTGCCACAAACTCCGTTCCCTAGCCATCGACTCCATACCCCTCCTTCCTTGGCCACTGTCTGAGGCTGAACCAGACTGTTTGCAACCACGGCCTCCCTATTGATCCCGAGCTGAGCTTCCGGCCCCATATCCCCTCCATCACCAAGACCGCCTACTTCCAACTCCGTAACATCGCCCGTCTCCGCCCCTGCCTCAACCTTTCTGCTGCTGAAACCCTCATCCATGCCTTTGTTACCTTGACTATCCCAATGCTCCCCTGGCTGGGCTCCTACCTACCATCCTCTGGAAACTAGAGCTCATCCAAAACCCTGCTGCCTGTATCCTAACTCGCACCAAGTCCCATTTGCCCATCATCCCTGTGCTCACTGACTTACATTGGCAACGCCTCAATTTAAAAATTCTCAAACTTGTGTTCAAATCGCTCCATGGCCTCGTCCCTCTCTATTTCTGTAGCCTCCTCCAGCCCTACAACTCTCTGAGATGCAAAGACGGGTGTTACAGCCTTAAAGTAACTTTTGTGAGTCTTGAAAACTAAGAGCCCGACACCATCTTGTTCCCCTTTTGCTCATGACAAGCAGGTAAATCAAATATCTAATTTCACAGGCGCACTCTTTCAATAATGCTGCAGTTCTTATAACAACCTCCCCACGTATTGTTAACTGTGAGGGGCTATACTGCAGATGTCCCTGGAGCTGCCACTCATTTCAAGGCTAGCTGCATGCTTTTGGTAATGTGTTGTATAGTCCCACACATGCAGGGTGTGGAATCTCCCAATCTTGCTGCCATGTGTTAAAAGCGCCTGGGCAAGTCCCCCAATGACTCCAACAATCTCTTGAGCTCCAAGTCATCCTTCTTTCAAAGGCTGTGTAGGATTTGCAAAATTGAACTTTATATTATAAAGGGTCAAATGGCAGAAGAGGCCATGATTTTTAAAGACTGTTTTAAAAGAAGCCCAGAAAAAGGGGCATACAAAATGGCCGCCATACCACGTGACCGGCTTATTGGGACATTTTTAAATGGTTCCTGCGAATCCTCAGACAGCTTTGTGGATTCAACCCACAGTAAGTTCTGGAAGCCGTTTCTGAGAGAACGAAACCAGACCCACACATATACATATGGATTAGATGCAGATCCAGTCAAGATCGGCCTGGAGACAGAGGCCATCTAAATGTTGACCCGGACAAAAGGGGACAATTTCATATTCATGAGAACAACCAAGGACTAGATAACGAGATCAGCAGGACATTAAAAACAATGAAGGTCATTCCAGACCAGAGATGGGCCTTTACCGGCCATTTAAAATATTTTAAAATATAATAACTACCCCGCTGTGCTCCCAGCCCGCCAAAAGTTAAACAAAGACTAACCTGATTTTGGGCGGGAAGTGGAAGCTTCTGAAGGAAAAGTATAACTGGGAGACTCGGAAAGGAATTCGGCAGTTGGTTGAAGCCTCTTCATAGTTGGGGCTTCTTCAGAGTGGCAGTTGAGTGGAAACAGTTGCAGTTGGTTGGTTTGGTTGTTTGGCTTTCCAGCTTTCCAGCTTGCAGCCAGTCCAGTTTTTGAGCTGGGCAAAGAGGAGTTGGTTTGAGAGAAGATCAACGAACTCCTCTCCACCATCGGAGGAGGAAGAAGATTAAGCCAACACCAAGAAGGTCCTTCGAAGCCGGCGTCCCGCCCCGGGGAAAAACATCGGGAGATCATCGACCATCCCCGGGCCGTTGCCGAAACGAGAGGCCATCGAGCCAACTTGGGCGAAGAGACAAAAAAATAAAACCCCAAGAGAAGAAACCTTCCAGCCACTCCGGCTCGGGAAGAGACGAAAATTAAACTGAAGAAACCTATATGAAGACCAGCCCAAGGCTCCTCTGACCAGGGTCGAGCCGACGATCCTCGACCCCGCTGACAGCCAGAACCAGCCAGCGTCCAGCCGCCCCGACCCCCACCTCAGGAGAGAGGTGTGGCGCAGCTCGCTGGGGCTCCACGATCCACGTGGAGATGGAACGCCTGGAAGGATCAAACGCAGACTGGTTCAAAACCTTGCACTTCCTAGTTGGATTGGTGAGCATGTTTCTGGCCCTTCACAATCAGATCTAGATAGGTTTAAGGGGGTGGATTTAAGGGTACAATTAACATGAGTTGTTGTCCCTCGATGTTCCGTGTGTTTCCTTATTTTCATGATGATCTTTGTAGAGTATTGGATGCCTGTATTTGCCTTAGTTAGTATTGTGTCGTTATGATTTGTCTGTGTTTTTCCCTCCCATGTACTCTCTTATCTGCTTGCATTTGATTTATTTTTCCATATGCAATAAAATTTCATTTCGTTTCATCAAACTTGGTCTACAAGAGCTTTCTCTACATTGTAGTTCCTGCCCCAAAGTCCAGAGTATAGAATCTAAGGGGCGAGTGGGTCAAACCACTCAAGGTTTTACTGTGCAAGAGAGAGAGGCCTCTAGAGAGAGAAACCTCTGCGATCTAAAACCCCTTACAGCTGGGCCCCAAAGCCAGGATCTCTGTCCATCTCAGGTATGGATAGCGGTGACCTTACTCTCTGGCCAGGTGTCTCCTGGTCCACCTTTACCATCTCCTGCTCAGTTGTGCTCCATTGATCAGCCAATGTGCTGCCTTCAAACTACCTCTCTAAATCCCGCTGAGTGGATGGATCTGTGCTGGTTGACGTAAGAAAACTACTAGGCACTTGGTCTAAGCGTTAAACAAAGCTTTAATCAACTGTTTTACAACATGGAGGTCTAGTTGTGTCCTTCACTAGTTCCTGTTAAAAATGTCCTGCGCAAGCTGGGCCCATGCCTGAGTATTTATACTCTCCCTGGACAGCGCCATCCACAGGCCGCTCAGTTGATTCATGTCACTGGTAATGGTCCAAGTGAAACTGAATGTCGTGGTTCCAGGAAAGTCCAGGTGTGAGGGCCCTGTGACAGCTTCTTCTGCCATACCTGCAGATATAAATGGAGGAAAAGTTTTAGGAACATCACAACAAAATGTGATCAAAATTCTTATGTTCATTAATAACTAGACATTCTTATTATGAACACAGCTAGCTTCTAGCTAGTCATTTATTCAGTACACGTTCTCTAGGTACAGTATCTGTAGAGATGCAGCATGTGTGCTCCTGTGTGCAGGCTGCCATCTTGACTGTTGCCTTGTGGGTAGCCTACTGCCTCATGGGTAATGTAGTCTTAATATCTATACAGCTGGGTAGTGTAGTCTTATATACATACAGCTATATACAGCTCTACACAGCTCTACGGCTCCACCTAGTGTCCACTATAGAATGACATGTTATTGATCATTACAAAAATGAGTTCCCCAAAAGCTTAGTTGCTAAATATCCTGTTCAGTGTTGTACTGAAATATCCAGAACAGTCCTAGGTTTGATCTCCAATCTGGGCTGAGTTATCAATTGGGCTGCTAAACTCAGCCTGAGGGTTTCTGGGCTAAGGAGAGGGAAGGTTAGCCAAGGTCCAATTCCTAAAAGACCCTGCTGGAAAGAGTGCATGTGTGGATATTGGCTGAGGACTGGCCTGGGCTTATCTGTGTTGCACCTATGGTGAAATAGTCTATCTACTCCCATTGTCTATGCTCACCCACGAATAATGGCTCCTGGTTTACAGCATTGGAGGGCTGTCAGCAACCAGGGAACCATACCCCAAATTGAATCAGCACCTCGAGAGGAGGAGAATAAAGGGGAGTGGGGGGGCTTATTTATAAACTGTAGGGTCAAACATTGCTAGCTCTACACAAACCACTTCTGGCTGGCTCCATTTTGATTCTGGGGTGACCATATTCTGAATGTCTCAGTTGTCAAGGACAAGGTATAACACAAATTGAGTGTTCTCGGGTGAAACGTGTATAACCTTTGCACTAGTTACTCATCAGTAGCAGTCAGTTAGACACTAAAGAATTGTGGCATTATCTGCAAGTAAGATAAGGCTTCAATGACATGTAAACAGTTACAAGGGCAAATGGAAATAAAAATAAGTCACCTGCCGGATTTATTAGCTGGCAATTGGGTCAGAATATAAACTAGCCAAGAACCTTAGGAACAGGAGGTGAACTCAAGAGAATTCTTAGTGGGATCAGAGCGGAAGGAGATTTGGATGTTTTACATTCCATGCTAGTCTGTAGCAGGATACAGGAGATGCAGCTGATACTAGTGCACAAATCCAACTACAAAGCAAGCAGGCTTCCTGGGATGGACCCTGCAAGATCTATGAGATGGTGGAAAGGATGTCGAGAGGCAAGTCCACGTCTTTGCAATGCCTTTGAGCGTATGATCTAATCCTACCTCTTTGGAGGGAGAGGTGGGGGAGTCTACTGAGCTTTGCAATGGATACTGTGATTGGATGTTGCAAGTGAGCCTGGCATTCTGTCTCCAGTGCCTTCCATTGAAGACATGATAGAATCATAGACTCTTAGGGCTGGATTTTCTCAATGGGGAGCTTTTGGAGGCGGGACTCCCACTTGTCGGGTTTTAGTCCCGCCTCCATCGACTTGTGGCCAACCCATGCTATTTTCCCTTGATTGACCTTGTTAAGCCCGCCCAGCGGGCTTAGCAGGCCAATTAAGGGAAAGTCGGTTACAGGTGACGCCAGTGAGTGACGTTTCATCTGTCAAGAGCTTTTGACAGATGAAATGTCAGCGTTTGAAGGCTCTGTGAAGCTGTCAAACACTGACAAGCTGTCCTCTAAGTTGAGTCCTGCCACTCAGGCTCAGTTAGAGAGCTCTCCTGAGCAGAAAGCAGAAGGCTGCAGCTTTTGACAGTTCAGCGGCCATTCTGCTTTCTGTGCCGGTGAGCTGAGGGACTCCCGAGACCTGAAGGGAGGAAGCCTGCAGGAAGAATTAAAGGTAAGTAAAACTTATTAAAACATTTTACGCACACCTCACACACTTACCTCTGCACACATGCACTCATCACTCACCTGCACACCGGACATCTCGGCCCCTCCAACCCCCGCAGACCCACGGCTTGCCTCGCTGACCCTGGCGTGGTTCGGAGCCATCGGGAAGCCCACACTTCAGGGCTGAAAATAGAGATTCTCCAAAAAACTGCCCATTGCCTGTTAACAGGCAGTGAATTGGCGCTAATCCCCTTCCCGCCTCGAGGAGATGGGACCCAGCGCGGGTTGGGTACCCGCCTCTTGGGAAGAAGGCACGAAGGCGGGTTGGGGGCAGGATGGGTACCCGCCCCCAGATTCTGCCATTTTCCTGACAGTCCCGCCTCCAAACCCGCATCCCCAGGGCTGGCAAAATCGCCCCCGTGCTTCTATTTATGAAGCCCAGGATCCCGTATGCTTTTTTAACCACTTTCTCAACCTGCCCTGCCACCTTCAATGATTTATGTACATATACCCCCAGGTATCTGTGTTCATGCACCCCCTTTAGAATTGTACCCTTTAGTTTATATTGCATCTTCTCGTTCTTCCTACCAAAATGTATCACTTTGCACTTTTCTGCGTTAAATTTCATCTGCCACGTGTCCGCCCATTCCACCAGCCTGTCTATATCTTCCTGAAGTCGATCACTATCCTCCTCACTGTTCACTATACTTCCAAGTTTTGTGTCATTTGCAAATTTTGAAATTGTGCCCTGTACACCCAAGTCTAAGTCATTGGGCCAGAAATTAGGTTCGGGGGCTTGCCGCGCGTGCAAGCCCCCAATGTGCACTTACCCGGCGCGCTGACATTTCAATCCTGGCCTGCATTGCATTTCCTCACACTGGCCCGCTTCAGGTCCTGCCGCGCTGTGCGTGCGTGACCCAGCGGCGTACTTAGTGCGATGAGCCGGCTGGGATCACGTGAGCACTGGGCAACCAATGGGAGGTTGCAAAAGTTCATTCATGAGTTTGATAGTGCGAGCTGTCAAACTCATGAAAACTCCTGGCCCCAAAACACTACTTAAACTTGAAAGAAAATTTAAAAAAACATCGCACTACTTAAATGAACTATAAATAACTGTAAAAAACTATTTTAACAATAATTTTAAATTTTGAAAAAAATTATTATATAAAAAATCGGGGCTAAAAATACACTTACCTTATTGTAAAGTCTTCAAAAATAATGAACCTGTGGAAAAATTTTCTAATTTTACTTAATAGACCACTTACCTGTTAAAAGTAAGTACTTACGGCTGCTTTTTTCACACGTAAAAACCGGAGTCTTTTCCCCACGGGTAACTCTTCAAAAAAAAGGGAAGTTCAGCGCGCACGCGCTACCTGAAACCTCGCACGCGTTCCGCCTCTTAACCCCTTGGGTCAGAGGAGAGGAAATGTCGGTTTTCCCCGCATGCGCTGTGCATGCTGAAAACCGGCAATTCCTCCAGGCCCACGCGTGAGTACCCCGTCCGTACTCACGCGTTGGGACAGGAATTACTGGCCCATTAATGTATATCAAGAAAAGCAGTGGTCCTAGTACCGACCCCTGGGGAACACCACTGTATACCTTCCTCCAGTCCGGAAAACAACCGTTCACCACTACTCTCTGTTTCCTGTCACTTAGCCAATTTCGTATCCATGCTGCCACTGTCTCTTTTACTCCACAGGCTTCAACTTTGCTGGCAAACCGATTATGTGGCACTTTATCAAACGCCTTTTGGAAATCCATGTACACCACATCAACCGCATTGACCTCATTAACCCTGTAGTGTATGTAACGTTCCACCTTTAAGAGAACTATTTTAAGGGTTGCACTACTTTGTCTTGGCTACTGTATACTGTAATACCGGTGGTGACCACACCGGTATATAAGTGCTGTGTAAGGATTGATTGGGCAGGTTCGCCCTGACCTTCGAATAGTAAAGCCCTGTTAAAGTTACTCTTGTAGTCTGTGTATTAATTCACCATATAACCCACAGACTTTACAGTGGCGACGAGTTCGATCTAACCCTGCGGCAGCGATACATCCGAAGCAGTTAACGAGCGTCGAGAGGAGGCACCCGCCCTCGTCATTCTGCTGAGAGAAGACTCGAGTCTGCAGAGCAAGGATGAAGGAAGAATTCAGACACGAAGCCTTCCATCAGCAACAGGCAGTGATCGTCCCTTCTGCCACGGTGGTGAGTGAGCCGATCAGCCACGAGAAGCAAGTCGGCCACGTTGACTGTGAGTAGGGGGAAAATTTAAAAAAAAAAAGAACGGAGGAAGGGCGGTGAACTCGACCACGGTCGGGGGGGAAAGGAGCCGGACAGAAGTCGGGCCCAGAGGCGCTGAGACTGGGGCAGCGTGGGGCACGGAAGCCGCGGTGCAAGCGGGAACGCAGCCGGTGTGAGAGACCGGGCTACCAGCGGGAACGCAGCCGGTGTGAGAGACCGGGCTACAAGCGGGCTGGGAGATGCAACAGCGTCGTGAGACAGCTCGACCGCGACTGGCGAAAGGCCGGGCAGCTACCGAGGCCGCGAGGTGCTGCGACCGGGATCGTAAGGCGCGGGAAGAAATAAAAATAAGAAACCGCGGAGAACTCAGCCGCAGCCGGGGGAGGAAAGGACCGGACTGCGAGAGGGCTGGGAGGCGTGATTGGAAGCCGCTGAGGGAGAGACAGAGCCCGAGCGAGCGGGAGAGACAGAGCCGAGCGAGGGAGACCGAGGAGATTCAGCCAGCGGCTGGAACTGTTCGCCGTCAACGGGTTGTCCCCAGCGCCGGTTGCCCTGCCGAGAAAAGGGAACAAAGAACGCACTGAAGCCGGCGCGCAGGCTGCGAACCCCGAAAGCCAGTGGTCGTCGCCCGAGGGAAAAGCTTACCCCTCCCACCAGTAGGCGGAGAAGAAGACAGGAGCGGGAAACCGCCATTTTGAAAGTGGGCGGGGAAGAAGACAAGCGCGGGAAACCGCCATTTTTGGAAAAAAAAAGTTAAAGAAAAATTTCGTTGTTGTTTCTCAGGAAGATTGTGAAGATGCCTAAGCGTGGCAACATCAACAAATTCGATTCTGATGTGGAAGATTGGACCACGTATGTAGAACGCATCGAGATATATTGTAAGGTCAATAAGATAGCAAATTATGATAACGCTCTAACCTTACTAAACTCAATGGGTGCGAAGACATACGGGTTATTGAAGCATCTTCTATCACCAGCTAAACCGGCGGATCAGTCTTTCGCTAATATTGTTGCTGTCCTGAAGGATCATGTGAACCCCACACCGCTGATGTTAGCGGAACGAGCTACATTTTACGGGAGAACGCAACTAAAGGAGGAAAGCAACGCGGAGTACCTGGTTGAACTGTGTAGGCTAGCAAAATACTGTCAGTTTGGGGTAAATCTGACAGAGGCACTGAGAGACAAGTTCGTGTGCGGGATGTCGAAGGAAGGAACACAAAAGCGACTGCTCGAAGAGAACGATCTTACACTTGATAAGGCTGTCCTTATTGCAGCATCGCACGAAGCCGCAGCGAGAGGCACGGCGGAAATGCAGCTGAAGACAGCGGTACTCAGTGTGGATCAAATGACTTCGGGTACAACGAAATGTTACCGTTGTGGGAAGACAACACACGACCAGAACCAATGCTGGTTTAAAAACCAGGAATGTAGAAAATGTGGCAAACTTGGTCACATAGCTAAAGTATGCCGGTCAGGAAAGAAGACCAGCAACAATAAGTCACCGCAGAAGAAGTACAGAAAGGTACATAAGGTAACTGTGAAGAGTCCAGATGAACTGAATTCGGATTCAGACCCCAACAGCAAGGAACTGGGTAGTCTGAGGATTCACAATGTGAGTAAAGAAGCTGACCGACAAATTATCTGGGTCACACTGCAGATTGCAAAAGTCCAAGTGAAGATGGAAGTGGACACCGGATCGGCATTGACGGTCATGAATAAACAAGATTACAAAAAGTTATTCAAACATATTCCCCTACGGGATACGGAGATAGTATTGTAGACATACACGGGACATAAAGTATACCCCATCGGAAAGATAATAGTCAAGGTGAGACACAAGGGCAAAGATCACCAAGGAATGGACTTATATGTACTACCCGAAGGAGGTCCACCACTTCTGGGACGGGAGTGGATTAGGAAAATAAAGATAGACTGGCACTCACTAAACACAATGACGGTAGATTTCGGAAAGAAAGATGTCAAACCTGAACGGTTGTCCAGAATATTGGACGAGGCTAAAGAGGTATTCCAGCAGGGACTGGGAACACTGAGAGGAATTAAGGCAAAAATCAAGATTGCAGAACATGCAAGCCCAAAATTTTTCAAAGCCAGATCGGTACCTTACGCGATACGACCTGCTGTGGAAGCAGAACTGGAAGAGCTTGAACGTGCAGGGGTACTGTCGAAGGTGGACTGGAGTGAATGGGCCACGCCCATTGTTCCCGTCATGAAGTCTTCACCAAGTAACAAGCCAGGGGGACCGGGGAAGGTCCGCATCTGCAGAGACTTCAAGATCACAGTTAATCCGGTGCTTCACACGGTACAATACCCGCTTCCGCGGATTGAGGGTATCTTTGCTTCATTGTCTGGCGGGAAACACTTCACCAAGATAGACCTGGCACAAGCATATTTACAGATGGAGGTCGAGGAAGAGTCACGCCAGTATCTCACAATCAACACGCACAGAGGCTTGTATCGATATAATAGACTGGTTTTTGGAGTAGCTTCGGCTCCAGCAATTTGCCAGAGGGCCATGGAGCAGATCTTACAGGGTATTCCAAGCACTCAGTGTTACTTGGACGATATCCTGATTACGGGAGAAGACGAGGAGGAACACCTCACAAATTTGAAACTGGCGCTCACCAGGTTGAAGGAATATGGCCTTCGAGTTAATCGCCAGAAATGTGAGTTCTTCCAGAAACGGATCTCGTACTGCGGTCATGTCATTGACCAAGAGGGGCTGCACAAGTCACCTGACAAGATCGAAGCGGTCGTGAAGGCCCCCGCTCTGGAAAATGTATCACAGTTGAGGTCGTTTCTGGGGTTGATTAATTATTACCATAAGTTTCTGCCAAATCTATCCACGGTGCTGCATCCGCTGAATGCTCTGTTGCGGAAAGAAGTACCATGGAAGTGGAGCGAGGACTGTAAGAAGGCCTTTCGCAGAAGCAAGGCGTTGATTACCTCTGAGGAAGTGTTGGCTCACTTCAACCCAACGCTACCTCTTCGTCTAGCTTGTGATGCTTCCCCTTATGGTATTGGAGCTGTACTCTCACACAAGTTACCAAATGGCTCGGAAAGGCCAGTCGCATTTGCGTCCCGATCATTGACCTCCGCTGAGCAAAATTATGCTCAGATAGATAGGGAGGCTCTCAGCCTTGTGTGGGGAGTAAAGAAATTCAATCATTACCTGCAGGGCAAGAAGTTTACATTGCTGACAGACCACCAGCCGTTGGTGTCCATATTCAACCCTAACAAGGCCGTTTCCACTATGACAGCACAAAGGCTACAGAGGTGGTCCGTTCTACTAGGGGCCCACCAATATGACATCGAATACAAAAGGTCCAAACAGCATGGAAATGCTGATGGGTTATCGCGCCTACCGTTGCCAGTGGAAGAAGAGGCGACTACAGTGGACCCAGTGGAGATGTTCCACTCAACCATAATGGAATGTCTACCAGTAACAAATTCCATGATCGAAAAGGAAACAAGAAATGACCCGACTCTCTCACGAGTCTACGATTTAACGGTGGAGGGATGGCCAGTACATGGTGAACCAATGCTGCCAGCATTTTCGCACAGAAGAGAACAGCTGTCAGTGTGCCGAGGAGCCTTGATGTGTGGATCTAGAGTGGTGATTCCACCCAAACTCCAGCAGAAAGTACTAAAGGAGCTTCACGAGGGGCATCTGGGTGGAGTGAAAATGAAGAACCTAGCCAGAGCGTTTGTGTGGTGGCCAGGTATTGATGGAGACATCGAAGAAATAACCAAGAGCTGTCTAGGATGCCAGAAGGTCCAAAACGCGCCACCACAAGCTCCTCTGCATCCATGGGAGTGGCCCTCATCTCCATGGCAAAGGGTACATATCGACTTTGCTGGTCCATTTATGGACTCAATGTTTTTAATCGCGGTGGATGCACACTCCAAGTGGCCGGAGGTAATAAAAATGTCCTCCACCACCACGGAAAAAACCATCACAGTATTAAGGACCATATTTGCCAGGAATGGGCTGCCGGAACAGATCTGTTCTGATAATGGACCGCAATTTGTGTCCGAAGAATTCAGGAAGTTCTTAAAAAGCAATGGGGTTAAGCACTATACGTCCGCCCCATACCATCCCGCCACCAATGGATTAGCTGAAAGGTTTGTCCAGACCTTCAAGAAGGCCATAAAGGCCATGGGTAATGAAGACATAAATCTACAACATAAGGTAGATAACTTCTTGTTGGCGTACAGGAATGCAACACATGCGGTCACAAACCAAACTCCCGCCATGATGTTTTTCAATAGAAGAATAAGATGCCGGCTGGATTTGATTAAGCCAAACGTCAGAAGGGACGTAGAGAACCGACAATTTCAAGGCATGAATGAAAGGCCAACTAGACCCTTTCAGGTAGGTCAACAAGTTTTGGCCCGGGACTACCGTACCGAGAAATGGCAGCCTGGAACTATTGGAAAAAGGCTAGGACCGTTGATGTATACCGTGGACATTGGTGAAAGCATAATAAGGCGCCATGTTGACCAGATCATAGAATCATCCACAAA
Source organism: Somniosus microcephalus (assembly GCF_052327205.1). Classification (NCBI taxonomy): domain Eukaryota; kingdom Metazoa; phylum Chordata; class Chondrichthyes; order Squaliformes; family Somniosidae; genus Somniosus; species Somniosus microcephalus. Next base: position 22,243,611 of record NC_140992.1, read on the forward strand.
GGCCCAACCTACTCCACAACTCTATACGTCTAATGTTGAAGCAGAGATACCCAGAGCATCTACCTCCGATCCGGTAATACTGGAATCCGATGAACCTGAAATGGTCCTTCAAGCCGAATCGACCTTGCCAGAAGAACCTACTACACCACCGAAAACGACTACACCACCGAGGCGTTATCCGGACAGAGTCCGGAAGCCTCCAGAGAGACTGAATCTGTGAACTGTTTCACATAAAGTTGTATATATGTTAAGATGTTATATTAATGGGAATATGTATATATTGTTAACCTAAAAAAGGAGGATTGTAGTGTATGTAACGTTCCACCTTTAAGAGAACTATTTTAAGGGTTGCACTACTTTGTCTTGGCTACTGTATACTGTAATACCGGTGGTGACCACACCGGTATATAAGTGCTGTGTAAGGATTGATTGGGCAGATTCGCCCTGACCTTCGAATAGTAAAGTCCTGTTAAAGTTACTCTTGTAGTCTGTGTATTAATTCACCATATAACCCACAGACTTTACAAACCCCCTCTGTTATCTCATCAAAAAACTCAATCAAGTTAGTTAAACACGATTTGCCTTTAACAAATTCGTGCTGGCTTTCCTTAATTAATCCACACTTGTCCAAGTGACTGTTAATTTTGTCTTGGATTATAGTTTCTAAAAGCTTCCCCACTACTGAGGTCAAACCGACTGGCCTGGAATTGCTGGGTTTATCCTTACACCTTACACCCTTTTTTGAACAAGGGAGTAAGGTGTAAGGATAAACCCAGCAATTTAGACCTTAGGAGGGAAAAAAAAGCTAACATTGTTTTTTATTTGTTTATGGGATGTAGGCGTCGCTGGCAAGGCCAGCATTTATTGCCCATCCCTAGTTGCCCTTGAGAAGGTGGTGGTGAGCCGCCTTCTTGAACTGCTGCAGTCCGTGTGGTGAAGGTACTCCCACAGTGCTGTTAGGGAGGGAGTTTCAGGATTTTGACCCAGCGACGATGAAGGATCGGCGATATACTTCCAAGTCAGGATGGTCTGTGACTTGGAGGGGAACTTGGAGGTGGTGATGTTCCCATGCACCTGCTGCCCTTGTCCTTCGAGGTGGTAGAGGTCGCGGGTTTGGGAGGTGCTGCTGAAGAAACCTTGGCGAGTTGCTGAAGTGCATCTTGTAGATGGTACACACTGCAGGCACGGTATGCCAGTGGTGGAGGGAGTGAATGTTTAAGGTGGTGGATGGGGTGCCAATCAAGTGGGCTGCTTTGTCCTGGATGGTGTCGAGCTTCTTGAGTGTTGTTGCAGCTGCACTCATCCAGGCAAGTGGAGAGTATTCCATCACACTCCTTACTTGTGCCTTGTAGATGGTGGAAAGTATTTGGGGAGTCAGGAGGTGAGACACTCGCTGCAGAATACCTAGCCTCTGACATGCTCTTGTTGCCACAGTTTTTATGTGGCTGGTCCAGTTAAGTTCCTGGTTAATGGTGACCCCCAGGATATTGATGGTGGGGGATTCGATGATGATAATGCCATTGAATGTCAAGGGGAGGTGGTTACACTCTCGCTTGTTAGAGATGATCATTGCCTGGTACTTCTGTGGCGCGAATGTTACCTGCCACTTATCAGCCCAAGCCTGAATGTCGTCCAAGTCTTGTTGCATGCGGGCATGGATTGCTTCATTATCTGAGGAGTTGTGAATGGCGCTGAACACTGTGCTGTCATCAGCGAACATCCCCATTTCTGATCTTATGTTGGAGGAAAGTCATTGATGAAGCTGCTGAAGATGGTTGAGCCTAGGACACTCCCCTAAGGAACTCCTGCAACGATGTCCTGGGGCTGTGATGATTGACCTTCAACCACCACAGCCATCTTCCTTTGTGCTAGGTATGACTCCAGCCAGTGGAGCATTTTCCCCCGATTCCCATTGACTTCAGTTTTACTAGGGCTCCTTGATGCCACACTCGGTCAAATGCTGCCTTGATGTCAAGGGCAGTCACTCTCACCTCACCTCTGGAATTCAGCTCCTTTGTCCACGTTTGAACCAAGGCTGTAATGAGGTCGGGAGCTGAGTGGTCTTGGCAAAACCCAAACTGGGCATCAGTGAGGAGGTTATAGCTGAGTCTGACCACTAGCTGCGTAGTTTTATAATGTGGCCGAACAAGGAATTCCATTTGTTTAAACAGTGGCTTAGTTTGAGCTGGGCTGCGGTGATAATGGAAAAAAATAGCAAAGGTTAAGAATTGATTCATTTCTTGGGCTATGGGACTTGGGCCAGTGTATTTTTAGCAGCACTGTCACAGCACTAGAGGTGAAAGAGCCTAATAGACATTGTTCTATGCCTATTGATTTTTGCTCAATATTGTTGTAGTATTATTCCATTTAGTGGTGTGAGAGAATGATTAATGACACACTGTAATGGAAGAAAGTTACACGTGGGCAGTTGAGATTGGGCTGTGTGATATCAGTAACACTATTTAAAGAAAGGAGTTAAGTTGTATAAATATGAAATAAACGGTTTGATTTTTTTTTGTTAAAACAGCAGAGGTTGGAAGTTCATCTGTACATGTTAGTCTGTTTGTTACTAATCTCGAACAGCACAATTTTAATCTATTGTTGAACTGATATGTGATTTCCCTATAACATTGACTGAAATAAAACTATTCACTCCATCACCTCTCAACAGATAACATGTAATTTATTACCTTTTCATATTTTCATTTGTAAGGTAAGCCATCTAATGGAATGTTCAGTGTAGTTGTGCTTATTAATGGGCATAGCTGCAGGAAATTAGTCAATGTTATTTCCAATGGTGCTAACAGCAACTTGCATTTATATACCGCCTTTAACATTAGCAACTGTCCTATGGTTCTCCACAACTAGTGTAAGAATAAAAGGCACGGAGCCCCAAGGGAGAGATGAGGAGGGGTTGGTCAAGGAGATGGGTCTTGAGTTGAATTTTTAAAGGGTGTGAGAGAGAGAGAGAGAGAGAGAGAGAGAGGTTTAGGTAGGCAGTTCTAAACAGCAGGACCGAGGCAGCTGAGCACTCGGCCATCAATGATAGGGCGAAGGGAGAGGAGGGTGCACTGAAGGCTAGAGTCAGAGGAACGGGAGCATCCAGGAGGGGATAGAGTTGGAGAGATTTGCAAAGAATGGGGCAAAGCCATGGGGGAATTTATAGGTGAGGACAAGGATTTTAAATTTGACACTTTGGGAGACAGGGACCCAAGGTTGGGGGTGACGGGGCTGAACAGAAGAAAACTGGTATGCAAATTACAATATTTAATTAAATAATTTATTAAGAGAGGCAGTTCTTGACTCAATTAAACACGCACTTGGCTCACTTTAATCTAAAGCTTTTAGCCAGAAGCCTCGATTATCTGACTGGTAGGTTGATAACAGTCTCTTGCAATGCATTTTGCACGTAATGATCCAGATCTCTCGTTCTCAGGCTCTAGTCCTCTAACTTGGCAAACTTTTCCCTATTCAGGAAAACCAAAGCACACTGAGATCTGTGCAGAAATCAAGAAAGAAATCTGTCAGAAGAAGAGACAAGAAAAAGACTACTATGAGCTTGGCTAATCAAAAGGTTGTGGGTTCAAGTCCCGCATGCAGTACCGAGGGAGTTGGAATTATTGTCCTTTGAATGAGGTGTTAAATCAAGGGCAAGGGTCTAACTACCTGTTCAGATGAATATAAAAGATCATATGGCTCATTTTTCAAAGAGGAGCAGCATGTTCTCCTGGTGTCCTCACCAACATTCATCCCTTAACCAACATCACCACAAATAGATCAACTGGTCATTCATCTCTTTGCTTTTGTATCTGCCTGTTAACAGGTAGTTAACAGGCAGATCAGAGGATTATCCCCATTTTACTTATACAAGTGCGGGCTTCCCGAAGTCTCCGAACCCCGGCAGGGTTACCGAGGCGAGTAGTGGGCCTGCCGGGGATCGGAGGGGTGCAAAATTGTGCTGTGAAGGTAAGTGATGGGTGCAAGTGTGGAGAGGTGAGTATGTGAGGTGAGTGGAAAGTGTTCGTAAAAGTTTACTTACCTTTGTTCCTTCCTGCAGGCTTCAATCGGTGGGTATGTGGAGACTCTCGCACCTCCGCGGTAGAGATGACAGATGGCCGCTGCATTCTCCAATGCAGCAACCATCTAATTTCTGCTAAATAAAGATGTTTGATGAGTCTTGAGTTCAAGAACTCATCAAACTACAGAGAATGTCAGTGTTTGACAGCTTCACAGAGCTTCTGACTTCCTGATGTTATATAAGATACAAGGTTCTGAGGGGGATTGACAGGGTAGATGCTGAGAGGTTGTTTCCCCTGGCTGGAGTGTCTAGAACTAGGGGCCATAGTCTCAGGATAAGGGGTCAGTCATTTAAGACTGAGATGAGAAGGAATTTCTTCACTCAGAGGGTTGTGAATCTTTGGAATTCTCTACCCCAGAGGGCTGTGGATGCTCAGTCATTGAATACATTCAAGGCTGAGATTTTTGGACTCTCAGGGAATCGTGGGATATGGGTTTGAGCAGGAAAGTGGAGTTGAGGGCGAAGATCAGCCATGATCTTATTGAATGGCGGAGCAGACTCGAGGGGCCGTATGGCCTACTCCTGCTTATATTTCTTATGTTCTTATGTAACTCATCCAGGATTTGGTGTCTTAGAGGGCAGCCTGACCGAACCCAAGAGGTCGTGGGGTCTACAATTTTCATGTTGCAGAACATTACTGCTAATATTATTGGAAATATTCCATAACTATTGTATAGCTTTAAATGTTTAAGGGTTTACTGTAAATGTTCTTTGCAATATTTTTATAAAGTTCTTTAATACAACATGTTAGTGTTCTAGTTATTTAAAATTCAGTGTTTATCTTGAATTCAAGTAACTGTACATATTTTCAGACAACAGGAAGTAAGGTTTACTTTTAAACTTACACTTGAATGAAATGCGGGCACTGCTGGTGCTGCCCAGACCCTGATTTTAACTGGGGCTCGGTTTTCGACAAGTAAGTTTTGAAGTCAGCTCAAAGCTCACCCACTCCAGCAAAAATAAGGCCCGCGTTTATTTTAACTCCCGGGACCTATTTAAGGGCCACTGGCCGATTTCCCACCCGCTAACCCAGAATTTTACTCTAAATTCTCTCTCTCTCAAGCAGTCCCTCGGAACCGAGGATGACTTGCTTCCACACTAAAAATGAGTTCTCAGGTGACGGATGAGTCCAATGCGGGACCTACAGTCTCTGTCACAGGTGGGGCGGACGGTGGTTGAAGGGGCGCGTGGGTGGGGTGCTTGGGTTGACGTGCGCTCCTTCTGCTGCCTGTGCTTGGCTTCCGCTTGCTCCCGGCGAAGAGACTCGAGGTGTTCAGCGCCTTCCCGGATGCTTCTCCTCCACTTTGAGTGGTCTTGGGCCAGGGATTCCCAGGTGTCGGAGTGGATGTTGCACTTTTTCAAGGAGGCTTTGAGGGTGTTCTTGAAGCGTTTCCTCTGCCCACCTGGGGCTGTCCTGTCGGAGCTCCGAGTAGAGCACTTGTTTTGGGAGACTCGTATCAGGCATGCAAACGATGTGGCCCGTCCATCAGAGCTGATCTAGCACCACTGGTGTAGAACAAGGGGACCCAGGCTCAAAGTAGAGCAGGGTAATTTTAGGAGTGATATCAGGAATTTCTTCCTCACACATAGAGTAATCAACATGTCGAACAAACTTCTAGATAGAACAGTGGAGGCAAGAACCCTGGAATCACTTAAGAAAGAGTCAGATGCTGCACTAGGGCTAGGTTAGGATCCCTCTGAATGGATGAATCAAGATGGGCTGAATGGCCTTCTTCCCCTGTATTAATTTTGTGACCTTGTGCAGGTGTCCTGTCTTCTTAAGCATCAAAGCTACTGTTCAATGCCTTCCAGCAGAGGGAACCAAAGAGACAGAATGTAGAATAGGAGCTACATGGTCATAGTAGATCACCTCAAAGCTTTTGACCTGATCCTGACCTGTGTCTGGTACAGTTCTACTGGTGTCTTGTAGAAAGGACACTCGCACTAAGAAAGGACATTCGCACTAAGAAAGGACCTTCGCACTAAGAAAGGACCTTCGCACTAAGAAAGGACCTTCGCACTAAGAAACAGAAGCCGGATTCCCTTCAGCCCCACAGTGGAGCACTGCTGCACCCTACAGGGAAAGATTAAAATTTACATGAGCTGCTAGGAGGTTGCAGGCAGATCCTTTACTGTTCCTCTGATCTGAAGGGACTGGACAGCAACCTCTAACAGCCTGTTTCCTTGAATGCACTTTTTTTCTGTTGTCACTGACTCTGGTAAATAATGGCCCAGAAATTCGGGTTGGGGGCTTCGCGCAGGTGCAAGCCCCCGACCTGCACTTACCTAGAGCGCCGGCTGTTGAGCTGTGGGCCCGCGTGGGATTCCGATCCTGGGCCTCCTCCAACTGCTGGCACGCAGTGCTTGCGTATCCCAGGGGCGCAGTTAGTTCGAAGCGTCCCCTGGGATCACGTGGGCCATGGAGAGCCAATGGTAGCAGGGAATGCTTCATTCATAAGTTTGACAGGAAGACCTGTCAAACCTATAAATACTATAAGCCCCAAAACATCACTAAATCTTCAAAGAATTTTTTTTTTAAATCACATTTTTAAAATAAACTATAAACTACATGAAATAACTATTTTAAACAATAATTAAAATTTTTGAAAAAATAATTACATTTTCTAACGGGGTTAAAAATAAACTTACCTTTCTTTAAAGTATTTAAAAATAATAAACCTGTGGAAAAAATGTTTACATTTTAATTAATTCACCACTTACCTTGTTAAAAGCAGGCCTTGCATCTGCTTTTTAAAAGTGTAACTCCTGGAGACTTACCCTCCCGGGAAAACCTGCAAAAAAAACGTAAGTTCGATGCGCACGCGCAGCCTCTCCTGCGCACGCGTTCCACCTCTGAACCCCTTCTTTCAGGGGAACGGAAGTGCCGGTTTCCCGCGCATGCACAGTGCATGCATGAAACCGACACTTCCATTGGGCTTACGGGTGAGTACCCAGCGCGTACTCACCCGTGGAGACCCGAATTTCTGGGCCATTAATATCAGGACATAGGAATTGCTAGATGATGAAAGGCCAAGGCTCATCTAGTTTGCCTTCTACTATCCTGGTAGTCACATGATACAATGATAATTAAGGTTGTTGTCTAATCATAGCAATCCATCTCTATCAATTAGTCTGCAACAGACTCAGACATGAGGCAAAGAAAACCCCAGTGTTGGAGAGCTTTGGGAACCATCGGTCCAAAGTCACATGTTCCTCCCAAGCGTGCTGCACTTACCACACGTCATGTCTCAAATTATTCAGATACTATATCCCAAAATATTATTTTCTGAAAGAAAACAATCGAATTTGCATTTGAATTAATCAATACTAACTACTTCCACCATCTCCTTAGGGAGTCAGTTCCGTAGATTCATCTTTAGCTGCTTCACCAATGACCTTCCCTCCATCATAAGGTCAGAAGTGGGGATGTTCACTGATGACTGCACAGTGTTCAGTTTCAATCGCAACACCTCAGAAAATGAAGCAGTCCATGCCCGCATGCAGCAAGGCCTGGACGACATTCAGGCTTGGTCTGATAAGTGGCAAGTAACATTCGTACCACACAAGTGCCAGGCAATGACCATCTTCAACAAGAGAGAGTCTAGCCACCTACCCTTGACATTCAACGGGACTACCATCGCCGAATCCCCCACCATCAACATCTTGGGGGTCACCATTGACCAGAAACTTAATTGGACCAGCCACATAAACACTGTGGCCACAATAGCAGGTCAGAAGCTGGGTATTATGCAGTGAATAACTCACCTCCTGACTCCTCAAAGCCTCTCCACCACCTACAAGGCACAAGTTAGGAGTGTGCACCTCCCAAACTCGCAACCTCTACCACCTAGACGGAAAAGGGCAGCAGGTGCATGGGAATACCACCACCTCCAAGTTCCCCTCCAAGTCACACACCATTCTGTCTTGGAAATATATCACTGTTCCTTCATCGTCGCTGGGTCAAAATCCTGGAACTCCCTCCCTAACAGCATTGTGGGAGTACCTTCACCACACGGACTGCAGTGGTTCAAGAAGGTGGCTCACCACCACCTTCTCAAGGACAATTAGGGATGGGCAATAAATGCTGGCCTTGCCTCAACGCTCTCAAAACAAATTGACCACTCGCTCACTGTAATGTTGTTTCCGCAGGGAAATGCTATGATGTTAATCGTGTGTCATTTACAATACACCAACCTGCTTGAGGCAGGTGCTTCGTGCCCATGCTAAGAATCTCCTAGCAAATGCACCACTAGCACAAAGGCGGAGGAGACCCAGTGCTGTGAACCTCTGCTCCAATTTCTTCTGCCTCATGCCTAGCAACCTGGTGCAAACAGGGCATTAGGTAGAGGAAATGGGCTCCTTAATATTAATGAAGAGCTCAGAGGGCAATCAACTCTTTGCTGACATTAAACAGATAAAAAATTAATTTTAAAAAGTTCACGTTGCCCTGGATGCAGCTAGCATGAGGCTGCTGCGGTGTCAGATACTTCACTGAGGTGGTCCCACACCATTTGCCAAATTTAAACAAAGAAAAACCTGCATTTATATAGCACCTTTCACAACCTCAGGACGTCCCAAAGTGTTTACAGTCAACAAAGTACTTATTCTTTGAAGTGCAGTCACTGTTGTAATGTAGGTAACACAGCAGCAATTTACACACAGCAAGATCCCACAAACAGCAATGCGATAACGACCAGATCATTGTTTTTTTAGTGATGCTGGTTGTGGGATAAATATTGGCCAGGACACTAGGTAGAACTCACCTGCTCTTCTTCAAATAGTGTCATGTGATCTTTTACATCCACTTGAGAGAGCAGACAGGACCTCGGTTTAACATCTCATCAGAAAGACGGCACCTCTGACAGTGCGGCACTCCCTCAGTACTGCACTGGAGTGTCAACCGAAATTTTGTGCTTCAGGTACCTGGAGTAGGACTTGACCCCACGACCTTCTGGTGATAGTGCTACCAACTGAACCACGGATGACACCGTTAGGACTGTGGTGAGATTGTGTGAGTCTGGGACCAGCAGCTGTAGAGTGCAAGGTGCAACCAGCAAGACTCCTCCTCGGGAATCTATTCAGGACCGTTTACTGGAACAATGGAGCTGAAGGTGCTGAAAGTCTCTGCACAGAAATCCCAGCAAATTGTGGCGTGAGTGAATTACAGGCCTTAATTTGTTAAGATTTCTGCTCCACTCCAGCATTGCCACACAGCTAGAAGGACATTATAATAGTGCCGCCTTCATTAAAATCAATGGCGATCATGAATTTGCTGCATTTAAGCCATTCTTCACTCCACTGCCACTTAGACTGAAAGTAATGGTGTTGGAGACCTGACAGCGGCCTGATATATGGACTTGTAACTGAGGAAACAGAGTGTTTTAGGGTCGTATCGAAAGAGAAAACAAAACAATAATTTGAGTTCAACAATTTCAGACTATAATCTCTGCCCCTATCCTTTTTTTCCCATTTTTTTTCTCTCTCCCACATGGCAGCTGTTGATTATTCTGCCAGTGCCATTTACACTTTATCTAGAGCCATCTTTTGTTTCTTAACTTGTCCCATTACCATCTCCTTTTGCCTTGCACCATCTCTTTATCTCCCTTATAATGTCTCTTAATCTCTCCTGCCTTCCACCCTATCACAGACCTTCCCTTTTGTTCGTTCCTCCCCTCCCCCCTCTCCCTGCCCCTGCACTTGCTTAAAAACCTGTTCCATCTCCAACTTTTTCCAGTTCTGACGAAGGGTCATCGACCTGAAACGTTAACTCTGTTTCTCTCTCCACAGATGCTGCCCGACCTGCTGAGTATTTCCAGCATTTTCTGTTTTTATTTTAAGTAAATTGATGAACTAGTGACAAAGTGGTTCCAATATTAACAATGTGAAAATAGTGAAAGTGTGAATTAAAGCCAATTAATACGAGAGAACTTGAATTCTAATGGGGCAAGGCTGCTGTCATGTGCAAGTGTGAGTCCCAAGGCAATACACAGAGGCTTTACTAATCTCAATTGTAGCTTCATTTGTTAGTTGCCTTGACTGCAATTACCTGTACCATATAGCAATGGCCGTTTACCTTGAGACAGGATGAGAGCTTGCCTGCTTAAATTCGCAATATCGGGTGTCGGTGTATGTAGAAAATCACGATCTCTCCGTGCTTTACATGCTCAACTAGTCAGTGACCGTCTCAGGTGCTGTGAGCTGGCATTAAAACGTCGGGTACTTTGCAATTAAAAAAAATCAGTCAGTACAGTAAAATCTTCATAGTACAACATGACAGCACAAAGTAAACTTTTAATTGTTTTGTATAATTCTGCTGATTGTTGTTAAATTAAACAAAAAAGGGGATTGGTCCATAAGCCAATAAAGGGGATTAGTCCACAAACCAATAAAGGGGATTGGTCCATAAACCAATAAAGGGGATTGGTCCACAAACCAATAAAGGGGATTGGTTCATAAATCAATAAAGGGGATTGGTCCATAAACCAATAAAGGGGATTGGTCTATAAACCAATAAAGGGGATTGGTCCACAAACCAATAAAGGGGATTGGTCCACAAACCAATAAAGGGGATTGGTCCACAAACCAATAAAGGGGATTGGTCCATAAACCAATAAAGGGGATTGGTCCACAAACCAATAAAGGGGATTGGATCATAAACCAATAAAGGGGATTGGTCCATAAACCAATAAAGGGGATTGGTCCTCAAACCAATAAAGGGGATTGGTCCATAAACCAATAAAGGGGATTGGTCTATAAACCAATAAAGGTAATGTTTCTATTGCTCCTTCATCCTCTGGTTCCGAGTCACTTTGGTGTCGGGATCAATACATTGGCCATTGGCCGCGCCACTTCTGATTCGCTGCTATGCCATTGACTTAGTGGATAAAAAATCAGAGGAGTGTAAAACCAGCAGTCGTTCGGCAATCGCCTGTTTGTCAGCAAAATTTCCTCCTTTTGCATGAGGAAGAATTCCCTGACGCCACTCCCAAAATTACCCTTCTCTAGTTTGAACTTTATGCCTCTTTGTCCTACATCTACAGTTTAATTTATAGTAATATTCTGGGTAAACTTTATTTTTTAGCAATCTTATATCCTTTTATAAGATCAACTCTTCAGATGCCTCCTTTCCAGTCTGAAAAGCCCAAATGGCTGATTTTAACTTTCGGCGGTGGTTGAAAACTGGTGGGGGCACATCAGATCTCAAGCCTTTGATCTTCTTCTTCTTAGGCAGTCCCTCGGAACCGAGGATGACTTGCTTCCACATTAAAAATGAGTTCTCAGGTGATTGATGAGTCCAATGCGGGACCTAATGTCTCTGTCACAGGTGGGGCAGACGGTGGTTGAAGGGGCGGGTGGGTGGGGTGCTTGGGTTGACGTGCGCTCCTTGCGCTTCCGCTTGTTCCCAGCGAAGAGACTCGAGGTATTCGGCGCCTTCCTGGATGCTTCTCCTCCACTTTGTACGGTCTTGGGCCAGGGATTCCCAGGTGGCGGTGGGGATGTTACACTTTTTCAAGGAGGCTTTGAGGGTGTCCTTGAAGCATTTCCTCTGCCCACCTGGGGCTCTCTTGCCATGCTGGAGCTCCGAGTAGAGCGCTTGTTTTGGGAGTCTCGTATCGGGCATGTGGACGGTGTGACCCGTCCAATGGAACTGATCGAGCGTGGTCAAAGCTTCGATGCTGGGGATGTTGGCCTGAGCGAGAACACTGACGTTGGTGCGCCTATCCTGCCAATGGATTTACAGGATCTTGCAGAGGCAGCATTGGTGGTACCTCTCCAGTGCTTTGAGGTGCCTGCTGTACATGGTCCATGTCTCTGAGGCATACAGCAGGGCGGGTATCACTGCTGCTCTGTAGACCATGAGCTTGGTGCTGGGTTTGAGGTCCTGGTCTTCAAACATTCTCTTCCTCAGGTGACTGAAGGCTGCACTGGCATGCCTTTGATACACCTGAAGAAACTGACCTTGGACTTAGTTGGCTGCAACTCCATGATTCCCACTGGACAGGGGCATACCAGTGGCACACTTGTCTCTGCTTCTGGCTATAAAGATCCCTGTTGCAGTGGCTTTAACGGTTTGCTTTAGCGGTTAAGAAGGCAAATGGTATGTTGGCCTTCGTAGCGAGAGGGTTTGAGTACAGGAACAAGGATGTCTTGCTGCAGTTGTACAGGGCCTTGGTGAGGCCACATCTTGAGTATTGTGTGCAGTTTTGGTCGCCTTATCTGAGGAAGAATGCTCTTACCATGGAAGGAGTGCAGCGAAGATTCACCAGGCTGATTCCTGGGATGGCAGGAATGACATATCAGGAGAGATTGGGTCGATTGGGCTTGTACCCGCTGGAGTTTAGAAGAATGAGAGGGGATCTCATCGAAACTTATAAAATTCTAACAGGACTAGACAGACTAGATGCTGGAAGGATGTTCCCGATGGTCGGGGAGTCCAGAACCAGGGGTCACAGTCTAAGGATAAGGGGTAAGCCATTTAGGACAGAGATAAGGAGGAATTTCTTCACCCAGTGAGTGGTGAACCTGTGGAATTCTCTACGAAAGAAGGCAGTAGAGGCCAATTCATTAAATATATTCAAGGAGTTGGATATATTTCTTAAGGCTAAAGGGATCAAGGGATAGGGAGAGAAGGCAGGAACAGGGTACTGAATTTGGATGATCAGCCATGATCTCATTGAATGGCGGAGCAGGCTCGAGGGGCCGAATGGTCTACTCCTGCTCCTATCTTCTATATTTCTAGGTGTTTTGGAGATGCTCTTGCATGACCTGTCATGGCTTCAAAAGCCAAAAGACGTTAGTTCACTACTTTAGACACAGTTCCTCTAATTGCGCGTGCTATGGAATGTGGAATTTCTGCGCTGTCCCTGACATTGTGCACTTTTCTTTCGTGACCTGGCCCACAAATCATGCTCCATTATCACTTCCTTGATCTCCTCTCCTTGAAAGAATTTGTTTCACAAGTGCTTCCGCAGTAGTGAGTGCGCTGGTGTCGCTATAAGCTGATATAAAAACTAATATAGCGTGTCTTTTTATTCAGCAATTCAATGTGGCAAATAGAAGTAAGGGATTAATTACTTGTTCGCTGTGGGTAAAAAAACCCTTGGGGTCGGGGAGGAGTCAGGCAGCACAATAGCAGTTTCAGATGTGCTGCTAAATCATTAAAAAACAGAAGTGCTTTGAAAAAAACCTCTTTGTGCATTATAACAGTAGTATATTGTAGATTACAGTCAAAATAAATCCGTACCACGCATCTTTAAATTAAAAAGTATAAAGCTAAACACTTGTATGAAAGCACTAAGATTATCCTTAAATCTCTCATATTCTGAGGGCACAATCTTAAATTGAAATGAACATACTTTTAACAACCACATTCACCCTCTCACCGCAACTCCAGGTACCTTAATCACACTCAATAAGTCAAGTCTTGCTCACATTCACGTTAAAATATTGATTCCTTGTCATGGGTTGATTAACTCAAAAGTGCCAATTTTTATATAACAATCCCAAGTCACGAGCTAGAGATTGTTCACACAATTTACACAAATAGTTTTCTAAAGTGGTCACAAATAGAAAAGTACAGTAAACTCTTGTTTAAACGGCACTTAATCATCCGGAATACTTTAATAACCAGCAAAATAGATAACCGGTAATCTTGCCGAATCCATCCAGCACTCGTTTTGCCGAGTCCGAGTCTCCCGCGGTGGCCGAGTTAGTCAGTGGTTTTTATTTTTGTTTCGTGTTAAAAATTGCCTTGGTAGGTATACCTCTGTTACCCATAATTTTTCCTCAACCGGCACCATGCTGGTCCCATAGCTGCTGGATAAGAAAGAGTTTACTGTAATATTCATAATTTGATCATTTGGTCAGACACTCAGGCCTAGAAATTCAGTTGTTAGCGCCAGCCACTAGCGCCTTAGGAGGAGGAGAAGTGGGGCGCTAAGCGGCTAGCGCCCGGGCGCGGCGCGATCTACGCCTATCGCGAACTTCACTCAAGATTTAGCGGCGGCGCTAAACCGCAGCGCCCTCTCAGCTGCGCACGCAGATCGTGACGTCATTTCATGATGCAACGCCCTTGGTGCGCCCCGAACCGGAACTTCAGTGGCGCCGCCCTTCTTTGCGCCCGGCGCCCCCAGCGACTGGTAGAGGGGAACGGTTCCCAGTCGCTGCGGGGCGCGGGGGGTGCTATTTAAAGGGGACTCCTCCTGCATTATAAGTGGCAGCCATTTTGTGCCAATCCTTCTGTGTGAGAGACGGATATTTGGAGAGAGACAAAGGCAGAGAGCTTTCTGCTTTGACTCAGTGCTCGCACAGGTACTTCTGGCTTCAGGCCAGAGCTTTGCACTTGGATTTCACATTCAGTGCCATAGCCTTGAGTCGCCACATATAATGGGGCCTGCAATGGGTGGAAACGTTGGCTTTCTGCATTGCATTCAAAGGGATCAGAGATGCCGTGAGAGAGTGCCAGTCATGGCCAGACGGAGAAGGGCCAACAGGCGTCGGCACAGGAGGCCTTACCCACCCAGGGCATACCGCCAGCAGTTCTCATATCTGAACATATCTGAGGAGCAGTGGGTTCAGAGGCTGCGATTCAGAAGGGAGGTGGTCACTGAGATCTGCCACCTGCTTCGCACAGATCTGCAGCCACAGCTGAGGAGCAGGATGTTTCTGTTGGTGGCAGTGAAGGTGACGGTTGTTGTGTATGCACCTTTAAGAGAAGAACTGATTCTATACTGCAGTACCGGCAGTGACCACACCTGTATAAAAAGCCCTAGCAGGCTCCTGCACTTCAGTCTTGAATTACTCTCTGTTCAGTAAATACCTGTTTTATTGTTCTCCTGCAGTCTGAGTATTATTGATCCTCGGACACTACACTGGCGACGGGCAGGTTTGAACTCACCTGCAGTACTGCATCACCTCACGGGGATCTTTTCCCTGAAGAGAAGCTTCTTGGAGTTCGAAGTCAGAACGGCGGGCGTCGACCGCGGGCAACCACCCAGGGATCCATCGGAGAGTTGCAGGGGAGGCTGTGGAGAGCTGGGCCTGGCTCCCCAGTCGAGGTGTTCCAGCAAGTCGTGCTGGTAGCAGGTCGTGCGCTGACCCTTCTGGACTGCGGCGGGCTCGGGCTCGATCGAGCGGCTCTGCAAAGGGGCCGTGCAGCATCTGTAGTGTATGTACTTTGCAGAAGGAACTATATTCTGCAGCCCCTGTATACTGCAGTACCAGTAGTGACCACCCCTGTATATAAGCCTGTGTAGTAACTTTGCATAGTTAGTTCCAGTTTGTCTCCACTCAGTAAAGACCTGTTATAACCAACTCCTGCAGTCCGTGTCTCAATTACACATGGACATAATAGCATCGTCGGGAGGAAGAGAGAGAGAGAGGGTGGAGCGCACAGGGCGCGGTCGGTGCTCAAGAACCGGGCAGCGTGGAGAGGATAGAACGCGGGGAAGGAAAAGTGAGACGCGCCGAAGCCGCGGGTCGCCGGCATTACCCTGTAGAATGCTAGGAGCAGCGTGGCAGCAAGGGGAAGAAGGAAAAGCGTGGGAGGTGCCATTTTATTCCATTGGGGAAGAAGGAAAAGCGCGGGAGGCGCCATTTTAAATCACCCAAGATGCCGAAGATTGGCAGTATCACTGATTTCGACAACGAGGTAGAAGACTGGACCACGTATGGGGAAAGAATTGAAGTGTACTGCAATGCCAATGAGGTGGCCAATGGAAAGAAGGCGTCGGTATTATTAAATTTGATGGGCGCGAGAACGTACGGCCTATTGCGGAATTTAATTACCCCAGCTAAACCAATGGAGAAAAGTTTTGAAGAGATTGTTAATATCTTACAGGAACACCTAAACCCTACACCGCTGCTGATAGCAGAAAGATTCAAGTTCCATAAAAGAAACCAGCACAAAGATGAGAACAATGCTGACTATCTTACAGAACTACGCAAGTTATCGAAGCAGTGCCAGTTCGGAGCAGGACTGGCAGACACCTTACGGGATAAGTTTGTCTGCGGGCTCCAGAGTGAAGGAACCCAGAAACGACTACTTTCGGAAAAGGACCTGACGCTAGAACAGGCTTTCAGCGTGGCAGTATCCTACGAAGCAGCAGCACGGGGAGCTGCGGAAATACAACAGAAACCACAAGAATACAGCGCTAACGAAATGGCGTATGGAGCAGAAAAGTGCTATCGCTGCGGCAGAACAACCCATGATCAGAAGGACTGCTGGTTTAAGGACAAAGTATGCAGGCAATGCGGGAAAATGGGACATATAGCAAGAGTCTGCAGGTCGGGAAAGAAAACCAACACCACAAGAACTACTAAGGAAAAGTACAAGAAAGTAAAAAAAATGACAGACAGTAGTTCGGAAGATCAGGAGAGTGATAATGACTCCGGGAGCAGGAGACTAAGTTGTCTAAAGTTACACAACGTGATCGCAAAGGAGGATCACCGAACCATTTGGGTCACCCTCATGATAGCAGGGTCCCAAGTAAAGATGGAATTGGATACAGGATCAGCCCTAACTGTCATGAATCGACGAGACTATGAGCGGCTATTCTCACACATACCCTTGAAGGACACGTCCATTGTATTGAAGACATACACGGGGCAAAAAGTCTACCCCAGAGGAAAAATAAGGGTGCCAGTTAAATACAACGGCAAGGAAACACAGAAACTGTATCTATATATACTACAAGATGGAGGACCACCATTATTGGGACGTGAATGGATCCGAAAAATACAATATAATAATAATTCAACTTTATTGTCATTGCACAAGTACATGAACAACAAAATGTGATCTTACAAGCTCCCATGACTGGGAGAAGCAAAGCTGCTGCGTCGGTGCGCGCCACCATTCCATTTCCACCATTCCTCCTGTCCGACAATCTTCAGCCCAACGCCCGGGCCTGCTCACCAGCCGCTCCTCCTTCTATGACCTTCTCACCAACCGCCCCTCCTCGGGGCTCCTTCCGTGACCTTCTGCACCTGGTCTTCCCTGATGGTCACCCCTCCAGGTACTAACCAGGCCTGGCTCTGCTTAGGCTTCCAAGCCTTGCCAGTGACCCTGTCCCTAGTCCCAGGGATTGGCATTCCATTCAGGCACTAACTGTGACTGGTAAAAAGGATGATGACGTCACACCTGGACGACTGTCAAAAATTCTAACTGACACGAAAGAAGTGTTCCAACAAGGACTTGGGACTCTAAAAGGAGTAAAGGCAATGATAAAAATTGAAGATAACGCAAACCCCAAATTTTTTAAGGCCAGACCGGTACCGTACGCGATCCGCCCAGCCGTTGAAGCAGAACTGGAGAGTCTGGAGCATTCGGGTGTGCTGTCCAAGGTGGACTGGAGCGAGTGGGCCACACCCATCGTTCCTGTAATGAAGAAATCATTGAGCAGCACACCAGGGGAGCCGAAAAAGGTTCGCATCTTTGGGGACTTCAAGGTAACTGTGAACCCAGTCCTGCACACAGTACAATATCCTCTTCCACGGATAGAAAAAGGTTCGCATCTGTGGGGACTTCAAGGTAACTGTGAACCCAGTCCTGCACACAGTACAATATCCTCTTCCACGGATAGAAGATATTTTCACCTCACTATCTGGAGGGAGGGAAGTGGCGGTAGGGATTGTGGATGCATTGGTAATAATCTTCCCAAACTCCCTGGACTCAGCAAAGGTCCCGGCAGACTGGAAAACTGCTAATGTAACACCCTTATTTAAAAAGGGCAGTAGACAGAAGGCTGGAAACTATAGATCGGTTAGCCTAACATCTGTGGTAGGTAAAATTTTGGAGTCCATTATTAAGGAGACAGTAACAGGACATTTGGATAATCATAATTT
Source organism: Somniosus microcephalus (assembly GCF_052327205.1). Classification (NCBI taxonomy): domain Eukaryota; kingdom Metazoa; phylum Chordata; class Chondrichthyes; order Squaliformes; family Somniosidae; genus Somniosus; species Somniosus microcephalus. The sequence continues at coordinate 22,261,534 of NC_140992.1, forward strand.
AATAAGACAAAGTCAGCATGGTTTTATGAAGGGGAAGTCATGTTTGACAAATTTGCTGGAGTTCTTTGAGGAAGTAACATATAGGGTGGATAAAGGTGAACCAGTGGACGTAGTGTATTTAGACTTCCAAAAGGCATTTGACAAGGTGCCACACAAAAGATTATTGCTTAAGATAAAAAAATCACAGGATTGGGGGTAATATTCTGGCATGGATAGAGGATTGGCTATCTAACAGAAGGCAGAGAGTTGGGATAAATGGTTCATTCTCAGACTGGCAAACAGTAACCAGTGGTGTTCCGCAGGGGTCAGTGCTGGGTCCCCAACTCTTTACAATCTATATTAACGATTTGGAGGAGGGGACCGAGTGTAACATATCAAAGTTTGCAGATGATACTAAGATGGGAGGGAAAGTAGTGAGTGAGGAGGACATAAAAAACCTGCAAGGGGACATAGACAGGCTAAGTAAGTGGGCAGAGATTTGGCAGATGGAATACAATACTGGAAAGTGTGAGGTTATGCACTTTGGCAGGAAAAATTGTACAGCAAGTTATTATCTTAATGGCAAGAAACTGGAAAGTACTGAAGTACAAAGGGATCTGGGGGTCCTGGTGCACGAAACTCAAAAGGTTAGTATGCAGGTGCAGCAAGTGATTAAGAAGGCCAATGGAATGTTGGCTTTCATTGCTAGGGGGATAGAATATAAAAATAGGGAGGTATTGCTTCAGTTGTACAAGGTATTGGTGAGACCGCACCTGGAATACTGCATACAGTTTTGGTGTCCATACTTAAGAAAAGACATACTTGCTCTCGAGTCAGTACAAAGAAGGTTCACTCGGTTAATCCCGGGGATGAGGGGATGGACATATGAGGAGAGGTTGAGTAGATTGGGACTCTACTCATTGGAGTTCAGAAGAATGAGAGGCGATCTTATTGAAACATATAAGATTGTGAAGGGGTTGGATCGGGTGGATGCAGGGAGGATGTTCCCGATGATGGGTGAAACTAGAACTAGGGGGCATAGTCTTAGAAGGGGACATAGACAGGCTAAGTAAGTGGGCAGAGATTTCGCAGATGGAATACAATACTGGAAAGTGTGAGGTTATGCACTTTGGCAGGAAAAATTGTAGAGCAAGTTATTATCTTAATGGCAAGAAACTGAAAAGTACTGAAGTACAAAGGGATCTGGGGGTCCTGCTGCTCCTTCAAAACTGAGATGAGGAGGAACTACTTCACTCAGAGGGTGGTAGTTCCATGGAATATGCTGCCCCAAAAAGCTGTCGAAGCTACATCATTACATAAATTTAAAACAGAAATAGACAGTTTCCTAGAAGAAAAGGGAATTAAGGGTTACGGGGAGCGGGCAGGAATTTGGACATGAGTCTAGGTTCGGATCGGTCATGGCCCTGTGGGTAGCGGAGCGGGCCCAGGGGCCGTGTAGCCTGATCCTGCTCCTGTTTCGTGTGTCTAATTCTGTTAGATTCAGGAGATAGTCCTGTCATAGTGGATTGGCGGTTAGGATCAGATCAGCCATGATCTTATTGAATGGCGGAGCAGGCTCGAGGGGCCAATTGGCCTACTCCTGCTCCTATTTCTTATGTTCTTATATTCTTATGAAACGCTTTACGAAGATTGATCTGGCCCAAGCGTATCTACAAATGGAGGTGGAAGAAGCATCTAGGAAATACCTCACGATAAACACTCACAAAGGCCTTTACCAGTACAATCGACTGGTATTCGGGGTAGCATCAGCCCCGGCTATTTGGCAGAGGGCGATGGAACAAGTCCTGCAAGGGATCCCGGGGACCCAGTGTTATTTGGACGACATCCTGGTTACGGGCGAAAATGACAGTGAACACCTTGCCAACCTGGAGCAGGTGCTCACTAGATTACAGGAATATGGGCTACGAGCCAACCGCCCCAAATGCGAGTTCTTCAGGAGACAAATCTTGTATTGTGGCCGCATGATTGATGAGGAAGGGTTGCATAAGTCACCAGACAAGATTGAGGCTGTAGTCAAGGCTCCAGCACCGGAAAATGTGTCGCAACTGAGGTCGTTCCTTGGGTTGGTGAACTACTAAACTAATGTAAGAAGTCACACGACACCAGGTTATAGTCCAACAGCTTTATTTGAAATCACAAGCTTTCGGAGCGCTGCTCCTTCTTCAGGTGAAGTGGAGAAATGCATAAAGACACAGCTTATATAGTCAGAGAATCATGTCAGATGTTTACAGGTAACCTTTCCAACTGCCATTTATCACACCTCGGCAGAGAGATAATCACAGCAGTCAAAGGTGTGAATGGTGTCCAAACAGGTCAGTCAGGGAAACATTACATCAAAGAACAATGAGGTGGGGTCACAAGGGGTCAAATATTGCAGATGCTGGGGTCTGTATGAAAAACAAAAAAACAGACAAAAAGCATTTTTTTTGGCTGGAAATCACAGCAGGTCCGGCCGCATCTGTGTAGAGAGAACAAGCCAATGTCGACTCGAGTCGGGATGACCCTGCATCAGGTGGGGTTACATGTAGCGTGACATGAACCCAAGATCTCGGTTAAGGCCGTCCTCATGGGTGCGGAACTTGGCTATCAGTTTCTGCTCGACGATTTTGCGTTGTCGTGTGTCACGCTACATGTAACCCCACCTGATGCAGGGTCATCCAGACTCGAGTCGACATTGGCTTGTTCTCTCTACACAGATGCGGTCGGACCTGCTGTGATTTCCAGCCAAAAAAAATGTTTTTTGTCTGTTTTTTTGTTTTTCATACAGACCCCAGCATCTGCAATATTTGACCCCTTGTGACCCCACCTCATTGTTCTTTGATGTAATGTTTCCCTGACTGACCTGTTTGGACACCATTCACACCTTTGACTGCTGTGATTATCTCTCTGCCGAGGTGTGATAAATGGCAGTTGGAAAAGTTACCTGTAAACATCTGACATGATTCTCTGACTATATAAGCTGTGTCTTTATGCATTTCTCCACTTCACCTGAAGAAGGAGCAACGCTCCGAAAGCTTGTGATTTCAAATAAAGCTGTTGGACTATAACCTGGTGTCATGTGACTTCTTACATTTGTCCACCCCAGTCCAACTCCGGCATCTCCACACCATGGCTACTAAACTAAGTTCTTGCCGAATTTATCTACAATTCTGCACCCACTGAACGCCCTGCTGCAAACTGGAGTAACATGGAAATGGAGTGATGAGTGTAAGCGTGCCTTTCAGAAATGTAAATGCCTAATCACTTCAAAAGAAGTATTGGCCCACTACAACCCAACACTACCGATTCGGTTGGCATGTGATGCGTCTCCCTACGGCATTGGAGCGGTGCTGTCACACAAATTTCTTGACGGTTCAGAGAGGCCAATAGCCTTTGCGTCGCGCTCGTTTACCTCAGCCGAGCGGAACTACGCCCAGATTGACAGGGAGGCCCTCAGCCTGGTGTGGGGGGTGAAGAAGTTCAATCACTATCTGCACGGGCAGAAATTCACCCTATTGACTGATCATCAGCCCCTGGTCTCCATTTTTAACCCAAAGAAGGGCGTTCCGGTGATGACAGCGCAACGGCTGCAAAGATGGTCACTTTTTCTAGGGGCACATCAGTACGACATAGAGTACAAGGGTACGAAACAGCATGGAAACGCTGATGGGCTGTCGCGCCTACCGTTGCCTACGGTAGAGGAAGCACCTGCAGTGGACCCTGTTGAGATATTTCATGCAACCATAGTCGAATGTCTGCCTGTTACAAACTCAAGTATAGAGAAGGAAACCCGAAATGACCCGACACTCTCTCGGGTCTATGATTTGATGGTGAAGGGATGGCCAGCACATGGCGACTCACTGTTGCCAGCATTCTCGCCAAGGAGAGAACAGCTGTCAGTGTGCCGGGGGACCTTGATGTGTGGATCCCGAGTTGTAATTCCACCCAAGTTGAGAGATAGAGTGCTCAATGAGCTTCATGAGGGTCATCTGGGAGGGGTAAAAATGAAGTGCCTAGCCAGGGCGTTTGTGTGGTGGCCGGGAATCGATAAAAAAATCGAGGATATGACCAAGAGATGCACAGGATGCCAGAAGGTCCAAAACGCTCCACCACAGGCCCCGCTACACCCATGGGAGTGGCCCTCATCTCCATGGCAATGGGTACACATTGATTTTGCTGGTACATTTATGGACTCAATGTTTCTAATCGCCGTGGATGCCCACTCGAAATGGCCAGAAGTCATCAAAATGTCCTCCACCACCACGGAGAAAACTATTGCAGTCCTACGGACCATCTTCGCCAGGAATGGCTTGCCAGAACAGATTTGCTCCGACAATGGGCCACAGTTTGTGTCCGAGGATTTCCGGAGGTTTCTGAGGAACAACGGGTTGAAACATTACACATCTGCCCCATATCATCCAGCCACAAATGGATTGGCTGAGAGGTTTGTTCAGACCTTTAAAAAGGCAATAAAGGTGATGTATAACGACGACATACCACTACAACACAAGGTAGATAATTTCTTGTTTGCTTACCGGAATGCGACACATGCAGTCACCAACCAAGCTCCAGCCATAATGTTCTTCAACCGAAGGCTAAGATGTCGCCTGGATTTGCTCAAACCAAACATAAGACGAGATGTTGAGGAGAAGCAATTCCAGCACATCAATGAAAAGCCAACCAGGACCTTCAAGATAGGGCAACCAGTCTTGGCCCGCGACTATCGAACAGAAAAATGGCAGCCAGGAACGCTATGCACACAGCAGGGACCACTAATGTACACAGTGGACGTTGGAGAGAGCATCGTGAGATGCCATGCTGACCAGATTCTAGAGTCACAGGAACAAGCCAAACCTATGCCACGAGCATGTGCACCTGGTAATGAACCCAAAGTACAGATTGCGTCTACCTCAGAGGCAGTGGTATTGGAAGCTGACGAACCAACCAATGACAATGAGCCAGAATCGACTCCGCTGCAAGAACAGGATACTCGAGAAAGGCGCTATCCAGACAGGATCAGGAAGCCTCCTCAAAGACTGAACTTATAAATAATTATTTCAGTTGATGTATATAGTACAGAGAAAATTGTAATTGTAATTAGTTATTATTTAGTTGTTAAATGAATGTTATGTACTGTTTATCTAAAAGGGGAGGAATTGTTGTGTGTGAACCTTTAAGAGAAGAACTGATTTTATACTGCAGTACCGGCAGTGACCACACCTGTATAAAAAGCTCTAGCAGGCTTCTGTACTTCAGTCTTGAATTACTCTCTCTGTTCAGTAAATACCTGTTTTACTGTTCTCCTGCAGTCTGAGTATTATTGATCCTCGGACACTACACTGGCGACGGGCAGGTTTGAACTCACCTGCAGTACTGCATCACCTCACGGGGATCTTTTCCCTGAAGAGAAGCTTCTTGGAGTTCGAAGTCAGAACGGCAGGCGTTGACCGCGGGCAACCGCCCAGGGATCCATCGGAGAGTTGCAGGGGAGGCTGTGGAGAGCTGGGCCTGGCTCCCCAGTCGAGGTGTTCCAGCAAGTCGTGCTGGTAGCAGGTAGTGCGCTGACCCTTCCGCTCTTAACTTCTATGCCACCGGCTCCTTCCAATCTGCTACTGGGGCCATTGCCAACATCTCCCAGTTCGCAGTACATTGCTGCATCCGCCAGGTGAAAAATGCCCTTTTCAGAAGGAGACGTCAGTACATCTCCTTCCCCATGACCCTGGACAAGCAGCAAGAGCGTGCAATGGGATTTGGAAGAATAGCGGGCTTCCCCATGGTTGAGGGTGTAGAACTGATGAACCAGCAATGATCAGGCCTTGCTTCAGGGCTGTAGTGTGCAGGGCATGGCAGCCAAACAAGTCGACCCTTCCCCTTTAAGAGCTGACCGGTGCCAGCGTGTCTGCCTTCATTGAGCAACTCGCCGCACCTGCGCTGCGCCCGCCCTCGGTGTTAGCGCCCCGGATCGCCGGCTTAGCGCCTTATAATAGTCGTGCATCGCCTGCTTTAGCGCAGCAGCAACCTCTTGGGGCGATGCAACTGAATATCGGTGAAGGTGGCGCTAAGTTGTGCCGGGCGCTAAATTTAGCGAACGCCCGGCTGTAGCGCCCCTAACGTGGCTATACTGAATTTCTAGGCCCCAGTCTGTAAATTTCAGTTTTCAAACCCAAAACCAGAAGAACTCAATATCACAAAAACAACATATTTGTAACACATACCGAGAAAACAATTAACAAACAAAAAATGCTGGAAACACTCAGCAGGTCGACCCTCGACCCGAAGCGTTGACTCTGTTTCTCGCTCCACGGATGCTGTCTGACCTGCTGAGTGTTTCCAGCACTTTCTGTTGTTATTTCAGATTTCCAGCATCCGCAGTATTTTGCTATTGTATAAGACAGCATCTACTTATGGAAAAACGCTGATCAAAATGCTTACATTACTCCTAATAGCAACGACAGGGACTACAGAGGGTTAAACTGCTTTTAGTTCTGTGACACACTACAGCATGAAACAGCAGAAAGTAAGGCACACATTTAAAGAGACAGTACGTGAAACACAAAAGAAAGTCGGCTAGTCTTTTACTTCAATCCTGTTTTCTCACGACAATTTTAATCTCTGATAGTTGCAGTGGGCTTTCCAATTGCTTTCTCTTCCCAAATCTGCTCTTAATCGTCATGTAGCTAACAAAGGAATTTTTATATAACTGCTTTACAGACTTTGTTTGCTGTGAATGGGCTAATACAAACTCCTCAACCTCCTGCACAATTTCTTGACTCCCCCTCTGCTGAACAAAGGAAGGGATGCAATGGCATGGCGTACACAAGGGAGGGCGCATTGAGGAACTCTTCAGAGGCCCCAGTAAATTTATCGGTGGCTGAATCATTGCAAGTGCCTCTCTCACTCTTGCGACCATCTTTACACCTCTCACATTGTCCCTTTTCATTCTCAGTTTTGAGATGGTCCCTTTCTACAGAAACTGTAAATGCCTCTGAACAAGCTACTGCTGCTTGTTGCTCATCTATTTTATCTTTAAATTGTTGGATTTCCTTCTCCAGTGCTTCTATTTCTTACAGTTTCTGTTTATTTTCTTTTTCCTTTAACTTATTCATGAAACATTTAATTCTGTGGAACAGAGCTTTGGCCACGGCAAACACTCCGCGTGGTCTCAGTCCTGCCCTTCTGGGGAACATCTTTCAACTGCCTACTCTTTCTTAAAGCCTTTATTTGTTGCTACAGTAAACAATCCTTATCTTACGGCAGGCGTGGTCCCACCCTGAAATAACAACAGAAAATGCTGGAAGCACTCAGCAGGCCAGGCAGCATCCGTGGAGAGAGAAACAAAGTTAACGTTTCAGGTTTGGGACTCTTCATCAGAACTGGAAACGGTTATCATAGAATAGTACAGCACAGAAGGAGGCCATTCGGCCCATCGAGTCTGCGCCAGCTCTGTCGCAGAGCAATCCAGTTAGTCCCACTCCCCCGCACTTTCCCCATAGCCCTGCAATTTTTTCCTCTTTCAAGTATTTATCCAATTCTCTTTTGAAGACTACTATTGAATCTCTTTCCACCACCTTATCAGGCAGTGCATTCCAAATCCTAACCCCTCGTTGTGTAAAGAACTTTTTCCTCATGTCGCCTCTGGTTCTTTTGCCAATCACCTTAAAGCTGTGACCTCTCATTATCGACCTTTCAGCCACTGTACAATCTTTTATTTTTGTTGCCAAAAGCAATCCATTCCTTCCCCCCCTCCCTCCCCTCCCTCACATATTGATTTACGACTTGTAAGCATTTCATCCTCATAATTCCCCGCTGGCCGAGTGGGTAAAAGCCTGAGGCAGCGGCGACCCATGCAGACCAGCAATTCCAGGGTCAATCTTAGCTTAGCTGCTCTTAACCAAGGCACTACTGAGAGAGATGTAACAGATGTTAAACAGGTGCAGAGGCAGGGAAAGGGGGAGGAGAGGGGAGGAAGGAACTGAAAGAACATTCTGTGCTAGTGTAGGAGGCAGGAGTGATTAAATGTTGCAAATGGGGATGGCAGAATCATAAACAGCCTGAAAAATGGGGGCAGGGGTTATAGTCTGAAATTGTTGAACTCAATGTTGAGTCCAGAAGGCTGTAAAGTGCCTAATCGAAAGATGAGGTGCTGTTCCTCGAGCTTACGCTGAGCTTCATTGGAACAGTGTAAGAGGCCGAGGACAGAGAGATCAGAGTGGGAGTGAAGCGGAGAATTAAAGTGACAGGCGACCGGAAGCTTGGGGTCACCCTTACGGACTGAACGGAGGTGTTCCGCAAAGCGGTCGCCCAATCTGTGTTTGGTCTCCCCAATGTAGAGGAGAGCACATCGTGAGCAGCGAATACAGTATACTAAATTGCAAGAAGTACAAGTAAATCGCTGTTTCACCTGGAAGGGGTGTTTGGGGCCCTGGACAGTTGTTTGGATTCACTCAAAAAGTCCTTCTCAATTATTTCCTCCAATAACTCTCTCATGGGGGTCCACCACCGTGCCTTGCAAGGTACTGGGCTATGTACTCCTCTAATTTACTCATTGTTCAAATATCCAAGGAACTAGTTTATCGCTTCTACTGTCATATGGGTCTTATCAAACCAGAGCTGGCCAACCCCCAATTCAATGTTCAAACAATTACTGATGCTACCTGACCTGATGAGTATCTCCAGCATTTTCTGTTTTTATTTCAGATTTCCAGCATCTGCAGTATTTTCTTTTTGTACTAGTCTGAGCTCCTGGCTGACTCGCCAAGCTGTTGGATAAGTCCTTTACCTATTAAACAACTAGAGACAGTAATATGTTTGATAATTCACTTAATTTATTATTGTCAAAATGTTCATCTTAAACACCCTAAACACCCACACAGAGTAACGCACATTAGCCCCAAATCCCAAACTTACATGCATGGATATTAATGAGGACCCATAAAGATGGCTTCTCCAAGGCTGTTCACGCCACAGGGTCTCAAATTCAGCAAAGGTCTTTCTTTCTTTCCTAACTAAGTTGCCGAACAAAGATGAGGCCCCATGTCTTTTTACACCATACCGTTACTTCCTATCATTGCTTTTCCCCGAGCCATAGCTTTGTTGTAACCTAACATGGCATCTCTTTATACCATTTTATTTTATGGTCTTCTTCCTGTCAGTCATGGCTCAGTGGGTAGCACTCTCACCCCTGAGTCAGAAAGTTGTGGGTTCATAGTCCCACTCCAGAGACTTGAGCACAAAAATCTAAGCTGACACTCCAGTGCAGTGCTGAGGGAGTGCTGCACTGTCGGAGGTGCCGTCTTTCGGATGAGATGTTAAACCAAGTCTGCTCTCTCAGGTGGATGTAGAAGATCCCACGCCCCTATTTCGAAGAAGAGCAGGGGAGCTATCCCCAGTGTTCTGGCCAATATTTATCCCTCAATCAATATAACAAAAATGGATTATCTGGTCATTATCACATTGCTGTTTGTGGGAGTTTGCTCCGCGCACTTGACTGCCGTGTTTCCTACATTACAACAGTGGCTACACTTCAAAAGTACTTAATTGGCTGGAAAGCGCTTTGGAAGTCCTGAGGTTGTGAAAGGTTCTATATAAATGCAAGTCTTTCTTTCTTTTTGTTGGATGCAGCCCTATCTAATGCTTTATGACCACCCAGTTGCTCACACTGATTTGCCAAACAAAGATGAGGCCCCATGTCTTTTTACACCATACCGTTACTTCCTATCATTGCTTTTCCCCGAGCCATAGCTTTGTTGTAACCAACCTTTGATGCATGCTTTATAGCAACATATTGCCTTTTATATTGATATGATCTCCTGCCATTGTACTACCCCCTGCTGCAATGAAAAGCCTGTGTTTTAAAAGCTTATGGGGGAGAAATTCAGTATCGCCCTGTTTGGGGCGCCGTTATCGGCCGTGCGCAAAATTTAGTGCCTGGCGCTGATTATCACCTCCGACGGCAAACTTGGCTTTTCTCGCCCCTGGAGGTGATTGGAGCGCTAAATCAGGCGCTACACACCTCTCTTAAGGCGCTAAGGCCGAGGAGCAAGGCACTACCTCAGAGCGCGGGCGCAGCGCAGGTGCTGTCAGTTACCGATTGAACACAGACACACTGGCGCCGGTCAGTTCTTAAAGGGGAGGGTCGATCTTGCTCTCCAGCCACACCCTGCTCATTGGAGCCTTGAATCCCGGCCTGGACAGACCTGTGCCTAAATCTTCCAGCCAAGGACTATGGAGAGGGCCAGGGAGCGAGCACAGTGCTTCAGCGAGCGGGCCTTGGAGGCTCTGGTTGGCGCGATGGAGCGCAGAAGATCTATATTCTACCCAGAGAGTGGCAGGAGGCCTTTGCCATACGATTACAGAAGAGTGTGGAGGGAGGTGGCTCAGAGCATCTCCTCCAGGAGCATGGTGCCCAGGACCCATATCCAATGTCGAAAAAAGTTCAACGACCTTACTCGGGTCGTCAGGGTGAGTGCCTTTTTTTCAAAACCTCTCCATCCCTCCATCTCAACCTCACTCTATGGCCAGAGGGTCTTAAAAGCCCCAATGCCCAACACTCATCCAAAACCTATGGCCCTTTCATCAAACACACACGCACATTCCACACTTTGCATACAGTAAGGGCTATTCAACTATGGGAGGCACATCAGGCAAGACAATGGCTGTATATTTACTCAGACGCCGTCCTTT